>NW_022103942.1:2573516-2638578 GCF_000313985.2 Echinops telfairi | reverse complement strand
AGACTCAATGCCCATCTGTAGACAATTAGACATCCCCTCACAGAGGGGTCACAGGGAAGAGGTGAGTCAGTCAGGGTGCAGTATAGCACCAAAGAAACACACAACTTTCTTCTAGTTCTTTGGTGCTTCCTTCACCCACTATCATGACCTCAATTCTACCTTACAAATCGGATTAGACCAGAACATAAACACTGCAGCAGATAAGAGCCTGCTGCAACACAGGGAATCCAGGATAGATAAACCCCCCAGGCCAACAATGAGAATAGAAATACCAGGAGGATTAAGGGAGGGTGAGGGGAAAAGGGGAATCAATCACAAGGATAAATTTATAACCCCCTTTCCAGGGGGACCAACAATGGAAAAGTGGGTGAAAGGCGACAGAGGATGATGTAAGATATAAAAATCATAATCTATAACTTATCAAGGATTCATGAGGGAAGGTGGGCGGTGGAGAGAAGGGAGAAGAAACTGGGAGCTGATATCAGGGGCTCATGTGGAAAGAGAATGCTTTGAAAATGATGATGGCAGCATATGGGCAAATGTGCTTGACACACTTGATGAATGCATGGATTGTGGCCTTCTTGAATGACTAAAATACTTACAAACTACCCTAGGCTGGATCTGTGACTTGAAATCTTTTATGGAGAAGGAAATTAGTTGGTTCTCTGTGTTTTAAGGTGGTTTTCTAGTCTTCTTTATTCAAGTAAATATTCAAGCAAGAGCCCCAAAGTAATTTTCACACCAGTATTTCCAGGCACATGAATTTTATATGCCAGTCAAACTTATTGTAATAGGAATGGAGTGAATTAAGTCAGCTGTTTCTAGAATTTAGGATCTAGATATTTGTGATTGATTTTACAAAGCACCTTGGAGACTGTTCGTTTATCTCCCACTTTTCTCAGTAAAAACAAAACAAAAAAAATTAAAGCTCCTTGGCCGAGCACATGTTATTTTCCATCTACCCTTGGCACCTTCTGCTGCACATGTTCTTTTCACCCAAATTGCTTGATTTTACCACGTTCCACTGCCTTTTTCCCCTACAGTTACTTCTTTTTTGTCAAAATATCTCTGAACAATCCATTTCTTACCCTGTCTCTCGCTTTCATGCACACCTTCTAATGAATCTGTTGGTACTATCCACAGGGCTTAAAGGAGAACATATCAGCAAGAGGAATGTTTTTCTCTTATTTCATTCTCTAATATTCTATTTATCTTGGAATTATTTTTATTTTATTTTCAAGCATGAATATTATTCCAGCTATAGGGTGAAACAATGAAGGGGTTGACTCACCTATGTCTCAATTTTATCCTTTGTAAAACGTAGTCACTGAATTACTCACAGTCAATCCTTAAACATATCTTTTTCAAAAAGCTATTGCTTTCTCGTTGGTCTCTAAGCACTCTGAGTAGAGTCCTCCTTGTAAAATAAAGAAACTGAGGGACAGGGCCTCACCATGATTTGACAAGGGTCACATGGCTGCTCTATGGCATTCAGAAATAGCTTGGTAAACTCAGTATACCAGAAGGTTTTCCCACTCAGCTGTAGATCATTTAATCTCAGATTTAAGCATAATATCTTGCCTTGGTCTCCTTGCAATAGCAAGTCATTTTATTGTTTCTGGCGAGAAAGGAAGGAAAATGAAAACTAATACAGCAGTTGAAAGTTAAATCTCTTTAACAGACTAAGCTTTTAAAAGCTCACTATTTTTTTTCAAATTCTTCCTTTTGCATCCCAGACTTGTTCCTACTTGAAGAATATATGAAAAATTATTAGTTTGTCTTCTCTCAAGGCAATTATTCCTCCTGTAGTGAGAAGAATCCTGGAAAATGAATCAAGAGACCCAGGTTCTTGTCCTAACCGGGTCACTAACTAGCTGTATTACTTTAGGCAAGTTATTTCATGATTCTGGCATTCAATTTTCTATCTGTAAAAATAAGATTGTTGGAGTAAAAGATATCTGAGGTAGTTGTAAGTTCCAACTTTCCTGGATGCTATGATCAATTTTTTAGAAATCTCTGTAGATGAATACATGAAGTAACTAGGGAAGTGGGAAAAGAGATTGCTTGAGTGAAAAGGAAATGTGCAAAGAAAAATCAAAGGAAGCTTGAGGCTTAGAAGTTCAAGATGATATAAGCAATTCAGGAATGGATTTAGATACATTTTAATATAGGTCAATCATTTTACAGAGAATCAGAGACCAGAACTAGAGAATAGGAATTGCCCAAGACAAGTTGTTAAAATTAAGAGTCCTGGACATCATAGTTGAGATTGTGATTTAGTAATTGATGATGACCAATATGCACATATGGGATATGGATCTGTAGAATATTAATTTATGATGTGGTATAAGAGGCCTTGGAAGAACTCAGGTTTCAGGTATAAGAGGTCTGGCCTATTCGCTCTATCCCAGTATTTCTCATTAAAGATACAGATATACATTAAAAAGATTATACCTTATAATAGTGATCTCATATAATATCTATCCTTTTGTGATTGGGTAATTTCATGAAGCATCCATGCCATGAATTACTTTTTTGGTGGTGTATAGTATTCCATGTGAGCAAGGTGTTTAAATAAGTATGTGTCCAAAGATGACACAACAGTCAAGAATATCACTACCAGAGACCCAGTTGATACATATACAGGTCTATTATGAACAAAACATGTTTAAACGTATCTCTGGCTATGGATAGCTTCAGTGAAGTTCTCTCAATAATAGACTTGTCTTCATCTTACTGGGGTGCCTTTAATCAAACAGTGGTGTCTGAGAGTATTTGTTGGGCCAGTTAAACTCAAGGAGAGAGGTCAACTCAGAAGATTATCGCTACTATATTTTATCCCAAAAGAATAATCATGATAGATTTTTCTCAAAGTACATGGGACAATCTTGGAGACCAATTATGAAGAAGTTTTAGAAAATTGGAAAATTACATTGGTGAGGAAAAGGCCAGGCAAGTAGTTAAGAGGAATTTTTTCCATCACTAGAGTTCACCTGCTCATTTTTCAAGTGTAGTAAGGGCTGTCCTGATAGAATTCATTGGAAACTATCCTATCCACCCCACAACCCCGATCTTGCTTTAAGCCTTCTTTTTGTTCCTGAAATTCAAAGAACATTTAAGAGAAATATGATTTTGGTCACTTCAGGATGTCAAAACTGCCATTTTGAGGGGGAGTATGTGAAAGAGTGCAGAATTCTTTGGGGGACATTAGAATCTAAACATTAGAGAGAGAGATGCTGCCTTCAAAGTGTATAGACCTATTCAGAGGATATGTTGAGAAATAACAGCCTCACATGTTGTGTGACATTAAGTTGATTCTGATACATTGTGTTGTTGAGTACCATTGAGTTGGTTCTTAATTATAGCAACCCTATGTACAACTTAACAATACATATCCTGATTCAGTGCCATCCTCAACTGTACTTATGTTTGAGTTAATTGTTGCAAGCACTGTGTCAATCCATTTTGTCCACGCACTTCCTCTTTTTTACTGTTTTTCTGCTTTACCAAGCATGATGTCCTTTTCCAGGGACTTATTTCTCCTGATACTCTATGCACAAGTACTTGAGATAAAGTCTCCCCATCCTTGTTTCTAAGGAGCATTCTGGTTGTTCCTTTTTCAAGATAGATTTGCTTGATCTTTTGACAGTCCATAGTACTTTCTGTATTCTTCACCAGCACCATAATTCAAATACATCAATGCTTCTTGTGTCTTCCTTATTCAATATACAACTTTCACATGTACATAAGGCAACTGAAAATACTATATGGCTTGGGTCAGGTGCACCTTAGTCCTCAAAGTGACAACCTTGCTTTTCAACGCGTTAACGAGGTATTGTGCAGCAGATTTACTGCACGGAATGTGTAGTTTACTTTCTTGACTGTTTCCATGAGCATTGGTTGTGGATTCAAGCAAGGTAAAATCCTTGACTATTTCAGTCTTTTTACTGGTTATCATGATGTTAACTCTTGGTCTAGTTGTGAGGATTTTGTTTTCTTTACATTGAGTTGTAATCCATACTGAAGACTGCAATCTTCATTAGCAAGTGCTTCAAGCCTCCTCCCTTTCAGTAAGCAAGGCTGTATTATCTGCATATTAGTTTGTTAATAAGACTTCCTCCAATCCTAATGCAATATTCTTCTTCAGATACTAAAACTTCTCTGATTATTTGCTTAACATACAGATTGAATAAGTATGGTGGGAGGATACAACCCTGACACACACCTTTTTTTATTTTAAACCATGTAGTATTCCCTTGTACTGCTGCAACTGTTGTTGGATGATGTTCAGTAAAATTTTACTTGCATGTGATATTAATAACATTGAACTATAATTTGCATGTTCTATTGGGTCACCTTTGTTTGGAGTGGGCACAAACCAGATCTCATCTAATCAGCAGGCCAAGTAGCTGTCATGTCAAATTTTCTGGCATAGAGAACTGTAAGTGTTTCCAGAGCTTCTTCGGGTGTTGAAATATTTCAATTGGTAGTCCATTAATTTCTGGAGCCTTGTTTTTGGATAACGCCTTTAGTGCAGCTTGGACTTCCTCCCTTAGTATAATTGGTACAAATGCTACCTCTCCAAATTGTTGAATATTGACTAGTTCTTGTTGGTACAATGACTCTGTGTTCTTTCCATATTCTTTTGATGCTTCCTGCATCATTCAGTGTTTTGCCCATGCAACCTTTCAATGTTGCAACTAGAGGCTTGAAATTTTTCTTGAGTTCTTTCATCTAAGATGTGATAAGTGTGTTCCTCCTTTTTAGTTTCCTAACTCTAGGTTTTTGGACATTTGATTATAATACTTTACTTTGTGTTTTTGAACTACTCTTTGAATTTTTCTGCTCAGCTCTTTGACATCATTATTTCTTCCATTTACCTTACTCCATGATTAAGGACAAGTTTCAGAGTCTTTTCTCACATCCACTGTGCTCCTCTCTTACTTTCCTGTTTTTCATTGCCTTTTGCTTTCTTCATGTATTGCATTCCTGATGTCATTCCACAACCCATCTGATTTTCTGTCACTAGTGTTCAGTGCATCAAATCTGTTCTTGAGTTATTATAGAAATTCCGATTTTGGCTCTTGTGGACTTATTTTAACGTTCTTCCGCTTCAATCAGAACTCATATGTGAGCACGCCTGTTCCACAGTTAGTCTCTGGCTGACTTAGTTTATTGTGCCAACCTGGCCAATAAATACATGTGGGGTTAATTGAAGGGCGGAGGGATAAATGGCTCAGTGAGCCTTGCCTTTAGAGTTCTCAGGTCTCTTGCTTTGTGATGGTCAGACCAGGGTGCAGCTGCTTTAGCTGGCAGGGCTCACTTCCTGCAAGACATCCCCGAGGAGAAGCCACATGGACCTACCCCAATGCAGCCCTGGGTGCTGGAGCACCCGTGTGGAGACCCTTGCCAGCGCTAAGATGCTTACACATTCACTGACTCAGCTTTGCTCCTGCAGTCGGCATCATTGCGTCTGTTTTGTGAGATGAAGGAGGACTTTGTGGATTGGTGTTGGACATATGGGTTAATGGGTTAATGTTGGACTCGTGGGCATGGGCAGCACTGGGTTGGGATGTTTTCTTGATGCACACTTAACCTTTATATAAAATTCTCTTTTATACGTGAGTTTCTGTGGATTTGTTTCTCTAAAGTACCCAGACTAACACTTGCCAAATTTTAGCTACTGATATTGAACTTCTCCATCATCAATTGATGTAGTTAATTTGATTTCTGTTAGGCTGGGTTGACTAAAGAAACAAATTCAGAGACACTCATATGTGTGTCAGAGAGAGCTTCATGTGGAAAAGTAATTGTACATTGAGAAAACATCCCAACCCAGTCCAGAACAAGTCCATAAGTCTGATATTAGCCCACGTGTCTATTACTAGTTTATAAGTTCCTCTTCAGACTCACACAGCACATGCAATGATGCCGAATGCAGGAAGATCACAGGCCAGTGGGTGAAAAGTCTGGTAGATCCAGTGTCAGTGGAAGCATCTCAGTGCTGATGTGGGTCTCCACATGACTCCTCCAGCTCTCTTGAGTATGGCTCCTCAACAGGAAGGTGAAGCAGAGAGAGAGAGCTCTTCCAGGTCTCAGCAATTTCCTGTTTAGCTTGCCAACAAGAAAACAAGGCATATAGAGAGAGGAAGTTCCCAGAATCCCCATGAGACAGCCACATCCACAAGGAGGCATCATCACACTGTAACCTATACTTATTTATCAAGTTGACATGAAATTATGTAACTACCACAATTTCTGTGTCTTCCATTTGGAATGTGTATAGTGCCTATTTGTGTTGTTAAAGAAGATATTTGCAATGAAGAAGTCTGTGGTTTGCAATTTTTTTCTCATGGGACCTCCAACTTCATTTCCATCATCAAGGGCATATTTTTTAGCTACTGTTTGTTTTTTCTTCTTTGTTGCCAATCTTTGCATTCCAATCACCAATAATTATCAATGCAACTTGATTGAATGTTTGAACTATTTCAGACAAACTAAACAAAATCAAACTCAGTCCCATAAAGTTGATTCTGACTCATGGTAGTGTAGGGGTTACACATTAGACTGCTAACCAAACAGTCAACAGTTCAAAACTACCAGCCACTCCTCAAGACCCCAGTGTCAGAAACCCACAGGGGAAGTTCCACTCTGTCCTCCCAGATCACTATGAGTTTCAGACTGAAGATGTTGGCAAAATTCTTTAGTTTTTTCATCACTAGTTTTAGTTGTTAGCACAGAAGATTGAATTTGAATAATTGACTGGATTCCCTTATATGCAAATAGATATTATCCTATTACAGACAGCACTGCATATCTTGAAATGTTTTTTCAGCTAATGAACCTAACACCATTCCTCTTGAATCTGTCATTCCCAGCAGAGCAAACCGTATTCCATTAGCAGTCCATTTCAGCTCACTGATACCTAAGCTATCGATCTTTATAGGTCCCATTTCATTTATGATGACTTCCAATTTTCTGAGATTCACACTTTGTAAATTCCAAGTTACAATGATTAATAGATATTTGCAGGCATTCCTTCTCATTTTGAGTCATGCCACATCAAAAAATGAAGGTCCTTTACTATTGAAGGCTAACTCCATCCATAGCATTATGGTCATCTCTACTTTAAGAAGGCAGCTCTTTCTCAACCATTCTTTCAGTACCTTCTGGCCTGAGGGGCTCATCTCAGTACTATCTCGGACAATCTCCTGCTGCTATTTATGAGGTTTTCAGTATCCAAACATGTTCTGCTGCTATCCATAAGGGTTTCCAGTGAGTAATTCCTCCAAAGTGGACAGGAATTTCCTGTTTTGTACTCTGTTCTGATTCTAGAGTCTCTGCTGAAACCTATTCACTTTGCCACTATTCAAATGACCCTGCTGGCATTTGAAATACCAGTGACATCGCTTCCAGCATCACAGCAACATACAAGGTACCACGGTACAAAAAAAAACCCTGACAGACAAGTCAATGCAAAGTAGAGAATGAATACTTAAAATAGTGGATGCTGATAAGCAACAAAAAAACAAGAATTCACACAGTTTAATGGACACAACAAGAAATCTAATATAAACAGTATGGAAATTCAAATAGTACATGAGAGAGATAAAGAAACAGACTCTTGCCTTTCAGCAGTTCGCTACTTCATTTTGAAAATATGTGAAAATAAATGACAGAAAAATCCTCCAATTTAATGACACATAGTGACCCTATATAACAGAGTGAAAATGCTCTACAGATATCCTTGGCTGTGCAATCTTTATGGGAGCAGGTACCCGGTCTTTTCTTGCACAGAGATGCTGGTAGGTTTGAACCATCAACTTTTCAGTTAGCAACTAAGCATTGAACTTTTGCACCACTGGGGTCCTTATCCATTAAGTAAATGCAAGCCAGATTACAAGGAGATGACACTTCATACCTAATAAAATGATTATTATTTTTTAAATAGGAGACTTCTGGGAAGATGGTGGCACAAAGAAACCATTGTTCCAATCCTCACCCCCCACCCCCACGCCAATGCAGTTAAGAAACAGTGCTCACTTTTGAAGAACTCTGAATGAGGAAGCAGAGGGGAAAAAAGAAGTAGAGAACTTCAGACAGGCAAGAGTCAACTAATCAACAATAAGTGGCATGTGATAGGCAAATTGCTTCTCCTATCATCCCTTGCCCATCCCCAGTTCCTCAGCCATCTGGGCCACTTTGCTTCTATGTAAAAGATAGGAGCTCTAGTTTCATCTCTATGTTAATAAAACAGATCTCCCTGGAGGTCCATTTGAGGTATGCCAGCAACTTCCACACCCAGACACTGTCAATGGCAAGCCTGCTGTGAATCACTAAAGAAAACCCATGCAGTGGAGCTGCTGTTGTAGTCAACACTTCACCTGTCCCCATCCCATCCCACCCCCACACACACACCTCCTATGTGTGGCCTCTGAATTCTACAGGACAAACCTCCTTGGAGCTCAATAAGGATTAATGCTGAGGACTAATAACTGAGTATTCTGTGTGCAAAGTAGCCAGATCCTTGAATGGAGGATACATTCCCACCAATATATAACAGGGATCTCTGAGGGCAATAAAGCAGACCTTCATTTGGGATCTGATCAGATCCTTTGCCTAATCTGATATTGGTTGGTGGTCAGGCTGTTGCAAACAGCTACAGCAGCCCCTGCAGTTGATTATGCTCCCACATTCAAAATTTTCCTGTCTCCCTTTGCATCCCATAGCTCAAGCCTCTAAACTCAATGAGTCAAACTTTCCTTGGAATTTGTTTAGCTATGGTTGTTCCTCCTTCCATTCAGTGCTAAGAACTGTTGACTAAGGAAACAAATGATCCTATCTGCTCCCAGAAATATTTACAACCTCTATAGCCCTATATAGGGTCTCTATGAGTCAGATTCCACTTGATGACTGTGGCCTTGATTTTGTTTTTTTTAATAGGGAACCCTGGTGACCTAGTGGTTAAAGTGCTCAGCTGATAACAAAAGGTAATCAGTTTGAAACCAACAGCCACTGCCCTGGAGAAAGATGTTATAGTCTGTTTCTGGAAAGATTTACAGCCTTAGAAACTATATTCTGTCTGTAATGTCAAACATGTCTATGAGTCAGAAGTGAGTTGACGGCAGTGGTTTGGGTTTACTTTTGATAAATTATATACCAGTGAGAATGTCATTATTTTATAATGAAAAAAAGTTAACATTCTTACCATATTAAAATCCTTTCAGTTGTTCAAACATTCCAATCTCATTCATACTGTCAAGCATTTGCCCATGATTTTCTTTCTACCTGGAACACTGTCTCCCCAGACACCTCTGCCTGACTAATCATCTTGCAAGTCTTGATTTCTTCATCATTTTCTCTCAGAAATCTGCTTTGAGTACCTTGCTTCTCCTTATAATCTTACAAAGTCAGATGAAGTGCCCTCTGCAGTGCTGCCTAGCACACCCTGTTTCACCTTCAGATAATATTTGCCACATACTAAGCAGGGATACTTGGTATATTTTCCTCTCCCTCACTACACTGTAGTTTACACTGTAGTACTCTCAGTCAGGATTCAAATTGTATTGAATTTATTAATTCATTGACAGGTATACATTATTGAAAATCCAATTCATTTAAGTCCACAGGGAAAAATAGAGAAATATGGCAGAGAGTATAGAAGAGAGCAAATGAAAGAAATTCATAGATTCTGTTTTGTTTTAGAGAGGGAATGTTTGTGTGTGTGTTTAATCCAGTTATGAACTAGATAAGAAGGCAGAAAGAGAAAAAAACTAGGTTTTTGTGGGGAAAGTTAATGTGGTTAACTGATCTGTTCTAACTTCTTTCTCCCTAGCACTCGGTGTTCCACCAATAATCGCCTACTCCTGCCCCAATTCCAAACACACACTCATCCACCTATACAACTTTGCTCATTTTAGTCTTACAATGTTCTCCCAGTGCTTCCAACCAAAATCTTATTTTTCACAGTCTTTTGGTATGGTAAAGTCATTTGGCACAGTTCACCACCACTTCCTTTGTCAAATGTACTTTGGATTCTCTGTGTTTCTCTCCCATTTTCCCCAGCTACTTTCACTTGTAAGCTCCTCCTTCTCCATCACCTAACTGCTAAAGCTGGAATTTCTACAATAAACTCTGGCCAGTCGCAGATGGATTGGTGTGGGACTGCTAACCAGAAGGTGTGCTCTTCAAACCTGTGGTAAATATTCAAAGCTACAGCTAAAGGGCCAGTGCAACCCGGGATACAAAGTGATAGTAAAGGGATCACTAAGAAGTTCGAAGGAAAGGAAAATGTGGCCCAAGAATTCTATATCCTTTCATTTTGCCTTTAAATTGGCAGATATTCTCAAGCATACAAAAATGCAAACAATCCAGCACCTAAGAGTATTTCTATTAAAAATAATAACTAACAAATGATAAGACCTGAACAACATAGAGATACATCAAAATAAAGAATTCATGAATAAAGAAGCTAGAAAAAAAAACTAATAATAAGCATTGGTTACATTCATTTAAACACAGAACCAAGACTAAATGACTTAACGGATTCTAGGTAGAAAACAGAATGTAAATGTTATGCACTATGAGAAAGTGAAAATAATAATATGGCTAACAAAAATCAGCAGGTAGGAAGGTGAGTTAAAGAGTTTATTTTCGTTGCTACACTGCACCCTGACTAGCTCATCTCCTCCCCGCGACCCTTCTGTAAGGGGATGTCCAGTTGCCTACAGATGGGCTTTGGGTCCCCACTCTGCATTGCCCCTCATTCACGATGATATGAATTTTTGTTCTTTGATGCCTGATACCTGATCCATTCAATACCTCGTGATCACACAGGCTGGTGTGCTTCTTCCATGTGGGCTTTGTTGTTTCTCAGCTAGATAGCCATTTGTTTATCTTCAAGGATTTAAGACCCCAGATACTATATCTTTTGATAGCCAGGCACAATCAGCTTTCTTCACCATTTTTGCTTATGCACCCGCTTTGTCTTCAGCAATCGTGTCGGGAAGGTGAGCGTCTCATAGTGCCAGATTATTAGAACACAGTGTTCTTATGTTCAGGGAGTACTTTAGTAGGGGCCCAATGTTCACTTGCTTCTTCAATACTAAACCTATAAATATATGTACATAGATCTATTTCACCCTCATCATATATAAATATGTTTACATATGTATATACCTGTATTTAGATCTCTATCATTCCCCTTTGCCTCCTAGTTCTTTCTTCTATTTCTTTTTACCTTCCTCCTGTCCCACTATCACGTTCAACCTTCATTTGGGTTTCAGGAATTCTTCTCAGTTATATTGTCCTTGATCCAGCCCTACCAGACCTCCTACCATCGATTTTCAGTCACTTGTTGTTCCTTTGTCCCTGGGTTTGTTAACACTCACTTCCTTTCCCCCAACTCCCCTCTCCCATGTCCACCCGGAACTGTCATCCCATTGTTTTCTCTTCCGGCTTATTTATCCCGCCTATCCCATCCAGACAGACCTGCCGCAGCAATATGCACAGACACAAGACCGAGCACAATGAAGCAAGAACAGAAACTAAATGAAGCATACAACTTTCCTCTAGTTCTTCAATGCTTCCTCTGCTCCCCACCATCATGATCCCAGCTAGACCCCAAATCCTGCTAGACCAGAGGAAGTACACTGGTACAGATAGGAGCAGGAAACACAGGGAATCCAAGACAGATGAACCCCTCAGGACCAGTGGTGAGAATGGCCATGCCGGGAGGGTGGAGGGAAGGTGGGAGAGAAAGAGGGAACTGATTAAAGGGATCTACATATGGCCTCCCTGGGTAATGGACGGCCGGCGGAGAAGTGGGTGAGGGGAGATGTCAGACATTGTATGACATGATAAAATAATAATAATTTACAAATTATCGAGGGTTCATGGGGAAGGGGTGAGCAGGGAGGGAGGGGAAAATGAGGGTCGGATACCAGGGCTTCAAGTAGAAAGCAAATGTTTTTTGTGTTTTTTTTACGAAAGCAAATGTTTTGAGAATGATGATGGCAACAAATGTACAAATGTGATGGACACAATGGATGTATGTGTAGATTGTGATAAGAGTTGTATGAGCCCCCTATAAAATGATTTATTTAAAAAAAGAGAGAGTTTAGTTTCTCATATTTCCTAATAGCTCATGTCTTCATATTTATAATAATAGCCAGAGGAGGACATCATGCTCGATAAAGTAGAGGAACAGTGAGAAAGAGGAAGGAAAGGCCTCAGCAAGATGGATTGACACAATGGCTGCAATAATGGACTCAAACACAAGAACAATTGTGAGGACAGGGCAGGATCAGACGGCCTTTCGTTCTGTTCTACATAGGGTCACTATGTGCCAGAACTGACTCTATGGCACCTAAGAGCAACAACATAGAATCCCTGAGTGGCTCATACAGTTAAGAACTCAACTACTAGCCAAAATGTTGGAGGTTCAAAGCCATCTTTGAAGCAGGAGCAGAGGGAGAGAAAGTCCAGCACTATGAAATAGCATGTTCCAGAACTCTATCTGAAGTGGTGAAGGCTGAGACCAGAGACACCTGAGTCTGGCACAGACATTGTGAGATAGAGCACAGTGAGCAACGTCAAGACTGTGGGGCTACACAACAGAGCACCCGATGGACTTCCTGGTCCATGAAGGCATGTGGCTGGGAGGCTGAAGTGCACAGAGAGAGTTCATTGCTGGGTTAGAGCAGGTGTTGCTGTGGACCAATGAATGTATTCTTACTGCTTACTGATCTTGTGGTAATCTATTGACTTTCCTAATAAACCCACATAATTGTGAGAAAAAAAATCATGGTGATTCAATCCACGCAGTGGTACCTGAGAAGACATTCTCCTAAGCACTCACCAACACTGGCCTACTCTTTCCCCAATCCCAAACACACGCTTATACCCACCTATATGGCTTTGCGCATAGTAGTCTCTCAGTCCAGAATGTTCTTCCAATGCTTCCTATCCAAATCTGATTTACTTACAAAAGAGTATAACCATTGAAAACTATGGAGGAGAGCTCTTTTCGAGACTCATGGGGTCACCATGAGTCCAAACTTGATGGCATGTGTCCAGCACTGTGCCAAGTGTGGAAAATGGAATGTAAAGATAGTGGACATCAAGAGACTTCATAAGGAGAGTAAAATGGGAGTCCATAGATAGGGGATGATTGACAATCTTTTCCTCTTTTTTTGCTTTTTTTTCCGCTTTGTTTTCCTTCCTTTTTTGTTTTTGTTTCTGGGTGGGCTCGTGGGGTTTTTGTTTGTTTGTTGTTTGTCATAGCACAACCACCAAAGTACACCAGAGTCGTACATGACTCAGAGACAAGCAGATGGATTCTGGGCTCCCAGTGAACTCTAGCCCCAATCCAAAAAGAGTTGGTTCTGATAACATGGCCCTGCACGATATTCACTTTCATGAAATGGTCACTGAAGATAAGGGTGCTACAGCAAAGTGTGGTGAAAAAAAAGCAGATAGTGCCTGGATATCAATTGGAATAGTTCCTGGGGTCTTAGAGGTTTGTATTCAAAATAGTAGCCATTTAAGTGAGGAGTCAACTAAGTCCATATGGAAGAAGCACACCAATCTGTGTGATCCAAAGATGACAATAACAAAATCCAAATATGACGAAGGGAAAAGTATCAGAGCTTAAATTGTGTATACCCAATTTGTAGAAGACAGTGGGAGTCTGAAGTTCGTCTGTGGAGTATCTAGTCAGATTAAGCCTCTGGCAGATCCCCTCCTCTAGCAAGGGACTTGAACAGTTTTACTATCAGACAGAGATTATTGTAAAGTTGATTATGATGGATCTAACATGGTATAATTTGACACTTGGTCAGTTGACCTCCTTCTTGAGCCAACCAGAATTTGTTCTCAATTCAAGTATTTCTTGCTTATTCCACAACAAAAATTTCTTCCCTGGATTTTTGAATATTGACGATGATCTTTTCTTTCTTACTCTTTCTTTGTATTTTTATCTTTATAGTATTATTATTTTCTTCTTGCCATTTTATTATGTTTTGTATTTTATTCTTTCTTTTGGGTCTCTTAGTTTGTGAAGGACAGAAGGAGTATATGCATAGAGAAAATAACCGATGCAATGGTTTATTGGGGGCGTGGGAGGTGGAGATGGTGAGGGGATTTGAGAGCAAGCAATGAATTAGAGGGGGGCGAGAATTGATTGTGATGATGTATATACAATGTCTTTTAAGAGAAATTTAACCATTGAAGTGTATGATATGTGAATACTATATCAAGAAAACTACATTTTAAAAAAAGATAGTGGAATTGTCCCACAAACTTTTTGAAATCCCTTGGTATGTACCAGATGGGGTACTCCCACACCCCCGCCAAAAACGGATTTTATTTTAAAACTTAGGTATTTAATGTTTTTAGAAAACAACCTCATCTCCTTCAAAGTACTCTCCATTACACTTAGTAACATGTGTCAAATCTGCGATTCCATTCTTGGAAAAATTTTTCAAACTCATCTGTTTGTATGGCTGACAGGACCTCCCTCATTTTTTACTTCACTTCTTCCTCATCATCAAATAGCTGTTGTTTCATGTTCCTCTGCATTTGTGGAAACAAAAAAATGTCCCACGGAGTGAAGTCAGGTAAGTAAGGTGTATGGGGCAAGAGAGGTATGCTGGATTTTGCCCAAAACTGGCGCACTGAGATGGCTGAATGAGCAGATGCATTGTCATGGTGGCAAGAACAGTCCCCCATCTGCCACAAATCAGGCCTTTTTTGTCACACACTGTTATGCAATCTTTTCAGAACCTCTAAATAGAAAGCTTGATTAACAGTCTTCACTGGTGGAACGAACTCCAAATGCACTATGAGTAGACATTTTCACCCATTTGGGAAGTTGACAGATGTCCAGAACGAGGGTTGTCATCAATCGACATTTGGTCTTTTGCAATGAGTAAACCACTCGTACACTTCCGTTTTTCCCATAGCGCTTGTCCTTGTAAGCTGTGTTCAACATCACAACAGTTTCTTAGGCATTTTTCCCGAGCAGGAAACAAAATTTCACAGCTGCACACTGTTCTCTTAAATTCGCCATTACGATAAACAAGGTTTGAGTGAAACTGCTTTTACAAAAATATCCACTGTGACCAGAGAGAACCTTCCCAGGTGACACCACTGGGTGTGCTCACTCAGAGAGAGTTGCTCGATGCTCACCTAGAGGGAAAAATGCATACTATGAAAGCTCCGCTCTGCCCAGTGTAATTCTGGTCTTTTTTGGGGGGGGGGGGGTTACCCATAGTATTAAATCATTTACTCCTCACAACAACCCCTCAAAGTGCTTTTAAATCCACATTCTTTGGATGAGCAAACCAAGACACATAAGGATGAAATACTTTTCTTGCTTTCACACAGCTAGTAAGTGGCAAAGACTATTTGAACCCAGACAGTCATCTCCAGAACCCATACTCTTAGTGACGTCCCAGGGAATCAGTGAACACTATAAAAAATTGAAATGTGAGAATAAAAATGTAATGACTGTACCTGTTTGGTTTTTCAATTCTTTGATCTTAACTTTAAAATAGTCTTTCAGAAACAACTGTTCCTTACAAAAGAAGAAATATTTATCTAAAGTCCTTCTATTCCTTTAACTTTGATTTTTTTCTCTTGTTCAATTTCAATGATTTTAAAATTTTAGATATTTTAAAAATAACACATATAGTATTTTTAATAATTTTTCCTATTTATTAGTTCTATGTAATAAAAGTGATGCCCAGAATAATGCTCATTATTTATAAAATACCTCATATTTAGTAAGGGCTCTTAAGTGTTTATTACCTGCCACTTAAATGGATTATGTTGTTTTTATTTTCTCAACACCTCTATCATAAATATCATTTTTATGCTTCTTTTGCAGATAATGAAACTAAGGCACATATTTGTTATTACTGAGTGGTACAGATTTGGGGGATTTTTTTTTTCACTTTTCTATATTGCTTATTTTATGTGAGTCCATGTCTTTTTACATGAAAGCCATGCTGAAATCCTGTTTTCAAATACTATGAAGAATCCTTGGGGCTCTAGAGGAGAAAACCAAAAATGCACGGCCATCGAGTTGATTCTGACTCATAGCTACTGTGGTAGTTACATAATCTGATGTCAATTTCCGGATTAAGAGTGTGGGTGGGGGTGGAGCTTAGCCTATCAATCTGGAGATAGTCAATGAGACCTCTGTGTGGGCATGGCCTTCTCCTGAGAATTCCAGGAAATGAGATATTTTTCCTCCTTGGAGGCGGGAGACAGACTCTCTGCTTAATCCCTGTGAGACATCCTAGCTGACAAAAAACTCTCCCTTGGCTCACTCCCTGAGATGATGCCCTACTGACAAGACACATAGCGCTACGCCCTGGGAGCTGGAGAAGCCACATGGACCTACCCTTAGACAATCAGACCTCTGAATCCGGAGAAGGCACGTGGAGACCCCTGCTAGTGCTGAGATGCTTACAACACCACTGGATCCAAAGACTTTCTACCCACTGACCTGTGATCATCCTGTAATTGTCATCATTGCCTTTGTTTCCTGAGTCTGAAGAGGACTTTATAGATTGGTATCAGACATGTGAGCTAATACTGGACTTTTGGACTTGGACTAGATTGGATTGGAATGTTTTCTCAATATTTAACTACTCTTGTACATAAAGCTCTTCCATATTCACACGAGTCTCCCTGGATTTGTTTCTCTAGTCTACCCAAACTAACACAGCTACCTTAGGAGACACCATTGATATGATATTTTTTTCTGGATGCCTGATACCTGGTCCCATTAACACCTCATGATCACACAGGCTGGGGTGCTTCATCCGTGTGGGCTATGTTGCTTCTCAGCTAGATGGCTGCTTGTGTATCTTCAAGCTTTTAAGATCCCAGATGCTATATCTTTGGACAGCCAGGCACCATCAGCTTTCTTCACATTTGCTTATGCACACATTTGTCTTCAGCGATTATATCTGGAAGGTGGGCACACAGTGATATGATTTTTTGTTCTTTGATGCCTGATACCTAGTCCCTTTGTCTTCAGTGATCTTGTTGGGAAGGTGTGCATCATGGAATGTCAATTTAATAGAACACAGTGTTCTTGAATTGAGGAAGTACTTGACTGGAGGTCCAATGTCCGCCTGCTGCCTTAATACTTAACCTATAAATATATACATATAGATCCATTTCCCCATCATCCTATATAAATATATTTACGTATGTACATGCCTGTATTTAGACCTCTATAAATGCTCTTTGCGTCCTAGTTCTTTCCTCTATTTCCTTTTACTTTCTTCTTGTCCCACTATCATGTTCACCCTTCATTTGGGTTTCAGTAGCTCCTCTAGGTTGCATTGTCCTTGCTCAAGCCCTACCAGGCCTCCTACACCCTCCTCGCCATTAATTTTGGATCACTTGTTGTTCCCTTGTCCCTGGGTTAACACCCACTTCCTTTCCCCTGCCTCCCCCTCTTCCATGTCCCCCAGGAACCATTGTCCCATTTTTTTGTCCTCCAGCTTGTCTATCCCACCTACCTTATTGAGACAGACCTGCAGAGATAATAATATGCACAAAAAACAAGGCAGAGCAAAACAAAACAACAACAAAAACCCAATGCACTGTCCAACTTTTACATGGATATGAAGCAATCAAAAACATGGCTTGAGTCAAAGTGACATCTTTGCTCTTTAACACGTTAAACAAATCTTGTGCATCAGATACTCCTAACACAACACATTGATTTCTTGACTGCTCCTTCCATGAGTATTGATTGTGGGACCCGAATAAAATAAAATCCTTGACAACTTTGATATTTTTCTCCACTTATCATGATATTGTGCCAATTGTGAGGATTTTTTATTTCATTATATTTAGTTATATTCCAATATAGATTCCTATACTGAAGACTGTAGTGTTTGATCTTCATCAGGAAGGGCTTCACGTCCTCTTTGATTTCAGCAAGAAAGTTTGTGTCATGTGTACATCACACAGGTTGTTAATGAGTGTTCCTCCAATCCTGATGCCACATTCTGCTTCATACAGTCCACTTTTTCTGATGATTTACTCCGCATACAGATTGAATACGTATGATGAAAAGAAACAACCCTCATTTTTAAACTCTCTTGAGTTTAAACCATGCCATACCCTCTTTCTCTGCCTGAGCAACTGAATTTGGTCTTGGTCTGTGTACAATTAAGTGTTCTGGAATTCCTATAATCTGAAATTCTATGCATATTTTTTTATGATGCATCCATGTCATTAAGGTCAACTCTGCTTTGAGGAGGCAGTTCGTCCCCCATCATATTTTGAGTGTCATTCAACCTGAGAGGCTCATTTTTTTGGCACTATAGCAGACATTCTACTGCTATTCTTAAAGTTTTCAGTGGCTAATTCCTAAGAAGGGGACCACTTATTCTTTCTTCCTAGTCTGTTCTAAGTCTGAGCGCTCAGCTGAAACTTGTTCACCATGATGACCCTGCTGGTATCTGACACAAGTGGCATAAATTACAGCATCACAGCAATACACTAGCCACCACAGTATGTCAAACAGAAAAATGAGTGGTAGAGAATGCTTCATAGGCATGCAAATACATGTCCAAACTTTACTCATCACTCTCGCCAAACCTGGTCCTCCTCAGAGCTTCCTAATCTTAGTGAATGGAGCATCTTCCCATTCAAAGGTACACACCACAATCTATGAGTCTTTTTTTCCCAAAGAAAAACCTATGAGAAATTTGTGAGTTATTTTTATCCCCTCCTTTTCTTACTCTCTATAGGCAATCTATCACCAAGTATATTCTGCTCCTAAAAAATACCTTATACCTGTCTACTTCTTTACATTATCACTTACCTAATTCAAGCCATTGGAATCTTTTTAATTTACCTCCTAGTGGGTCACCCCTATAGTCACAACAATGAATTTCCATTAAATTAAACTTCAAACCCCTTACCACAGCCCTTGTAGCAGAAACCATAAGTTGCCTGACCAATCTGTTTCCCCCTTGTTAGTAGTGCTCATAGGTTGAGTTGAAAAGAAATTTTACCCAGATTACAATAGAACTAAGGTGGTCATCCAAACCAGTTCTAGCAAATAAAGTAAGTGTAAATCTATGGGATAGGGCTTCAAGGAAAGCAACTGACTACTTTCCTCAATGAAAGAGGAAGATGAAATTCCATTATCACATGCCTTTTGACTTTTGCTTTTCTCCCTTTACTTTGTCTGGAGGTGGAATAACCATCTTGGAAGCCTCAAGATGCAAGGCATTCTCAAAAGATCACAGAGCATTAAAATAGAAGTGTCATTATGCTCTCTCCTGCTCAATTTGAGGCTCCGTTATGTAAGAGAAAGAAAACCTTTTTTTGGTTAAACCATTGTGTTAGTCTGGGTACTTTAGAGAAACAAATTCACAGAAACTCATGTTTCAGAGGGAGTTTTATATAAAGGTTAAGTGCACATCAAGAAAACATCCCAGCCCAGTGCTGCCCAAGCCCACAAGTCCAACATTAACCCATTAACCCATATGTCCGCCACTAATCCACAAAGTTCTCCTCCATCTCACTAAAGAGATGCAATGACACCGACTGCAGAAAGAAAGCTGAGTCAGTGAATGGTGTAAACATCTCAGCGCTGGCAGGGGTTTCCACATGGGTGCTCCAGCACCCAGGCTGCATCAGGGTAGGTCCTTGTGGCTTCGCCTTGGAGATGTTTTGCAGGAAGTAAGCCTTGCAAGCTGGAGCAGGGGACTGGCTAAGGCAGCTGCACCCTGGTCTGACCATCACAAAGCAAGAGACCTGAGAACTGGAAAGGCGAGGTTCACCAAGCCATTTATCCCTCCTCCCTTCAATTAATCCCACATGTGTTTATTGGCCAGGTTGGCACAATAAACTTTAACTATATCAATCCACCCCTTGCCAACTTGGCACCTGTACATAATTCTTTAGCCTCATGATTGCAATTAAGGAACACCTACACCTTAATCCTATAATTCTGTGAATATGTGAATATGTTCCCCCACTATGAAAGTTTGTAAGCCAACTACTACTTCATGCCTTAATCCCCCCATTTTGGGTATCCAATTTATAACTGCCCACTTACATCAACCCAGTGCTCCGAGGAGACAATCATTTTCCAATATGAAGAATCTTCATTCCACTTGGATCCTTGTGAAGTCTGCATCCATAAGCAATGTCAAATCCAACAAGCCATCCATAAATTAGGCAACAATATGCACCAGTTCACAGGCTCAAAACTCTCCATCTGGTTGGGTTCTGGTCAATTCAGTGTGGGCTGCCTCACTCAGCCTCCACAGGGTGTCCATTGGTGACCTCGCCTTTAGACCATGGGCTCTTACCAATACTCAACAAGCCTAGCCCCCTCGTGCTAGGTCGTGAACTTTAGACCAGTCAACCCACTCTCGTCTTCTCCTCTTTTTCCTGTAAACCAAGTCCATAGGTGTCAGTAGCCAAACTCAGCCTGTCTCTGTATTGCTGCATTTCTCCCAATTCCACTCAACAAGTAGGTCCAGGTGGTCACCTAGCAAGCATTTTAGCCTGCTCTCAGGCTCCCTTTAACATTCAGTACTAGAGAGGAGTTTTCTTCATGGTTCCAGATTTTTTCCAGCTTCTGAGAAAGACCATTGGTTCCTGAGTACTCCAAAGCACTGGGTGGGGCATATTTTTTCAAAGCTTTCTTTGCAGGCATGTCCTAAACCCATCTAAAGATCAAATTTTAATGGCTGAAAGTAAGTGGGCTTACAAACTTTCTATTACCATATTTCCCATATTTTTCCCAGAAAACAACCGAGTGAACAGTGTGGCTTTATCTGACCTCTGGCTAGACAAAGAAGAAAAACTACCATGAGGGAGAGGTCAAACAAGCATCTAATCTCCATCTTATGATTTGTTTCTCTAGTACCCCACTCTCGGTACTATAATGTGTTAGTCTGGGTACTTTAGAGAAACAAACCCACAGAAACTCATGTAAAAGAGAGAGTTTTATATAAAGGTTAAGTGCACATCAAGAAAACATCCCAACCCAGTGCTGCCCAAGCCTACATGTCCAACCCATATGTCCGCCACCAATCCACAAAGTTCTCCTCCATCTCACTAAAGAGACGCAATGATGCCGACTGCAGGAGGAAAGCTGAGTCAGTGAACGTATAAGCATCTCAGCGCTGGCAGGGGTCTCCACATGGGTGCTCCAGCACCCAGGGCTGCATCGGGGTAGGTCCATGTGGTTTCTCCTCAGGGATGTCTTGCAGGAAGTGAGCCTTGCCAGCCAAAGCAGGGGACTGGCTAAGGCAGCTGCACCCTGGTCCAACCATCACAGAGCAAGAGACCTGAGAACTCTAAAGGCGAGGCTCACCTAGCCGTTTATCCCTCTGCCCTTCAATTAACCCCATGTGTTTGTTTATTGGCCAGGTAGGCACAATAAGCTTTAACTATATCAACCATCATAATTTGTTTTTTTAATAGTCAGTAAAACCAGTCATAAAACATACATTTGGGTATGATATGGACCCTAAGTGACTCTTCAGTCTTATTTCAAGGAACTCTACTCCTTGTTTGCTATATTTGCTTGTTTGCCTTGTTTACAGCGGCACTGACATTCCTATTAGTCTTTGAACACTTTAACCCCTTTTCTGCTTCAGGATATTTGTACGGAATCATTTTTTCCCCTGCTCTTTACTGGATAACTCCTGCTCATTATTTAGGTCTTAGATTATCTTCTTAACATGTCCTTCTTTAACCCTCAATCCAAATTAAGTGCTTTCGTAGCACCCTTCTCTTTTCATTCTTCATGTGTTTCATAATTTATATATTTTTATTTAAGGGATTTTTTATTTTAATGTAATGCCTATCTCCCTAACTAATCTCTGAGCTCTATGAACTCAGAAAATGTTTATGTTATTTGCTACTAAATATATATATCTAGGCCCAATAACAGAGCCTGTCATACAAGAGGGACTGAGAAAATATATGTTGATTAAAGAATAAACCTATTGAAATGCCATTGTGCTTTGTGACATTTCTTCTGCCCTACTGAATTAGAATTAATCATTTCTCCTTTTATGCTTCCACAGCATATTGTTTTGACCTCTATTTAATTCAATCCTATTCAACAAATAAGGCATGATTTTAAGGATCTCAAGGTATATTCAGGAGAAAAATATATACAAAAATTAATTATAGCACAGTATGTCGTGCACAACAATCCAAGCATAAACAAGATACAAAATTAAAATGAGGATGAGTGATTAAAGCAATTACAGTGGTAGAGAGACCAGTGGAACCTTGCAGGAGGAGACAGCACGTAGGCAGCATTCTAAAGACTAAGTGGGAATTTTCCAGGTAGTCAAAGAAAGAAAAGGAAATTCTGGCAGAAGAAATGGCATGTGCAAATGCTCTGTGGTGTGAAAAGCAGTGTGTTCATTATCAATAGAGCATAAAATGTGAGGAACGCATCAAAGTGTGAGTAATATTATTGAAGGGAAACACGTTACCTTATAAACTTAGGTTCCTCCATGAGACTGTAATCATAACTTTTCCTTCTTTATTTTAAAAATATTGGCTATGGAATTGTAGAAGAAATAGAATCATACTTGTATATCATAATTTACATAATCAAACTTATTAATAATCATGTCTCCAACCCTTAGAAAAGTATTTCCCTCTGAGACATGTTGGCATAACGTTAGACTATGGATGGAGTCACATGTATATACTCCATTGCTCCAACAATGGAGACACACCTATACCCATCCCCAGTTTGCTCCATCTCAGTAAAGAAGATTCTAAACCAAAAGTGAAGCTGAAAGCTGAAAAGATAGGCATGGTCCAGACCATGAAGTACCTAATCTGTCATCAGAAGTAGCATAGACTTTATAGACAATCATCCTATAATATTTATTCAATCTATATGCTAGGCAAATAATTAGAGAAGTGGACAACATGAAGAAGAATGGGGCATCAGTATTGGAGGGAGGCTTATTAACAACCTGTGATATGCAAATGACACGCTTGCCTGCAGAACGTGAGGACTTGAAGCCTTTGCTGATGAAGGTCAAGACTTGCAACCTTCAGTATAGACTACCACTCAATATAAAGAAGACCAAAATCCTCACCACTGAACCAATAGGTAAAATCATGATAAACGTAGAAAAGATTAATGTAGTCAAGGATTTCATCATGGTTGGACCCTCAAACAATGTTCATGTAAGCAGCAGTCAATACATCAAACAACAAATTGCCCTGCGCAAATGTGCTGTGCAGGACCTCTTTAAAGTGTTGTAAAGCAAGGGTGTTACTTTGAGGATTAGGTTGTGCCTGATCCAAGCCATGCTATTTTCAGTTGTCTCGTGCATGTGGACATTGAATGAGGAAGACTGAAAAAGAATCCATGCATTTGAATTATGATGCTGGAGAAGAAGATTCAAAGTACTATGAACTGCCAAAAGAACTCACAAATCTGTCTTGGAAGAAGCACAGCCAGAATGTTCCTTAGAGGTGTGGATGGTGAGACTTTGTCCCACATACTGACATAATTTGGACATAGTATCAAGAGAGACTATTCCCTGGAGAAGGACATCAGGCTTGATACAATGAAGCGGCAGTGAAAAAGGAAGGCCCTCCACAAAAATGGATTAACACAATGCCTACAACAATGGGTTCAAGCGCCAGAACACTTGTGAGGCTTTCTCGGGACCGGGCAGCATTTCGGTCTGTTGTGCGTAGGGTCACTATGAGTTGACTCTGATTCAATGGCACCTAGCAACAACAACAGGAAGTAATTACTTGAAGGCAGTGGACTAGCGGCAACAAAACCAGTTAGGATGCTACTGCAGCAATAAAAGTAACAATGAGGGCTGAACTGAGGTAGTAGTAATTGAGAATAGAGAGAGTAAAACTAATTGAGAAGATAATTCAGAGGTGGAATTGACTGGACTTCATAAATGATTAAATGTGGGGATGAATGAGAGAAACACATAAAAGATCATTTATAGGCTTCTATTAGAGACTGATGGATGAGTCATTTCGTGTGAAAAAAAGGTCAATTTAGAAATACCATTTGAGACATGGTATGTGAGGTGTCTGTGGGGTATCCAACTTCTAGCAACCCCAGAGGACAGAGTAGAACTGCCCCTGTGGATTTCTGAGACTTTGTAACTCTTCTTAGGAGTAGGAAGCCTTGTCTTTCATAGATAATCAGGTAGTTTTGAAGCACTAACCTTGTGGTGAGCAGCCTAACACATAACCACTACCCCTATAGGGCCAATCTACTCAAAGGCGGTGAATTTTGAGTGAGGTCAAGTGGAGGTGTCCAGCAGAATCTAGAAGAGTCTCAAGAAAGCAGCCTGGGATAGTGGTATAGTTTTACGCTTGTCAGACCTAAACTAAAGCTTTAGTAGTGAACATATGAAAGAAGGGATTTGAAATATTTAGAATAGATGGTTTGGGGTTAGAAAAACCTCATGATTTGACTGGTTAAATGTATTTGAAAAATGGGGGCAAGTCTAGGGTAAATCTCCTGTTTCTGATTTGTTAAACTGGGTAGATGATGGTGCCGCCAACTACAAAATTAAATACAGGCACACACAAAAATAGATTGGATGAAAGCATTGAATGAAAATGACGTTTAAATGGGGCATGTTGAGTTTGAGATGCCTGAGGTACATCCTGATAGAGATGTTCAAATGGCTCTGAAATTGAAGAGCTAGAACTGTATTATAGGTACAGATTTAGAAGACAATAATATCGTGGTGGCATTTTAAATAGAAGAATGGATGAGATCATCTAGGGAGTATATGAGCGTGAGAAGATCATCAAGGACAGAATTACAAAGGCTAAAAAGAGTAAGGAAAAGATAGAGGGAAAGCCCTAAGAAAGACCACTAAGAAGGCACAATTAGAAAGGTAGGAGGAAGAGCGAAAGTCAATCTTTTTTTTTCTCTCACTTCCCCCTGTTTTTAATTCTGATTAGTTGAGTACATATTGATCTCAGTCCTCAGAAGCTTTACGGAGTAGAGGAGGGAATGTCTTATTCATTTCTGAATCTCCAACACCTAGCACAAGGGCCTGACATTTCATATTCCTGCAATAAATATTTGCTGAATAGAATGGAATTGAAATTAGAACTTCACTTCTTTTTGGTTTGTTGTTGTTTTTTTTTTTGCTTATTTCTGGAGTGTGCAGCCTGCATTGCCACTGATATTTTAAGTTCTTAGTGAAAAATCATTTCAATGTGTCCTAGGCTTGGTCCGCTTCCAACCCAAGCCCCAGGACAATAGTTTTCATTATAACCTTCTGTCTTTGCCATTCTGGATGGAATTCTGCACACAGAAGTTATATACATATATGGGTATATCTATGTAACAAATCGCAGCACAGGAGCCCCCTGGGCTCCCTCAGGCGCTGGTATGACATATTTGAGCCATATAAATTCAGCTTTTCCTCTGGCATCTGTTAGCCGACTCACTTGCAACTCCACCTCAGCAGTGGTCTCTCAGTCCTCTCAAAGCAGAGAAAGAGTACTCTGTGCTGAGAGACCATGGCAAAGAATCCTCCAGAGAACTGTGAGGACTGTCACATTCTAAATGTAAGTTGATTCATATTTTTCCCTTTTGAACAGAAAGCCTGGTCTCACAGATTTATCATATTGCAGTGTGACCACTAGAAAGTGAAATCAAAGATGAATTTGAATTATGGCTTACTATTTTGAGAGTTATTGTGTATTATTTTATTATCTCTGTCCTGTGTTTAGGCAGAAGCTTTTAAATCGAAGAAAATATGTAAATCACTTAAGATTTGTGGACTGGTCTTCGGCATCTTGGCCCTAACTATCATTGTCCTATTTTGGGGGGGTAAACACTTCTGGCCGGAGGTACCCAAAAAAGTAAGTAACTGCACATTATTTATTATCCAGCACTTGTATTCTGATTTTGATGTAAATGATTCTGAAAGTGAAAATCATTAAGTTCCGTTTGTGTTTGTTTGCCAGTAGTGGGGAAAACTGAATCACTATTTTGCTCTCTTTCGTTGCCTAAAATAATTGTAGTAAGAGAAAAGAAAACATTTCTTTGGATTAGTATTGATAGACTACTAATAGAATTAGCCATACTCAGCTTTAAGGAATTAAGATTCCTCCTAGAAGCACATTTTTTACTATAAGAAAAAAACGCTTTCCATTTATTTCCCTTTCAATTATCTGGGCAGAAACTGGTGGAAAAGTAATTATACCACTTCCTAAGAAGAAACCACCAGAAATGGCAGCGAAGGATTTTCAGGGATTACATTTCTGACAATGTATCTGCTGTAAGGACAGGCAACGAATTCCTTTTCAGGAGTCCTTCTTAAACCCAAGTTCACATTTATTTATGACTAAAAAAAACAAGCTTGTGTTTTTCAGCTCCTCGGCACCCACAATTGTTGTCCCACTGAGATATTAATACCACCAGGTAAAAGTAGGTGACACCAAGTCATTAATTACAGATATCTCAGACAGTTTCTGATATTGGGGATCATTTGGTGAAGCTTGATTGTTCATTCTACTTTGTATTGGTGTATCTTAGTGATACCCTTGCTCCCTGGGTCACACTCACTGGGTAAGTTTAGATGCCACTCAAAGAAATTGTAGTCCCTTGATGCTAACAATTTGCATCTGAAAGAGAATGTGGAGATGTCTGCAGTGTCAGTGGGAAGACGTTTCTTCTGGCTTTGCCAGGGACTTCTCTCCGTGTGTGCATTGTTGCTGCTGCTGGTACTCATGTTACTTTGATGTCTTGAGAGGCTCCTTTGTCTTCTGGAGCAGACGTGTGGCGGGGGTGGGGCACAAATCGACAAGGAAGGATGAGAGAAAAGAAAATGGGTGGCCATGGACCCTTAGGAGCTAAAGGAGCAATAGGAGCCGTGAAAAAGGAATACAGGTCAGTGGAGAAGAAGAGGCAGAGGGGGAGAAATAGAAAATAAACTGGCCGGTGTCCAAAAGAAAACAAAGAAGCATGGTCTCACTCCCCCTGGAGTCTCCACCTCTGTGGTCATGCCCACTTTTGTCTGGTCCCAGAGGACACCTTATCAAGTTTAAGTAGGAGGGAGAAGGGAGGGCAAACCAACCTACTTTATTTGTTTGCCTTTTTAGTTGTACCTTGTTCCAGAAAGGATTTCAGGCATCACTCAATCGATACAGTTAGTTAGTCAGTCTCTCTGCTCTCACTCTCATTCTACTTTTTACCTTTGAACTGCTTTATATTCAAACGCCTTTCTAGAGAAAGCCACACACACACACACACACACACACACGGGCTAGCAGGATAGGCTGAGCAAAAGAAAATCTGGAAGGAAACAGCAAATGATGAACAGGGTCAAAATGCATTCTGACACAGTTCCCGTAGCACTTAGTTAATTCCCAAGGGGGCATGCGGCCCTACGAATTGAAACTTGTGCCCTCTTGACAAGCCTAGATGAGTTCGAGCACGAGGAATCCTTTCATTCTTTATGGAAATAGTGTAGTTAACTGGACGCAGAAGAGCACAAATCCATCTGACCACCCTCATTTGCTCACTTAAATATGGAGCTAGGTGGCCATTCTTGTTTTATTGTAGCCATTGCTATTCTAAAAGGGTTCATAGGCTTTTCTAAACCTTCAATGCTATTTGCCTCAATGCAGCTGGAAATGACTAGGTGGGGCCTTGCCTGCACCTTGCAAGGCAGCAAATGCAATAGCAGGGCCCATGGTCCCTTCTGAATCCTATGATATCATCTTCACTTCTCACTCCACTGCTCTTTTTAATGGATTTTAATTGTGTTAATCCTCAAACCAAAGTAAAACCAATTCAGGACACGAGTAGAAGTGGAGTATGGTGCTGAATATGTTTATCAAGAATCTAATCTGTGAAGTACTTCATCTTGGGAAGCAGTTGTCAGCAAAGGGATTCTCAGTAATAAGAAAAGCTATTACCCAGTAACCCAGATATAGGACAATGGGTGTCTCCCGGGGCAAATGTTTTTCACCATGAACAAAGATGGCTTGTTCTCTATGTGAGAGGAGTTGCCATCTATTGTCTTTGGTGCCACAGCCCTGCATCTTCATTGTAAGCCGAGGTTGGTTCCATTGCACACTAAGGGACCGGCTGGAGATATTGGTGCTTCATTCAGTCCATTACTCCCTTCAAGGCCCAGGCAAAGAGCCCAAAAGTTCGTTTATGTTTCCAATGGTGGAGAGCAGCAATAAGCCTGCCCTGCAGCAGATTTATGAATCCTGGGAAGAGAACAGTAGTCAGATTAGTGTTGGAAGAGGATTTGCAGAGGAAAAGGTTGCAGGCAGCTTGAACAAATTAAAAACTCACTCCCCTTAAGAGTATGGCCTCGCAAGAAATAACTGAGCAGATTAAAAGGAAGGCACTTCTGGGTTTTCCTTTACAAGGCTGTGGGGTCTCGGGGGCTGTGCAACCCCTGAGAGAAAGAACTATTAAGGCTACCATCTTTATTGATGGCAGTGATTTGTTTGATAGCTTGGGGCTTCCTATACGCTCTCTCGTTTGCTCCTCTTGTTCCCCAACGCAACACACACACACCCCTCATTTTTATTTTGCTATTTAACATCGGTTTATAATAACCAGTGTTTATTTAACATCTCACATCTGGTGTTGACTTTTCCATTCCAGTAAGTCCTCCCCCTCCTTCCATTACCTCCCACCTTGGTATGCACCAAAGATTCAGATTTTCTCATCCCAAAGGGAGAGTAAGGCATGCTTGACTCCCTGTCCTTGCACACTTTTAGTACAAATGCATGCAGGTATGCCCACACAAAAGAGAGAGAGATCAAAATAAAGTAAGACAAAAAGAACTCACTCTGCGTGCGCCTTTGTACCCTTCACAGGCTCTGTGGCACCCTCGGCCCTAGCCACAAATAAGACCTGAATGACAGCCTAGTCCACTGGGCTCTGTATTCAGCTACCTTAACTGAGCAGAGGGGACCTACTCAGCCCCAGAGATCTTGAGAAAGCATCACAATGAGGCTCAACTTCCAGGCAGTGACTGCCCTGGGATCCTTAAAGGAGGTTCTCTGGGGGAAACATTCTTGCTTAAAGCTCCCTGTATTACACATTTAACTAGAAACAATTAGAAGCCAACTCCCAAGCTAATTAATCCAACATTGAGAAAACTAATTAGAGAACTCCCTGCCCTTAAACCAACAGTTTCTAGACACCATGTAGACCTTACAGCTGATCTTTAGGGAATGGGGGTGAAGGTATATAACTACATGAAATGAAGAAAAATAAATAAAATTAAGTCATCAATTTTACATGAAATGCCACATCTGGGAACAACCTGGTGATATTAAGCTGCTTGGAAGCCATAGTCCTAAGGCCCACATAACAATCAACAGATTCCTGAGCAAGTTCCCTTGAACTTCTACATACAGGAATGAGAAGTGGAAGTTTTCTTTCTATACACACACACATACACACCAACTCAACTGCAGATACTACCACATAAGGTTGCAAGCCCAATGTCAGTGTAAGCTGAAAATCCTTTGCCCAGAAAGTAGCACTGTGTGCCATTCTGAGTCCAGCTTCCTTTGTGTGCCTATTTCTCCAATGCCAGCACTGGCCAAAGACCATCTTTCTTCACTTCTCTGCTAGGTACACAGGGGTTACAACTTTCCTGCCCAGGTTCCTTTGGCTCACCTACATGGCGGCGTAGTGGGTGAAATGTGGGTCTGCAGAAGCATTTATACCCTCAAGGAAAAAACTGAAGTTGTAGCAGGAATCTCTTTAGCAGAGGGACCACGATGCACCAGATGGTGCCACGTCAGCAATTTAGGAAAGAACATTTTTCTTCATTTTGTTTTCCTCCTAAGCCTCTATGGCAGCCAAGTCCACCCTTGCACAGCTCCTGCTGGGGACTACTTAAGAGCAGCTCCCACCAATTAAGTAGACCCAGACTCTGGCCACCATGTGCAAATCCTTGTGAAGTCCCTTTGTTTGCCTAACGCAGCATTTGCTGAGCCACTGAAGTGGTACCAGCAAGGAATGCCTGGGCCTTCAACAGGAGCTCCCCTTGAGTGGCTGGCTGAGAGTGGAAGTGAAGCTGTAGAAGGAAAGTAGATCGGGTGATCAACAGGTAGAAGCAGTCCTATGACCAAGTCCACAGATGTCAGCCTCAGTCTGAGCAAAATTGTTTGTGACAAGTATTCAAGCTAGCATAAGGGAAGGAGTGGGGAGTGCAGATGGGAACCAAGTGCTAGACACATTCAGTCACTCCCACAGTCACACAGCATATAAGTGGTAGAATTGAAGCTACAACTCAAATCTGATGTGGGGACTCTTTCCACTGTCCTTCAATATCACTTAAGAAGAGGGGATGGTGGTTAGTGGGGGAAAAAACTTCTCAACCAGCTTGAGCCTGTAGATGAAAGAAATGGCTTTTTCTTGTTGAAAAATAGGAATGTCTGTGCTACTTAGGCCAATTTTTTTTTTCAGGGCTCAGAACTGGTGATTGTAGATGCAGAAGTCCAAGTTTGCATAAGAAACGGTCTGTCTGCTCTGTGTTGGTAAAGAAATACCCAGAGGCTCTGTAATTCCCACAGGCTAGGTCAGTAATGATATGGTACAGTGCATTCCCTTCCAATCCTTACAACCGAACACCTGCTAGCCAGCAATTCTGAGCATGTATTTCACCTTTGGAGAGTGTGCCTCATAAACAGACAATAACGGATGAAGGTGGAAAGAAGAGCAGTGGGATTAATCACAGACTTCAAAAAACAAACCTAAGCCAAATGTCCTCAAATCCCTTCCAGGACAGGCTAAAACTATTTGCCCCCAAAACAGATTCATCACACTGAAGTCTGAGATAGCTTTACTCTTTACAAAAAAAAAATTTTTTTAAGCTTTCTTTTCTGATCGCAGAGACTGTCACCAAAAGAGGCAGGGAAACTATGTAAGAGTTGGGGCTCATTTGCTGCCTGAATAGGGGCTTTAACTCGACCGGGGATAGAGCTCCTCAGCAGGCAAGAGGAATGGGCCTGTGTTCTCTCCCTGTTTTGTCAGTGTAGTTTTCTTATGTCTCTCACTGGCAGGATTTCACCATGTATCTATCCCATTTCACTTCTGAATCATGCCACACCATTGCCTTCCTTGCCCCATGCCAGTATTCTGGTTCTTACATTTAAGGGCAGTCTTATGTGTGGGTGGAATAGGTGCCCATTTGAGAAGTGCTGGAAAGATGCCTCAGCTCCCAAGTATTTCCAAATTCTAGTGCCATGGTGCCGAAAGCCCACCATTCGTAATTCAATCCTTTGAGCTAAACATTGCCCTCGATTTTTTTAAATAGACAAATACCCATTGCTAGCACCTTAGTGTGGAATCATTTGTCAGATTGATTCCTTCTTTGACAGAAGAGACCTGAAGCACATGAGATTTCCAGGTGCCTATACAGCCGACAAATGGATAGAAGGAGCTGGGACCAGGAGGGAAAAGAGCTAGAAGGGTAGAGAGTGAACCCTATATGAAAAGAGAACAAAAAAGGGAGCTAATAAGTATCAAAGACAAACTTTCCCCGTTGCCAGTTTGGCAGGCGTGTCGTCTTCGTCACACTCTGTCCTCATTCTGTCCTTCCTGGAATCAAGCTGAGTTGAGGTCAGAGTCTGAGATGAGCTTCTGGTAGCCCACTCCCACCTTTCTCGGGCGAGACATCCTGTCTCTGCTGTAATTTCCAACTGGAGAGTACAAAACAATTTACTCCTTTCCAGGAAGACCCTCTCCCCCTGAGCCAAGGAGCTTAGTAGAGAGCAAGGCACTGCTGAGGCCAAAAGCATGAGCTCAGGCTTCATATGGGCCAGTGAAGCTTGCATAGCCATTACCCCAGCAATGCGTTCCGCAGGGACCCAAGCGAGACAGTGTGTCTGGATTTGCTCAAACTCATCCACAGGCAGTTCAAAGTGGGTCACCAGCCTCATCTTCCTAGACAAAAGACAGACTTTTGCAAAAGGACACCTTTGAAAGTGGAATTTCATCTGGGTAAATATATAGCCCCCCAACTCCACCTCACCCACACTACCAAAGAGTCGTACTTAAAGGAACTCATTCTGATACCACTCACTTAGCAACCCACCACTTCCAACAGAAAGCAAATAAGCTGATTAATAAATGCAATCAGAATAGACCCCTTCCCCCCCAATCTTTCTGCCACCCCCCAAAAAAATCTTTGATGAAATATTCATTGGAGGAATGTTGAAAACAATCAAAATCTGCTTAGCTTGGCAGTTTCCAAAAGTTTTCATCTAGTAAGGTGTCCAAAGGAAGGACATTGCCAGTAGTGCAGGAAAACTCATTCCACAGAAGTACGCTGGAGTTCTAAATGTCACCAGTATGGTTCCATAGTCTTCGACTAATGATTGAAAACGCAGCCTGCATTTTCTCTTTTGCCCAGGTAGGCAGCATTCCAACATCCCCTAGTCCCTAACCTCATTTTTCCATGCAAGACTCCATCAGTGGCACTACTGATGAAACAAACACCCTACCCCCATCCCCTCCAGTGACTAGTTGTGTCAACATTTGTCTCAGCAATGGATAGTATTTCTAACAAAATTCCCCCCCTGTTGGAAGATCTGACAAGACTGGATCTGAAGCAGATGCCTCTCTCCTCTACTTAGGTCAGGCCAACTGAGAGCTCAATTTGTTGCCACAGGTAGAAGTTTCTCTTCTCAAGCTGGCAGCAGAGCTGGAACTGAGGACATATTTATAGCTGGAAGCAAATAACAAGCCTAAAGGAATTTGCTACCTGTCACAAACCCGGCTAGCTTCCTGAGTTAACTCTATAATTGCTGAAGGACTCTGAATGCTGTTTTCTTTCCCCCTTTTTAAACCTAGTTTCTTCCAAGCCTTTGCCAATGCTCAAAAACTCTCTTTAGAAAGATAGCAATTTGAGAGTAGTGGGAGAAAGCACATGCAACAAATATGTCAGTGCTGACCACGTCCAGGACTGCTGGTGGCTCCGTATGTTAAGGCCTCAGCTGCTAGCTGAAAGTTCGGTGTTTCGAAGCCACCAGAGCTGCTCCAGAAGAGAAAGGAAGAGGTGGCGACCCACTTCCATAACAGAGCAGGGTCTCCAAAACCCTGGGGGCAGTCCTACTGTCTGTCCCACGGGCTTGCTCTAAGTCAGCATTGACACCCCACCAGTAGGTTTGGTGTGATTTGAAGACCAGGGCCAAAGCCCCGTCAAGAGACAAAGATGGAAGTGATAGTGCCTCTTGTTCTTTTGTTGTTGTTGTTGCTGTTTTCAGTAGCTAACATTAGAGTTTTCGCGCTCTAAATAACACTTGTTTCTACAAACTCTACCCACTCGTTTTTCTACATGAATTGAGGAAAATTTGACCAGGTTAAACTAACATGCGGTCACAGACATCAGTCTCAGTAGACATTAAATAACAATCCAACCCAGAACGTGCCCTAAGAGGCTGCTGCTGGGGACGGTATCATTAGAAAGCAATGTTGGCTCTCTATAAACCTTGGTTTTTCTGGATTTCCCTTTTCCCAATTCTTTTCTCAATGAAGGAAAAATATGAGTTTGAAGAAACATAATAGCTGGAGGACTTCTAACAATGGGCATAAAATAGACTTACAAATGGGACCATCACGTTTGGCCTGGTTTATGACGGGTAGCAAATACCTTTAGTCATGTTATTTTATTGGCTTCTGGCTCTGCAGATATCCTCAAGGAGGCCAGGTGGTGTAGTTCGGTGTTGAATTACCATCACCCAGGTCAGCAGTTCAAACCCACCGGCAGCTCCTTGGGAGAGAAAAAAAATGGGGCTGTCTGCTTCCATAAAGATTTATAGTCTCAGAAACCCAATGAGGATTTCTACTCTGCCCTAGGGTTAGAATTGACTCAATGGCAGTGGCTTCTTTGGGTTTGTACATATGTCTTCAGTTTCAGGTAATGGATTTATTCCTAAAATGGACTACTCAATGGGATTGAACTTCTTGATCTTTAGAACAATAATGGCTTCCTACAGTGGGCAGGAGAGAAGTCTGGGTGTTCTATCTCGCCACTCAAGAACAACCTGTGAAACAGTTCTTCCAAGGCAATCTTCCTAGAAGACTTCATATTACTCAGTGCATGGCACTTGACTAAAAACAAAACCAAACTTGCTGCCATTGTGTCAATGCTGACTCGCAGCGACACCCTCTGCCATATGAGTCTCGGAGACTGTAACTGTTTACTGAAGTGGACCGGCCCATCTTTCTCCTGCAGAGCTGCTGCTGGTTTCCAACTGCTGCCCATGTAGATCCCAGCCCAATGTGTGACCACGACACCACCAGAACTTCTGAATGCACTTGACATAGTTGTTGAATTCTATATATACAGAATTTTGAGAACTTTGAAACAATTGAATAAGGTTTGGCAAGCCGGATTCAGGAATAAACTGGATAGGGTTCGTTAGCTGATATAACACTCAGGAAGGCAATTGAGTTAGTTAATTGTGCCAGCCTGGCCAATAATCACATGTGGGGCTAATTGAAAGGCGGAGGGAGAAAGGGGTGGTGAGCCTCGCCTTTCTAGTTCTCGGGTCTCTTGCTTTGTGATGGTCGCACCAGGGTGCAGCTGCCTTAGCAGTTCCCTGCTTCAGCTTGCAAGATTGACTTCCTACAAGACATCCCCAAGGAGAAGCCACATGGACCTATCCCAATGCAGTCCTGGGTGCTGGAGCAGCCATGTGGAGACCCCTGCTAGTGCTGAGATGCTTATTCATTCACTGACTCAGCTTTCCTCCTGCAGTCGGCATCATTGCCTCTGTTTTGTGAGGTGGAGGACTTTGTGGACTGGTGTTGGGTTAATGTTGAACTTGTGGGCTTGGGCAGCATTGGGTTGGGATGTTTTCGTGATGCACACTTTCTTTACATAAAACTCTCTCTTTTACATGAGTTGCTGTGGATTTGTTTCTCCAAAGTACCCAGACTAATACAGCAATCAATGGCCTTTGTAGTTTAATGATCCAAAGGAAGCAAGCTAGAACAGGATTAAGATTATTATGGAATATTGGCCAAGGGGAAAGGTATTCAAATAAAAAAAAAAAACAGACCTAAGGCTATTGAGCCCTGGTGACATAGTGGTTACCCTTTGGGCTGTGAACCGAAAGGTCAGCAGTTCAAAACCACCAGCTGTTCCATGGGGAGAAAGACAGGGCTTCCTATTCCCATAAGGAGTTATAGCTTCGGAAACTCACAGGGACACTTCTACCCTGTCCTATGAAGGAAGGTCACTATGAGTCAGCATTGACTTGATGGCACTGTTCAGTTTGGGATTTATTTTATTTGGTTTGGGTTTAAGACCATTGTTTATTTTTTAAATCATTTTATCGGGGGCTCATACAACTCTTATCACAGTCCACACATACATCAAATGTGTCAAGCACATTTGTACATTTGTGGCACCAATCATTCTGAAAATATTTGCTCCCCACTTAAGCCCTTGGTATCAGCTCCTCATTCCCCGCCTTCCCTCCCCGCTCTCTCCTCCCTCATGAACCCTTGATAATTTAAAATTTATTTTGTCATGTCTTATACTGTCCGATGTCTCCCCTCACCCACTTCTCTGCTATCCGTCCCCCAGGGAAGGGACTATATGTAGATCCTTATAATTGGTTCCCCCTTTCTACCCCATCTTCCCTCCACCCTCCGGTATCACCACTGTCACCACTGGTCCTGAAGGGTTCATCTGTCCTGGATTCCCTGTGTTGCGGGTTCCTATCTGTATCAATGTACATCCTCTGGTCTAGCTGGAATTGTAAGGTAGAATTGGGATCATGATAGTAGGGGGGAGGAAACATTCAAGAACTAGAGGAAAGTTGTATGTTTCATCGTTGCCACACTGCATGCTGACTGGCCAGTCTCCTCCCTGTGGCCCTCCAGCAAGGGGGTGTCCCATTACCAACAGATGGGCTTTGGGTACCCATTCTGCACTCCCCCCCTGCCCCCCATCGACAATGACACGATCTTCCATTCTTCGATGCCTGACACCTGATCCCCTCGACACCTCATGGTCACACAGGCTGATGTGCTTCTTCCATGTGGGCTTTGTTGCTTCTGAGCTAGATGGCCGCTTGTTTATCTTCAATCCTTTAAGACCCCAGATGCTGTATCTTTTGATAGCTGGGCACCATCAACTTTCTTCACCACATTTACTCATGCACACATTTGTCTTCATGATCATATTGGGAAGGTGGGCACACAATGATATGATTTTTTTTTTGTTCTTTGATGCCTGATACCTAGTCCCTTCAATACCTCGTGGTCACACAGGCTGATGTGCTTCTTCCATGGGTGCCTTGTTGCTTCTGAGCTAGATGGCTGCTTGTTTACCTGCAAGCCTTTAAGACCCCAGATGCTATATCTTTTGATAGCCAGGCACCATCAGCTTTCTTCACCACATTTGCTTATGCACACAATGTGTCTTCGGTGATAGCGTCAGGAAGGTATGCATCATGGAATGTCAATCTAATAGAACAATATGTTCTTGCATTGAGGAAGTACTTGAGTGGAGGTCCAATGTCCACCTGCTGCCTTAATACTAAACCTATAAATATATGCATGTAGATCCATCTCCCCATCATCCTATATAAATATATTTATATATGTACATGCCTGTATTTACACCTCTATAAATGCCCTTTACATCCTAGTTCTTTCCTCTATTTCCTTTTACTTTCCTCTTGTCCCACTATCATGCTCAGCTTTCCTTTGGGTTTAAGTTATTTCTCTTGGTTACATTGACCTTCCTGACTCCCTACCAGGCATCTTACACCCTCCTTACCACTAATTTTGGATCACTTGTTGTTCACTTGTCCCGGGGTTGGTCAACACCACCTCCTTTCCCCCACCTCCCCCTCTCCCATGTCCCCCCGGAACCATCGGTCCCACTGTTTACTCCTCCAGACTGTTCATCCAGCCTTTCTTATCTAGATAGATCTGCAGAGATAATATGCACCCCAAAAAAACAAGCATAGCAAGACAAAGCGACAAAAGAGAACACAACAGCAACAAAGAAAATCAATGACCAATTAATAAATAAATTTTAAAAACAAGAAAAACCTGTAAATAGAGCAAGGTCTGTTTGTTAACCTCTAGGAGTGTCCTCCAGTCGAGTCCAATGGGGTGCCTCGCTCTGGCCCCAAAGTCTATCTGAATTGCTACACACCGCCAGCCCCCTCAACTTAAAACAAAACAAAACCAAAACCAAAAAACCCTCACTGCCATGGATTTGATTCCTCCTCATTGTGACCCTATAGGATAGAGTAAATGTCGCCCAATGCATTTCCAAAGTTGTAAATTTTTATGGGATTAGAAAGCCTCATATTTTTCTGGTGAAGCAGCTGGTGGTTTCAAACTGCTGACCTTGTGTGTAGCAGCCCACAGGCAACCCACTACATTCCCACCATCCCCGCCCCCGCCTCCATGGGGTGGGAGGTGACCACAGGCCACTTAGAAAAGGAAATGGTCAGCTAAAAAAACAGTATCCCTTTTGGGATGATCCTTGTTTAAGGGAAGGGGAAAATACCTTCCATGCTGGTTTGCAGATTATTATTTGCTATTTCGTCAAAGCTGCCAAGAAAACTGCTGGAATTCTTAGTAATTAGTTCAGCAACTTGGCGTGAATACAAAAACCTGGCTCTGAAGGGATCCCCATATCAGCTCCAGCGCCAAAAAGCACCTCACTTTAATCTCGAGTCTCAGAGAATGCCCGATGGCAACCTGCAGAGCTGCTGGTTTCAGAGGATCTAGAAAGGGAAGGTGCCCCAGGTATGACCCAATTAAAATTATATTACGAAGGGATACACTGATGGTCTTAGAGCATGTTCTCCTCTGTTCTCCCAGACCTATGACATGGAGCACACATTCTACAGCAATGGCGAGAAGAAGAAGATTTACATGGAAATTGATCCTGTGACCAGAACCGAAATATTCAGAAGTGGAAATGGCACTGATGAAACATTGGAAGTACATGACTTTAAAAATGTACGTTATATTTGGATGTTTTTTTTCCTCTTAAGTCTTCACATTTAAACTATTAAAGCATTTGCTTCTGCTCATAATGAAATTATGATTCTGACTCATTGTGAAATTACAAGACAGGGTAGAAGCGCCCCTATGGGTTTCCGAGACTATAACACTTTACAGAAGTAGAAAGCGTCGTCTTTCTCCATCACAATAGTGGCTAATGGGTTCACACTGCTGACCTTACAGCTAGTAGCCCAACTGTTGACCACTAGACAGAGCTTTCCCATTGAATTCTAATTTTGTCACCGAGGGCCCTGACAGATCAGAGAACTTAGTAACTGTAGCTGTTTCGGGATGTTTTGTCATTGTTTTGTCTGTTTTTCAGGGATACACTGGTATCTACTTTGTCGGCCTTCAAAAATGCTTCATCAAAACTCAGATAAAAGTGATTCCTGAATTTTCTGAACCAGAGGAAGAAATAGATGAGGTATGTAAGAAGAAGATGAGTAGCAAAAGTTGTTATTTATTAGTTGTTGACTATGTACTAAGCATTACAATGGATGGTCTATGCCATGTGAGTCTCACAACCACCCTATACATAAAACCGAAAAACCAAACCTCACTCATAGCGGAGAATAGCCCACCCCCTCACCCACAGCACCAACAGGAGTCCTGAGAATGGCAGTCCCATATACAACCTCTGGAAATGCACCGCTAGGCCAGGGCACGGCAAAGCAGGGTACAATCTCTCAGTGGCCCCTGAAAGATTAGTGGGACACTGTGGCATTAGTGCCTAAAATACAGACATCGAGAAAGTCTGTAACACGGATTCTTTTTCCCTGGAACTTTAGCTGTAGTTATAGTATGTTCCTAACAGTTGAGGGGGTGTGGGATACTTTAACTAAAGTCATATTGTGTCAGCCAGGAAAAAAAACATTTTGTTTGTTTTCTTGCTTCTGTTTATTGTTATTATTATTGTTATTTTATTAGTGTTCAACTATCAAATCTAAAATGGGCTTGTGACTATGTTCGAGGGGTCGCTCTAGACTGTAAATGTCTCTTCTCTCTTCCCTCCTCTCACCCAACTCTCTCCATCTTCATTCTCCACGATCTTTCATCATTTTTCTTTTCTTTTTGGGGGGTGTATGTCTCACTTTTGTCATTGGGCCCAACAGCCATTACTCTTTCATGCTACTGGTTTCCTCGTGACCAGAGAAGTTACTGTGTTACTGCAATTCCCAAGAAAAGTATTTCCCTAAGGATGATACTCTTCTCCCAAGGGTTTATGGCAGCGAAAAAGCATTGCGATCTTTTTTTTAAAACAAGGATACATTAGATCTATCTAAACACACCAACTTCTAGTATATTAGAAATGACTATAAGAAGCGAGAGGACAATGAAAGGAGTATTGATAAAATACAAAGCGAGTATATGTTTTATGTTGGTAATTTTTACAGAAAATGATATGACCAATTGAATAGGAACAGTCAGCAATGAGAGCCTGAACTGATATAACGGGATATAGTTTCCTCTCATTTGGGCCCTCATTTCATCTTCAGTTAATATTTCCCAATCGTTCATGTAACCCAAGTATTCTTCTAATGATAGTCAGATCACTGTATCTTCCTCTGCCTCCCAATCTTTGTTTCTGTATTCATATAACCAATTTTTACGAGACAAAGTTATGGTGCTGAATAACAAAACCTTTCTTATTCTGACTTTCCTCACTGCTGTATCCATGGTGTGCGCATGTGAAACATGCAGAGCACGTATAAAAATAGCCCTGGTTTTGCTAACAAAGCTAGTCAGCATATCAACCTCATTTTATACCGTCCCTTTCAATGCATCCCAAGGTCCTTACAAAACTCAAGGGCAAAGGAGGTAAGGCTTGAGGGTTGTTAATGACTTGATGAAAATTATACAAATGCATATTTCAGGGAATAAATAAAAACACTGAACTCATCAAGAGAGAAGCAAATAAATGAGAAAGGAAAAAACTTATTAAGGGTGGGGGGTGGGGAATGTCTAAAGCCCAAATGACAAGTGAGAAAGAACTAGATATGCAAGACAACTAATTCCAATATTAGAAACTGAAAAGCAAGTGGTATTCTGAACAATAGAAGAAAGGATAATGCAAACACACACACACACACACACACACACACACACAATCCTCTAAGACAGTCCCCAAGCTCCTCAAATAAAGGTTTTAAAATAGCAATAAGGCCAGGGAAATTCAGAGGCAGGAGACATGGCTTTGAAAATAGAAACGAAAAGTGCAACTAACTACAATTAACCACTAAATCTTGGAAAACGAAAATATTAGGTTTGGTTGGTCTCTAATTGATCTCACCAGTTGGTATTATATTAAGGTTTGTTTTATTTTGTGTCTTCATTTGAGATAAAATGTTGCTTGCAACCCTCAAACAAAGCTGGCACTAACACACCCATTTGAAAGAGAGGAAACCAATGTACATATATCATTCAAGGCTCTACAGACCAAAAGTGCAGACTATATAGATAGTCCAATGAGAGACTCAGAAAAGGACTGAATGCCTTCTTGATTTTTAATGGAATGATACCAAAGCAAGCTCCAACTTCAGTGAGCAGTCTTTCTGGTAGACCTAGAAGGGAGGGACCAATTATTTTACCCCTGCCTCAAGCTATATTTTATATGATACAAAGGTAGAGAGAGCTAGTTCTCAAGCAGCCCAAGGATTGTGGTTAGCAGGCATCCGTCAAGCCCTGACTCGTGGTAAGCGTTGAAGGATGGACCAATGTGCTGCACAGTGCTAAGCCATCCCCATGATGAGTTGGAAGTCAATCACCAGTCCTTTCCTCCTGGACTGCCTTTGTCTACAAACTCGGCTGTAAACTGTTTGGCCTCGTGTTGTGTTTTCGTTGTTAGATGCCTTCTAATGGATTGTGATTCACAGGCAGTCTCTGTCCAACAGAAGGAAACACTGCCCGCTCCTGCACCAGCCTCACAACTGTTGTTACATTTGAGCCCATGGTTGCAGCCATTGTGTCCGCCCATCTCAGTGGCGACTCAGGAGGGTCTTCCTCTTTTTCTGGGACCCCCTCCTTTACCAAGTATGATGTCTTTTTCCAGGAACTGGCCACTCTCCTGATAACATGTCCAAAGCGACACACAAATCATCACTGACACATGAGGAAATAGAATTAGGACCTCCCACAGGACAGGATGTAATTATGCCACGGAACCACCAGTGTTCTCAGCCCTGGGACTAGAAATCAATTATTCAGACTCAAAATATAGTGTTTTCCAGTATCCCATAAAGCCTTGCTCATTTTATTAATTTCTCTTCCTATGGTGGTGAGTTTGGTCTATCCCAACCCCGAACTACGTTCTTCTTTTTGCTTACACTCTGTACCCCACCAATCCATGGTTAAACAAACAAACAAACATTTGCACCATCCAGGGATTATGGGAAGAAAGTTTTTTTTTAAAAAAAGAAAGAACGTTGCCATCCAGAGAGTGATCTTTAGGGAAGCAAATCGCATGTCCTTCTCCCACAGATCAGCTGGTGGATTTGAACCCGAACTCCACAAGGAAACCCCAAACCAAACTCACTGCCATAGTGTTGGTTCTGACTCTTAATGACTCTTTATAGGATTTCCAAGGCTGTGACTCATCATAGGAACAGACAGGCTCACCTTTTTCTCGACAACAACTTTGAATCTGGTGGGGTTGAATCTCCAACCTTGCTGTTAGCAGTCTACTACTCCAACAGAGAAACCATAAAAAACAAAAGAAAACCCCTTGGTTTCTTTTTTTAATTATTTTATTGGGGACTTGTACAACTTCTTATCACAACCCATACATCCATCTATTGTGTCAAGCACATTTGCACATTTGTTGCCATCATCATTCTCAAAACATTTTCTTTCTACTTGAGCCCTTCATATCAGTTCCTCATTTTCCCCTCTCTCACCTGCCCTCCCTCCATTATGAACCCATGATAATTTATAAATTATTATTTTGTCATATCTTACACTGTCCGACGTCTCCCTTCATCCACTTTTATGTTGTCCATCTCCCAGGTAGGGGGTAATATGTAGATCATTGTGATCGGTTCCCCTTTTCTCCCCAACCTTCCCCTTCACCTCCTGGTATCTCTACTCTCATTATTGGTCCTGAGGGGTTTATCTGTCCTGGATTCCCTGTGATTTCAGCTCTTATCTGTACCCATGTATATCCTCTGGTCTAGCCGGATTTGTAAGGTAGAATTGGGATCATGACAGTGGGGGGAAGAAGCATTATAGAACTAGAGGAAAGGAGTATGAAAACCTTCTTTCTTCAGCATAACATACTGCAGGTTCAACGATGCTCTGAAGTATATTTGCAGATTCAGTTATCCTTAACATTGCATCATATTCCACTGTGTGTGCTTATCCAATTTTCTTCTTTCAGAATGAAGAAATTACCACAACATTCTTTGAACAATCTGTGATTTGGGTCCCAGCAGAAAAGCCTATTGAAAACCGAGACTTTCTTAAAAATTCCAAGATTCTGGAGATTTGTGATAATGTCACCATGTATTGGATCAATCCCACTCTAATAGCAGGTATAGCATCTCCCCCTCACACACACCCTCACTCTTCTTCTAAAGATAGTAACAAGTTAATATTACCAGCATTCAGAGAGGGCATTTCTAGGAAAACAAATGCTCAGTTTGTATCTTCCTGCATAAGACTATATATGCTGACATCCAGTTAGGAGGGAATTTTTCACAGCCAAGTTATAAATCAGATAAATTAATGCTGACAGGCTTTTAAATATCCCACAAAAAGTAGTACCACCCTAGTGTGACTGGTGATAGCAAAGAGGTAATCTGTCTTTATTTGTACATCTATATTCATTGCAGTTGGGATACTAGCTTATTGCTCAAACCACTATGGACTCAACCCATGATCAGAAGCAAGATGTGTCTGAACAGTGCTCTATTTTCTCAGGAAGGTTCTCTATGATAAATGGTGCCATGCTCCCCAAAAGATAAGGCAGTCACTCGTATACAAAATAGTCTCTGGCTGTTTTGAGAAGCACTCTAAAATTGAGTTAGAGATCCAGAGTAGACGAGTCTGTCCCTCATCTTCCATTCAGTCGATAGAGAAGACAGAGGTCCCCATACATCTTATTCAGGCAAGTTAGCATTGAACTTGACCTCCCTCACTCTGGACAGCATAGATTTCTGTATTACTCAGGAGAGGATGTTCCCACCAATGCAGGCATCTATTGGTATTCTCTTGAAAAAGAATTGTTAAGGGAAACTAAATGCAGTGTTGTATCCTGGATTGGATGCTGACACAGCGAAGGGGCATGAGTGGAAAATTGATGAAATCGGAATAAAGACTGTAGTTTAGAATAGCAAACACCAGTGGTCATTTCTGAGATTTCATAATCAAACCACGTTTGTGTCATATGTAAGATGCAATGGGTTAGCCTGGCTGCTAAGCAACCAGTTTGAACCCACCAGCAGATTCTTGGGAGAAAGATATTGCAGTCTGCTCCCATGAAGATTGCAGCCTTGGAAACTCGATGAGCACTTCTACTCTGTCCTATGGAGTTGCTATGAGTCGGTATCAAGTTCATGGCCATGGGTTAGTATGTAAGATGACAGGGTTAAGGGAAACTGGGTGGAGTATAGAGCCCTGATGGTGTCGTGGGCTACAAGTTGGGCTGTTAACCATAAGACCAGCAGTTTGAAACCACCAGCGACACCACAGGAGAAAGCTGAGGCTTTCTGTTCCCACAAAGAGGTACAGCCTCAGAAGCCCAAAGAGGGCATTTCTACTCTGTCCTATAGGGTTGCTGTGAATTGGAACTGATTTGATAGCAGTGGGTGTTGCATTTGGGTTATAGGAGAACTCTATACTATCTTTTCAAGTTTCCTATAAATCTAAGATACTTTCAAAATAAAAAGGGTTTAAAATTTTTTAAGGCAGGAAAGAGAATGGGAGAGGTAGGTGGACAGAGAGCACCAAATCAAATCAGGCAGCTGAGAATATTTATTGAACAGCTAACATCAATTGAAGCCCTAATGGCACAACAGTGAAGCTCTTGACTGCTAACCAAAAGGTTGGCAGTTCAAATTCTTACAGAGGACCCTCTGCTCCTGTAAAGACTGCGGCCGAGAAAACCCTTCCTGAGAGATCTACTCTGTTAAATAGAGTCACCCTGAGTAGAAATGTGTCCATCGGTACCTAACAGCAACACAGCAACAAAATCAATTCGGAGGATCCAAACAGTCTCCACCTCCAACCCTCGGTTTTTCATCTAGAATACTAGTAAGGCAAAGCAGTACACGTCGGCTGTCAAAGGCGACAGGTAAAGATCCGTGTGCGCAGGAATGGTCAGGTTTGGTTTGGAAAATGCTCCTTAGAGTACCGGCTGAAGGAGCTTAGGAAAAGGGGTTCATACTCACCAACATGATGCCAGTGAGAAGACTCAATGCACATTTCCGTCCCTAACTGCTATTTCCCCCAGCACTGCTTTCAAAACTGTTTGCAAAGCAAGTTGCTTCACAACCTCGTATTTATTATCCTAGTTTCTGAGTTACAAGACTTTGAGGAGGATGGTGAAGATCTTCATTTTCCTACCAATGAAAAAAAAGGGATTGAGCAAAATGAGCAGTGGGTGGTTCCTCAAGTGAAAGTGGAGAAGACCCGTCACACGAGGCAAGCAACTGAGGAAGACCTTCCAATAAATGACTATGTGAGTTATGGAGTTATGTGCGTGTTATTCCTATGTGAAGGTCCCTGGGGAGCAAACAGTTTGTGCTTGACTATGAAACTAAAGATTGGCAGTTCAAACTCACTTCAGAAAAAAAATTCTAAAAAGCATGACAGTCTACTTCCAGAAAGATTACCGCCAAGACAAACCCACAGAACACTTCGATTCTGTAACACATGGGATCACTGTGAGTCAGAACCAACATGATACCCATGAGTTTTGTTTCACTCTTATCGGAGAAACAGCAAAGAGCCCTCCTAAAACTTACCCTCATTTTCCAGCCATTGAAAGTCAAATGTTGATGATGGCAAAAAATATTTTGTGATTTAGTTTTACTGAGCTATAATGAACACATCATTCAATTCAATAGTTCAATCATATTAAGAAGGGCTGTACAATCATCACCACAATTAACTTTGGAACGTTCTTTTCCTTCTTGCACTCACTGGTGTGGGCACCCCATTTCCCCCACCCTTCCTTTACATTTTAAGAAATTTTCAATCTCCACGAGGTTCATTCAAAATCCAATCTTGATCTTTATTGATATGCCATCAGGATCAGGCTGAGAAGCTTAATTTCTCACCAGCCTTTAACTCAGATAGTCTTGTAGTTGTCCCCTGCTAGGTAGGGCATCTTCGTGGTACACTTTCCTCTCCAACACTGGATTCTTCTTCTTTCAGACTGAAAACGGAATAGAGTTTGACCCTATGCTGGATGAGAGAGGCTATTGCTGTATTTACTGCCGCCGAGGCAACCGCTACTGTCGCCGTGTCTGTGAACCTTTACTAGGTTACTACCCCTATCCATACTGCTACCAAGGAGGACGTGTCATCTGCCGTGTGATTATGCCTTGCAACTGGTGGGTGGCTCGCATGCTGGGGAGGGTCTAGTAGAAAGTTTGAGCTCAAAGGTTTAAACCTTTGACAGCCAATATATAATAAAATGCATGCTATCCAATGAATTTGTGCCTTTGTAGCATGTGGCTCCTTGCAGCCAGTTCTTCAGCATTGCCCTTAAATAATTCCTCTCTTCATGTTCTAATAAACTTCTACATCATCATAAATGGCCTGATTGCTGTTGAAGTGGCTGCCGAGACTATCACCTGCAACTGAAATGAAGCAGCTCTAACATGGATGGCAGTGATGGAAATTTACACTTCATCAGGTTTGAGAAGTAGGGAAGAGGAAAGCCTAAGGAGTTGCAAATACCATATTTCATTATGCTGGATTTAGAAAGTCCAAATGAGGGACTGCTAATAAAATGTCCCCATAAGTGATGCGTTAAAACGTGTCCTTCTGTGTATAGCCCCAATGTTTAATTATCTGAAAGACATATTGTGGGCTTGCTTAAGCATCTATTAAGCCGCTGGACAGGCAGTGAGTCACAGCAGGCCAACACGAAAATATTCCAAGTGTTCAGACTCAGCGAAGGAGAGAGCTAGCCCAGCAAAAAGGGCCTCGGGCCCTCCTGTGAACAGGAACTCACCTTTGGACAAATTCAACACTCTGTAACCTTCAGGGTTGACTTCTCTTTAAATCAGTGTCTGGTTATATAACTTTCCACGGAAATTGTCTAGGAAAATGGAAACCATAAATATCACTCACAGAAATAAGCAACATAAGAATTTACTAGGTGAGAAGTCAAAAGGGATTCCCACCCCCCAACCCCCCAAAAAAACAACTAGCGAGCCATCAAAATGCCACTTTTCAAAAGGGAAGGGAAGGCCAAGTTCTCAATCACCTTATACTTTGCTTGGAAAAGACAAAGGGATAAAGGGGCAGAAGAAATTATTAGAGGGGATTATTCACCCCTAACCCTGATGTTGCAGCCAGTTCTCGATTCAAAAAATGTAGTTCTACCCATCTAAATCACTTCTTATAGTTTTTTAAAGGCAATCCCTTTCATTGCTCTATTTGGAAGCTATTGTGTCTCAAAAATATCTGCCTAGTACTTCCCATCAAAAATGCATTTTCAAACAGTAAAAACATCACCAAGATGCCTGTGAGCCATGTCATTTTCTCCATTTAACAGTTGAGGAAGCAAATAGCAACACATTTGCCCAGGGCTGATATAAGATTAACCAGTCATTAATAGATAATTAGCATACAAGCCATACTTGGATTACCAATTTTCACAATAAAATATATCTAACATTATAACAACGGGCCTTGGTGGCACTGAGAGTTAAATGTCGAGCTGCTAATCAAGAGCTGAGGTTCAAACCCAGCTGCAGATGGGAGGGAGAAAAATGAGGGTGTCTGCTCCCATGTTAGTCCAGGTAGCCTGGAGAAACAAATTCATAGACACTCATATGTGTATATTACAGAGGTTTATAAACAAGAGGAATTGAAAACATCCTAGCCCAGTCTAGATCAAGTCCATGAGTCCAATATTAGCCCACATGTCCGATACCAATCTATAAAGTCCTCTTCTGACTCACAAAACACATGCAATGACGCCAAATGCAGGACGATCACTGGCGAGTAAGTAGAAAGTCTTTGGATTCAGTGGCATTGTAAGCATCTCAGCGGTGGCAGGGGGTCTCCACGCGGCTGCTCCAGCACCCAGGGCTGCATCAGAATAGGTCCATGTGGCTTCTCCTCAGGGATGTCTCACATGGAGTCAGCCTTCTCAGTAGAGAGTCTCCAAGGGAGTAAACAGAAAGAGACAGTGTCTTCCACCTCCAAGGAGGAAATCCTAGAGTTTTCCCAGAATCCTCAGGGGAAGGCCATGCCTACACAGAGGCCTCATTGGCTATGACCCGATTGACAGACTAGGCTCCACCTGTTCATTCTTAATCTTCTCAAGTCCTAAATTGACACCAGATTATGTAACTACCACAGCTCCCTTAACGATTTAGTCTTCAAAAACCTATGTAGGGTGAAAATTGAATCAAGGGTAGTGAGTTTTTAACAATACAACACTGCTGAATATTTTTTTACTGATGATTTAGAAGACATCTGAGAATTGCTGCTCTGGTGATGTAGTGAGTTATGTCTTAGACTTTTAACTGCAAAGTCAGAAGTTCTAACCCATCAGCCGCACTATGGGGAGAAAGGTGAGACTTTCTGCTCCCACAAAGATCTATAGCCTTGGAAACCCACAGGAGCCGTTCTCTTCTGCTCCATAGGATACTATGAGTCGGCATCAACTCGATGTTAGCACATTTGGTTAGGTTTGGCGGTGTTATCCTAAGAGGCATTACTTTGCAGTTAAAATAGGGAAATGTGAAAGAGATTACTAGGAGGTTGCACGAACTCCATGGTGTTCTCTGACATTGTTTTAAAATATTCATTTTGACATTGGTTTTTAAGATCGGCCTGCAATTTTAAATTCCTGAAATTCCTATGCAGTTTATATTATCCTATATCCACCAGACTCCATGTCAGATAAAAATGAAGTATACATGGTATTTCTTCCCAAAGAAAGATATTAACTTACTGCCATCGTGTCAATTCCAAGTCATAGTGATCGTTTAAGACAGGGTGGCGCTACCCCTGTGGGTTTTCGAGGCTGTAAAACTTTACGGGAGTAGAAAACCGTGTCTTTCTCCCAAGGAAAGATAAAACACACACAAATGTATAAGCTCAAGTACAGAACCTTATATACAGTTAGTTACTTTATGTGTGTGTGTGTGTGTACATATTAAAAGATCGTGGAAATTCCACGAACTTCCTTAAACCCCCTGGAATAATATGTAAATAAAAGCAGTTGTTCTAGCTAGTTGAACCTCTATTCATGGAAACCCCATATGTGTCAGATTATAACTGTGCTCCTTAAGGTTTTCGATGGCTGATTTTTCACATCACTAAACCACTCCTCTGAGGTAGGTGCTTCTTAGTAAACTCAAGCCTCAGACTATGCAGTTAAGCAGCTGAGTGAGTTAACCATTAGCACCACCAAGTGGTGCAAAAGGGAAACGCTTCTCCTCCTGTAGAGAGAAATCCACAGACACTCACAGGGCACTTCTACCCTACCCTATCCTATCCTATCCTATCCTATCCTATCCTATCCTATCCTATCCTATCCTATCCTATGGGGCCGCCATGCATCAAAATGGACTAGATGGCAGTTAGTTGCTTGGTTTATAGTTATACTCCCACTTGGCATCACCGTGAGTTGGAATCCATTTAGTCCCCTTAATGAGACTGACAAGGAGCCCTGGTGGTGTCGTGGACTACACATTGGGCGGCTGACTGCAAGATCAGCAAGACCACCAGCTCCTCCCCAGGAGAAAGAGGAGGCTTTTACTCTTGTAAAGAGTGGCAGTCTCAGAAATGCACAGCAGTAGTTGTACTCTATCCTAAAGGATGCCTATGAGTTGGATTCAACTGGATGGCAGTGAGTTTCTGGGGTTGACCTGGAGTTCCACAGAAAATGCAAAGATAGCCTTAAAGGTACATTAAGGTTATCTAACATTTAGCGGGTGGGTGGGGGTGGGGGTGGAATAGAACAAAACAGCAAACAAGCCCAAACACCGTAGTCTGCTACTTCCACTTAAAAAAGAAAAGATGTTGTCATTGAAGTCTAGTGTGAACTCAGTAACAGATATCATACACTTTCCATCGAAGCTCAAGCTGCCTCTTTCTTCTACCACCTTTGCCTAAACCTAGCCTCCACATCACAAGGAGCAAGACGGAGGGAATTCTGACCTCCCAAGCCAGACACCATGTAGTAGTTCCAATATGTGCCTGTTCTCTACTCCAGTCCCTTGCCTTTCCTGCCTCATCCATCCCGCATCTGTGCACGTGGTCAAGGCCTCAGGTTCTCCTTAGCCTAGCAACCTGCTCAAGTGCCCAGGTTGTAGGCTGAAGTTTGTGTAAATGCTTTTCCACCAAGTTTATTTTTCACTTATAGATTTTATTAATACCATTTCTTTCCCTGAGAGCCTGTTCCCTGATAGCTTATTCTCTGACAGCCACTTAGCACACTAAGGATCAGGTGTACCTTACATTTGGAAAGTCTTTGCTCAAGCCACTCTGAACCACTTCATATCCCTTTGCTCCTCCCACTGACCTATCCACCCTCTTCACTATCTCAGGTACCTTTGCTCCGCGCTCTCTATGTCCCGTCAACTCAGCTCTACAAAGCTGTGTCTCACTAGCTTAAAGAGGTGAAATCATCTCATTCTCCTCTTGCCTAAACATGAAACCTGTCATCCCCTACTTTACACTGTGTTTGTATTAATGATTACATTGCTCAACACACATACTCTTTTTTTATTATTTTAGCTTGCAAGTTCTAAAAGAAGAGGACCCATAAGCTTTCCCATTTTGTTCTGTTCAGAATTTAGCACTGCGTCTACAGCAGAGAAGTAGCCTATAAATGCTTTATTTTATTGCTCCTTTGAAGGCAAGGAGAAAGAATCAGAGGAAAAAAGTAAAAGAGAGAGAGAGAGATAGTAAAAGTGCACAGCTATAAAGCCCTTCAGAATATTATTACAGAAATGTTGGCCTTGAGTTCTGGTCAAGTTTGAGATGAAAGTTCTTATCTGACTTAAATGCATTTTTGCATTCCTCATCTTTTGACACAGTCAATTTCTACAAGTAAGAGAAATATCTCTAATTCCAGTTTACTCAAAAGCATCGATGATTACCCAGAGCTCAGTCACTTATTTCCATTATACATATGCAGGCATGTTGCATTTTCATCTCAATTTCCAACGATCCTACGTGTTAAAAAAAAGAGAGAGAGAAAGGAAAAACGTGCATCTCCTGAAATCACAAGACATATCATATTGCCTCTCAGATAATTTGGGGGTCGTAATTCCAATCAAGAAAAGGCAGGTGAGCAGAGCCCATCCACTGTTCCCACTCAGCATAAGGGCACTCTGCATTAGTGTGCTCAGCGCCTTCCTGCACACCTAAAATGGCTCTTTGGCAGGACTAGGGGCAAAGGAAATCTATTTTGAGTCCTTATATATAAGGCTCACTGTCTGGCTGAGTCCAAAACTGTCACTTTGGCTCCTAAAGTCTAATGCTGAAAGCTTGCTGAGATAAATATGGACCTCCTCATAAGGCTGTCAGGAAATGCGTGGATCTATTTTATTTATACCCTTAAAATTTATTTCATTTTGACTTTCCTTTTTGAAGAAGTTTCATTCTGGGGCTTCATGTTGCTGACAACATGCTCTTCCTTCACCAGATAGAAAAGTGGCCCCATGTTAAAAACTGGGTACAAATGGACACACAAAATACAGTGTCCCTGGCGCATTCCAAAACCTGGCACCTCTGTCGATTCGGGTTTCTTTAATCAATTCACAGGAAAGCTACTTACCCAAAAACTGCATTGATCATTTATTCAGAGTGATATTCAATTCTGACATGGGTAACCCGATGAGTGACTAGTCACTCCTTTGAAATCTGGGTTCCATCTGCCTATCTTTTCTTCCATTCATTTCTTTGACAGTTGGGCCTGCTGTCCTTGCTAAAAGGGCTCAGAATGAGAGGCAGATTGAAACAAGGGAAACAGACCAAGCCACAATAAATCCCTCAACCCAAACAAACAGCAACCAACAATAACAACACACACACACACACGCGCACACACACATACCAAAAAAAGCAGGAACTGTATACTGCTGAGATGATCTCTGTCTGCCAGTGATATTAATATATTGTTTATATTTATCATTTCCGCTGATGCTATCCTTTGCCAGTCTGAATTTGCCACGGACAGCAGTATTCCTGCTGGTCTTACTTACAGAGATGGTGGCTACGAAAACACAATTCAGGCTCACACCCATGTTAGGCATCAGAGAGTCAAGAGCAAGACTCCTGCCAAGGGCAGAGGATTTAAGGTCCAGGCCCCAGCCTCGGTGGCATTGCTGAAGAGAGTAAACGACAGCAATATGACTATCTGGAAATAGAACACAGGGATCTGGATTTGTTTCTTTTGTCAAGGGACCCATGTAATGTGCCAACTCACAAATGCACCTGTGTCTGCTAAAATCCAGATCCTTGAGAGGAATGGGAGTTTGCCTCTTACACAGCAATATTGCTCTATCCCTGGATGTCTGGTGGGCCACTGTGATATTACACCCACACCTCTACCCCTGTTGACAATAATAGTTTTTGATGCTTTGGTTACATTAAATTATATCATGCTCATGTCAGAGTGGTTTGTGGTTGGCCTGTTACATTTCCTGCCCCTCCAAAGTCCTTCTCTCTTTGAGAGTTTGTGTCTACCAGGGCACATCAGTCTAGGGCAGCAGTTCTCAACCTGTGGGTCGTGACCCCTTTGGGGATGGAACAACCCTTTCATAGGGGTCGCCTAAGACCATCGGAAAACATGTATTTCCCATGGTCTTAGGACGGAGACACCGCTCCTCTATCTGTCTCCAGGAGGGTCTGCCCACATGCAGATGCGCCCACATATGAGTACCCGGCGTGAAGACTGTTACCCATGCTATATAATGCTTCAAGACGAAATTTCATTTATTTGTCATTATAAATAAATATTTCACAATATATAATGACATAATGTTTGTGATTAATCACTATGCTTTGATTATGTTCAATTGGTAACAATGAAAATCCATCCTGCATATCAGATATTTACATGACGATTCATCACAGTAGCAAAACGACAGTGATGAAGTAGCAATGAAAATCATGTTATGGTTGGGGGTCACCACCACCTGAGGCCCTGTCTGAAAGGGTCTCAGCCTGAGCAAGGTTGAGAAGCGCCGGTCTCGGGTAACTGTTACGCTAATAGCATACACATACGCTGTATGAAGAGCGCAGAGAGAAAAGCTTTCCCCTTGGTCATCTAGTCACCACATGGTCGGCCTAACACCACCAACGACCAAGAAGAGCCTCTTTTTCCCAGAAGGACTCTGTGCGAGCAAGAATTCTTCAGATACTCTCAGAGAGAGCCCTTCAAAAACCAACAGTGATGGCTTTCTCAGTATCACCCTACCAGTTATGCTGAGAGATGCTGCAGAGCCATGATTTCGAAAACACAGTTTTATCTTAACTCTATCCTTAGGCTCAAGTTCAGCAGCAGGTAATAGGACCCTCCAAAATGAGGCTGATATATAACAAACCCATGCCCTATAACAGGAATCTCCAAAAAGACAAAAACATATAACAAGCCCACTTGCACATCACAGGAATCCCCAAAACAACAAGGTTGAAATAGGTAGTCCAGGTAGGACTGTGAGGATTGAGGATGCTTTTCCTAGCTTCTTGCTTCTCAACATGGAAAGAATTAACACAGCAGAGGCCTGACAGTAAGTGAAAGTAAGCTTTTACGAATGAAAGTAGAGTTTTGATAGTACATTGGCAACAATGAGCCATCTCTGGAAAGTGTGGAGAGACAAAAAAAAGGAGACGGCGGTGGAACCAAAAAAGACCAGGTGAGGTTGTGACTTCGCTTTCTCTACCCTCCCTCCCTGCTTGCTCTCCTCTCACATCCGCATGGAGGGTGTGGTTGTGTGTGTTAGTGAGCTCTTAATGGTTGCGTCAAGTGTGCACGTGATGTGTAACATAACTGGTCCCTCCAGTGCAAGCTCAGGCTTTGCGCGTGTGCACATAAGTGTGCATGTGATCTAACTGGTCTTTACCATGTGTGTCCAAGCTCTGAGTGGGCATTCATAAGTGTGTGTCTGATGTAACTGGACCTTACTGCATGTCTCTTCCCATAGACTTCTACCATGTGCCTGGTCTCTTAGGAAGGAACCTTTCTTTATGGATTTGGCTAGCTATTCTTTGCTGATTGATGGGCGTTTGGAGGACAAGTCCTTTTTGCCCCAAGCTTCCTGTCTATCAGTTCAGTCAACTGATCCTTGCATCTATCCTTTTGCTTCACCATCCTCATCATGTAGTTCCCATTCTCAAGATCACCCCACGCTCCAAGGTAACTCTAGTTTTAGCCATCATGTCCACATTCTGAGCTGTATCAGATTAAGAAGCTCAAGAGGGCAAAGACCACCTCTTATCTTTTCAAGAGACTTGGGTTGACATGTCATAAGTTAAAATCTCTGACCACACAAAGCTACAAATGAACTGGAAATCTTTTTTTTTTCCGGGCATGTTATCACTCCAAATGAAATCAAGACTCTGTTGCTAAGGAAAAGAGCAAGAAGACTTGTTGGTGGAGGCAATTAGCAATCATGGCCACATTGAGTAATTTGTCACAATGTCTAGAATTCCTACTGTTACCCCTTTTTTGTTAAGTCACTGTCTTTTCTAACCTATGTTAAATGCAACACTATTCATTTGAAACTATACATATATTAACAAATTGAGACCCATTCTCATATAAGCACAAACCAATATGAGATTTCTGTCTCTGGAAAAAAAAGGAGCATAAGAAAAAGTAACCACAGTAATGTGCAAACCAAAAACACACCAAGCAAAAGTGCCCAGAAAACTCTGGAAAGCCAAGGCCAAGGGTGGGGAAGAAACGCAAAGCAATTTTGCTTACTTCACAACTTTGCTAAGAAATGACCCCACACATGTCCAAGTTGATACACTGGTATGGGAATGCTGTTACCTACCTCTAGGTGGCCTGATGGCTTAGTGGTTATGAGTTGGCTACTAACCTCAAGGTCAACAGTTCAAAATCACCAGCCACTCAGCAAGAGAACGATCTGGTAACCCACAGGGGAAGCTCTATCCTATCCTATAGGGTTGCTCTGAGTCGAAATCGACCCGTGACAGTGAGTGGAGTAAGATCTCTAGCAAGACGTTTGCGGTCAATTAGTAACCAAAAGATTGTTAGTTTGAACCCACTCAGCAGGGCCACAAAAGAAAAGGCTTAGACAACGTCTTCTATTAATATAACAACCAAGAAGCCCCTATGCAGCGGTTCTGCTCTGTAACACTTGGGGTGACCAAGTCAAAGTCAACTTCATGGCAACAAACAACATAGATTCATTCCAAAGATCGCACAAACCAAAACCAAACTCCCTGCTGTGGAGGCAATGCTGACTCACAGCGACCACCTGAGGGGTTCCACCACTGTAACTGCTCATGGGACTAGAAAGCCCAGTCTTTCTCCCAAGGAGCTGCTGGGGCTTTTGAGCTGCCAACCACGCAGATCACAGCCCAACGCGTAACTGTTAGGTTTTGGGGGTGGTTTACCTCGGTTCTTGCTTCTCAATGCTGAAAGAATTCACACGGCAAAAGCACTTTTGTACTTCCATGTAACTTTTATGAGGAAAAGGGAAGTTTGCGGTATTACAGTCTCAAAAGGTACACGTAATCTCTGGAAAGCGTTCAGGCCGCGTGGGGACCGTGCAAGAGGGCGCGATTGAAGATGGCCACTTCAGAGGAGCGTAAAAACCACGTGAAAGAAATACCGGAACAGGGCACGGAACCAGCATGACCTGTGGAATGTGCTTGCAAGAGAGCAACCTGAAGGAGAGGCCTGAGGCCTGAGAAAGAGCCCTGAGAAGGCCCAGGGCCTTGAGCGGCCACCTGTCTGACCCGCAAGGGGGCAGGCACCCAAACAAGAGGCCAGGCGTAGTCTGCCCTCAGTCATTTACCCCCTCCTATCCTACTGGCTGGGGGCGGGGGGGGGGGCGTCAAGGTTGAGGTATTGGCTGATCTTATTTGCTGAGTTCAAGCGTGCCTGTGTGACGTAATATTGCGGGTACCTAATGTGGGTGTGCCCAGATTGCCTTCCACCTGGGTTTAGGTGGCCTGGATCTGCACACGCTCAGTTTGGATTTTCCCGTATGTGCCTAATTAGTGTGCCTGGTTCCTTTCCAGCCCCTTTACTGTGACCCGGTCAGCTAATTTTCGTTTAGGGTAGGCATTTGGTGGCGACAACCCTGTCTGTCCCGAATCTTGCTACCTTTCATCGCCATGACACCACCACGGTTCCTAGAAAGATCCTCTAGCACCAGGTAAACCCCGTTATTCCTTGTTCTCTTTTGCAGGGTTGCATTTGTTTTTCATATACAAGGGGAGAAAGTGGCACCCACAGGTTTAGAACTAGTTGAAAGCAGGCGAGAGAAACTTTCAAATAACTACAGCTTTTGCTTCTGAATCAAAATAGAAGACAATTTTGAAGAAAGATATGGGAACAGGTTTATCCTTTCAAATATACTTATCAGTTTGGAGTAGACCTTTATAAGATGAATATGATTCCTCAAAGAGGTTTTGTTTTGACAGACTTAAATCGACTAGAGAAAGGTCATCTTCTACATTATAGGGAATCAAAATGTGTATCGCAGAGCAGAGTAAATTTCATGACATGTCATACACAGAGCAGATGTGAGAATCTAAGGCTAGGAATCACAATTTCTATTTTACTGTCACCCAGGGAAATTTCCCTTTTCTTTCAAGAAGAAAATAATCTTCACTTATTTTTCTGAATCTCCATTTCCTGCGCCATCAATGGATCCCATCAATCACCTAATGAATACAGCATTGGTGATCTAAAAGGCTGTAACCAATTGATTGACAAATCCCCAGAGCATAAACCTTTATATACAGAGAAACGTCTATGACTATTTATGCCATGAAAAAGAAAACAAGGGGAAAATTTATTCGTTTGAAACTTGTTCACAATCTTTAAGCCAACACAAACGTCTTCCCTACAGCACATTCATTGTGGGTACTCAGTAAATATTAACTGATGTTCCTTGGTGTTTTGACCTAGTATTACATTTAGTCATTTTAAGAATGAGGTCCACTTCAAGTACTGCAAGATTGTTTCGTAGAAATACTATGTTTACATTCTGCCCTTTTTCTTTTCTTTTATTCTAGAACTTGTTTTCCCTGTGTCTGTATTTTATTAATGAACTAATTCCGCTCCTTGAGTTTCTGAAGAGTTGGACAAAACCACAGAAGAGTGTTTTGATTTGGGGAGTATTAATAGCATGATCTCCAGAATTTTGACTTTGGAAGCCTAAAGGGATGGAAAGAATAAGCTGACATACATTTTATTCCCCTCCCGCAAAGCCCCCAGAGTAGAGGTCCTCAAACTTTTTAAACAGGGGTCCAGTTCACTGTCCCTCAGACCCGTTGGAGAGCCAAACTATAGTTTTTTTAAAAAAAACCACTATGAACAAATTCCTATGCACACTGTACATAGCTTATTGTGAAGTAAAAAAACAAAGGAGGCCAAAACACCAGGGCGGGCCGGATGAATGTCCTTGGCGGGTCAGTAATTTGAGGATGCCTGTCCCAGAGCATTGTCCTTTTAGTTTCCTTTCAGATGATAATTAAACTATCCAGGGAGCTGCAGAAAAACACCTCATACCACAGAACCATGGAGACCTATCTTTCACCAGGCCTTCAAGTATTTCCCCTCCAGGTATCTAGTTTCACATGCCAAAGCATGCTGTTTTTTAAAATAGAATAACTTAACATCTCATAATTTTTCTTACTTATTTCTCTACATTTCACACCTAATTCCAAAGTGCTCAATTGGATTTCACGTTACTCATGATACAAGGTCTCTATTTCATTTACTAGAATGCCAGGATGAGAAGGACATTTTTTTCTAAGATGTGAAAGTTTTCAATTTGAAGGTTTCATATGGTGTCACCTTTGAAAAATGATCAGTCCCACATGGCGGGTCACACTTGCACCCCCCCCCCCACAGAAATGGCACGTGCCTCTTAGTATCCAACCCCTAGGATAAGATTTCCATATCCAAAAAGAGAAAAGACCGTCTCAGAATTCCTTGTAATACAAAGGCTAAGATCAATAGACTGACTGTGCTCCCTACTGGTAAAAGCTAGAGCTACAGCCAGCCTCAAAAACTCAGTGGAAAAAAGCCTTATGGAACTTGCTATTTAAAATTTGTTTACTCCTCCCAGACACAGGATATCTTTCCAACTGAGTGGAAAATGTAGAAGAGAGTATTCATTAGCCTGAGAACTGAAACAAAGCAAGTCAGAGCTGTTCCAAGGTCAGACTGAATATGGATTCACATAGCTCTGTGTTGTTAGGTGCCGAAGAAGGCCATTGTCACACATAGTGATCCAGGGTGACAGAGTAGAACTGCTCAGGGGGTTTCTAGGCTGTAATCTTCCTGGGAGTAGATCATCAAATCTTTTGTCCTATGTAGCCACCGGGTGTGTTTACATTGCCGATATGATACTTTCTGCTCACAAAGGAATGCTTAATCAATGCACATTAACTAGTATATAGAAATGGGGCTTTCTACGCCTGTAAAGAGTTACAGGTCGGGAAACTCACAGGGGCAGTTGCACCCTGTCCTATAGAGTGGCTATGACTTGGCATCGACTGGATGGTAACAGGGAGTGGTATATTCATCAGACTAGTACGATTCAAAATAATTGCCAGTGTAACCAGCTACTTACGGAGTTCTGACTAAAATAGACTTTTCCAGGGCCAAGCGAGATCCAAATTAAAATATAATTTATAGAGACCAATGTACTGGACATTTTTGTCATTAGAGAGTAGTCCCTGGAGAAGGATACCATGCTTGGTAAAGTGGACAGGCCGAGAAAAAGAGGATTGGGCACAGTGGTGACATTAAGGAGCTCAAACATAAGACTAGCTGTGATGATGGCGCAGGGCCGGGGGTGTTTCATTCTGTTGAACATAGCGTTGCTATGAGTCCGAACTGACTCCAGGGCACCAGCAACAATAACAAACAAAGACAAAGCAAGGCTGTAACGGTGTCCAAGGATGCACAGTCATTTGAATAGGGTATGGAGAACAAAGGAAACTCACCAAATCGTGGTTGGCAGCGGATCAATAAACCACAGGTGCAGGTGGGACTACAGAAGTAGGAAAGGGGCATTGAGTAAGATATGTACACTAACTGCAGATTACAAGATTGACTCAGAGCCCTCTAGCCACCTTGGGCTCGGTACGTACCCCACTTTCCATCCAGGATGCGATTAAGCGAGTTCATGAAGAAGAGGTTGCCCCTCCCTGGCTATCGGAGTTGACGCAAACTCAGTCTGCCCAACGGCAGTTTGTGGTTTTGTTTTTGTTTTACACGGCCAGTCAACGATCAGAAAGAATATGAATCGATGTGGAGACTAAAATGGATTTAGGACTCCCACTGTAAACCTTGCTCTTCTGCAAGCCTCTTGCTCAGAATTTAAGCTCTAAGACAATACCCTAAAAATCCCTTGGAGCATTGGACTGCGAACTGCAAGGTTGGTGGTTCAAATGCTTACGTTCAAATATAAAGCAAAAGCTTATTTCCCTGTCTTTCTTTCTCTCTGATTTTATGAGTTTTACTTTACTCGCCAAGGGAGAAGTGTACACTTGTGCAAGAGAAAAAAAAGATTTAAAAGTGCAGCCTTTTACCAGAAGCTTCGAGGAGCCCTGATAGCGTGGTCTTGGTACTGCGTTGGGCTGCTAAGCACACGATCAGCAGCTGCTTCTCAGGAGAAAAACGAGGTGTGCTCCCGTAAAGTTACAGCCTCAGAAACCCACATTTGGGCGGATCTACCCTGTCTTACAGGGTTGTTTGGAGTCAGAATCAACTCGAGAGCAAGGAGGGTTTGCTTGTTTGTTTGTTTGTTTGTTTGTTTGTTTTTCAAGTTCGATTTCCCTGAAACTAACACGATCATGTTAATGCCCCACCAAAGACTTGGTGACAACAATAGAGTGAAAGGTATGTTAAAAACCCTGTGCCCCCATTCTTGCATGCTCCTTACTCAAGTCTTTTATATACTTGCCTGGGCTCAAACTCACTGCCACCAAGTCAATGGTGACTCACAGCTACCCTATAGGACAGGGTAGAACAGCTCCTGTGTGTTTCTGAAACAGGTACTCATTTATGGGAGTAGAAATCCCTGTCTTTCACCCTCTGGTGGGAGAAACATTCATTCTACACCTTAAATGAATGTTCAGAAGGATTTCAATAGAGGCTTACTCTATGTGGAGAACTCTGCAAATAGATTTGGGGCTATCATTGCCATACACAGTCTTTTGCAAACCGGCTGCGTAGAATTTAAGCTCTAATACAATTCCAAGCAGTTGAGTCATATCGAGAGAAAGAAAACAAAGTGAGAAATACATAGAATAAGTGAATTTCCTCCATGATCAAACATAAAGTAAGAGGATTTTTGTCATTGGCAAATGCATGAGAAGAAAGGCATTTGGATGCGGCAATGGAGGAAAGTGGAAGGAGTGCAGATATTAGGGGCACAATTTGGTAATATCCAGCAACATGGGACCTGCACATATTCTTTCAACAGCGGTTGTTCAGTTTAGAATCGAATCAGAAGATTTGTATTTGAAATATAGAGAAAAGATGAATTCAGTAAGATTCACGGCGTTGTCTCTGGTACAAAAACAGAACAGACCTGGATAAAACTAAATTGGCTGGAGCTAGGAAACCTGGTTACATAAGTATCTGGAACAGCACAGAATCTCTGCATGACCTGGTGCAGAAACATGTCCAGGAAGCATTGATAAATGCAAAAAATAGCAAGCTCTGGAAGAGGTCATACAGGGAAATCATCGCTAGCCAGGCAGTACTTTTGGAAAGGCAGGGTAAGACCCATGTAAACAAACCCCTCCATAAAAGTAGCAAGCATCCTGACAAAGTTGTAAAAAATCAATTGTTTCAAACACTTGGCAATTACCCAAAGAAGACAATTTCAGGAACATTTATTTTAGATTGTTTGGGGTCAGACCCTTTCCATGGAGGCTGAGCGACTGAACAACTGACCTAGAGTCTGTCCAAGAGACGTTAAAATTTATGTTAGGGGAGGGGCTTTTAGACCAGGAAAACAGTACTGCATCGAGTGGTGGCCAGTGGAACAGAAAAGGACAGACTTTGTGGTATATTAGAAGTTAAACTCTGAGCACCCTGGTTTGCCAAGGGCTATGGGTGGCAGTGATAGCGCAAAACCCATTTACAGAGTTCCCACATAGATTAAGCTTCCATTTAATTCTTTCTGCTCAAGGAGGATCAGATTCTTTCTGATCACTAACCAAGGCTGTATACAATCATGTCCTCAGGCAGAGTGGATTTCCTTCACCCCTCTCCATCCAGCCCAAGTGGTCTCTCTTAGAGGCTTGCATGGGTTTGTCCCTGATGGATGTCACCATACTGAGGATTATTCAGGGGGTGGAATAGTCATGAGTGATGCCCCATCAGTCTCATCCTGACTGCCATGTCATAAGGTCCTGGACCAATTTTGAAAGCCCTTCTATCTAACAATGTAAATATCCCACTCATGGTCTCAGTCCAGCTTCTGTAGTCCCACCGGTAACTGTGAGGTGTTTATCTGCCACCAATCATGAATTTGTGACCAAACCAAAACACCAAACTCACTGCCCTCGAGTTACTCAAACCCTTGTGGGTTTCCAAGTCTGTAACTGTTTATGGAAGAAAGCTTCGAACTGCCGACCATGAGGATCGCAGCCCAATGGGGAACCACTACAGCACCAGGGCTCCTGAATTTGTGCCAGTTCCCTTTATCCCATGCCCTATTTATCTAGCTGCCCCACTCTGAACCCTTGGATGTCATTTTGCCTGTCATTTGGGTGATGTATCCATGTCTTTGTCCCTTTTAGGACTTGACAAATATTCTCCTTAAATGGTATTTCAGATTGGGGTCTCTTTTGTACCCTAAAACAAAGGGCAGTCGCTATAAGGGCCCACTTAGACTAGATCATAACTTCATGTTGAGGTGAGTTACTGAAACTATTTGTATATGACATTAAGTGCCAGACATTATTTGTTGGAATTCTGCAAATATGTGCACCAGACTGTTCCTTATGATAAGAAGGAAGAGGACAACATTCCCAATACATCTGGCTGTAGGTCTGGCTTGGCTGCATGTCAGTAGGGGGAGAGGGTGACTCAGAAGATACACTGGGAATGCCGATGTAACTAAAATGCTGCCATTTTGGAGAATTGCCTAGTGCCCCTACAAAGAAGAACTGCTGGACCTCGTTAAGAACACTTGATGGCACTTCAACTTACTCTTTTCCCATCTATTTCATTGTTTGGTGGTAGCCTTCCAATCGCCATAGCCTTTGTCTTCAACTCTGTTCCAACGAACAGTGACTCCATGCCGAGACATCAAACTCACTGCCAGAGAGTCAATTCTAACCCATAGGGACCCTATTATCAAGGGTTCTGAGACTATAAAGATTCAAAGGCAGCCTCAGCATTCGTCTACAAAACCAGTGGTGGATTTGAACCCCAAGCCTACAGTTAGCAGCCCAATGCTTTTCCCACTCTGCCACCAAGACTCCTTGAATAATGATCCTCTAGGACAGAGTAAAACTGACCCAAAGGGTTTCCAAGACCGCAATCTTTACAGACACCCACGGTCACCTTTTTCCTCATGCGAAGCAGCTGGTGAGTTCAAACCACCCACCTTTGTGTTAGCAGCTGAATTCTTAACCACTGAACCACCAGAGCTTCTTTTCAACCCCCCAACCGGAACCCACTGTTACTGAGTGGATTCTGACACCAATAGTCTTGTAACCGCTGGAGGAAGCAATTGTGTTTGGAGCTCCTCGGAAAGTTCCACCCCCAGAGCAGTATCACTATTGGACTTGCCACCCAGCTCCCTGGAAAACGCCTCATTCAAGGTTAAGCTACACTATTAAATCGCTGTCTGAAGAATATTTGTTGAAAGCAACCAGCAGCCATCACTTAACACAGAAGCTGCGTGTGCCAGCTGCACCAGTTTAGGTAAACAAGAGCCCAGCTAAAACCTTAAAAAGAAAGATGAGAGAACATGGTACAGGTGAGCGCTTAACCACTGCACTACCAGGGCTTCTTAGGATGTTGGTGGACCAACTCAAACAAATTTGTTGCCACTGAATCAATTCTGACTCATAGCAACCCTATCGGATAGAGTCGAACTGCCCCAAGGGTTTCCAAGGTTGTTTTTTTAAGAAGTTAATCATCCCAAACCCACTGCCATCTAATTGCTTCCAGCTCATAGTGACCCTAGGGGACAGAGTAGACCTACTCCAGAGGATTTCAGAGGGTGTAACTCTTTGTAGAAGCAGACTGCCTCATCTTTCTCCTACGGAGCAACCGGTGGGTTCGAACTGTTGACCTTGTGGTTAACAGCCCAATGCTTCATGCACTGCATCCTCAGGGCTCTGACATTAATAAACAGAGGCAAAAGGCCTCTATATAGGATTGTGGAGACTATAAACCTCTATGGGAGCAGACAACCTTCTCATCTTTCCTTCCCCAGAGCAGCTGGGAGAGTTGGACTACCGGGTTAGCAGCCCAACATGTAACCCACTACGCCCCTGGGCTCCTTCTGCAATTACAAGGAGCCATGAAGTAACTCTGACATATTCCTAGTGATCTAGAAAGCTGGGGGGTGGGGGGGTGCAGGGCTGTGTGCATGCACAGAAGAGACCTGAAATGTTCTTGATCTCTCTCACCTCTGACCGATCCTGAGATCCTGAGGCCCTGTGCAAGCAGGAAGTGTAGGCTATGGGAGAATTTTATGAGGTAAAAATACCTCAGTAAAACTGTTGGAAAAATAATAGCTAGCCATTTGCGATCAAGAGGGCAGCATTCACCCACGGACAAAGTTCAGGGGATTGGGAAAGAAAGAGGAGGGGAAACAGGAAACCCAGAGAGGAAGTGGGATAAGTGAGATTACATTGAGGAGATTGCAGTCAAGAAGACGAAACAAAAATCTATGTGGATTTTGGAATGTGAAACTGATGGTCTGCTTATAACCGATCCTTCACCCAATTCAAAATAAAGGTTTTTTAAGTATGTGATGCTTATTTATAATAAATCTGAAATGGCTAAAAAACTAACACTTATATAGCACTAAGTGGACACTGTGTAAATGCTTGACCTATAGCAACTTATTTGATTCTTATAACAGCTCCATGAAGTGAAACATTGAGACATAGATAAGAGCATGAGTAGGCTCACCAGTAGTCTAGCTAACCCTCATTCTCATGGGAGGGAAGGGGGTAAAAGAAGAATATACAGATATCAAAGGGCTTTTTCAAAAATCCGTGTAAATTTTTCAGTACTCTTCAAGTCTATTTTTCCACAAACTTTTTGAACCCCCTTTGTGTATTTGTTTATGACAACACGTAGAAGGAATCACAAGGAATGTTTGCTGTGATTTCCTCTGGAAAATGAGAACAAGAGTGGGTAGGAGAGGGAGACCTTCACTTACTACTTTATGCTCCTTCGAGCTCTGAATTTCTTATATGTTTCATAGTAATTCATGTGTTTATTTGGTAGATAAGAAACATTTATTTTCCCATCAGAGCTCTGGTGATTGGGGGGGCGGGGTTTATTAGATTCTTCCATTTTAATTTTCCGTAAACTTCTTGGTACTCTGAGATATGTTCTGTTAGATTTTCTTCTATCAGGGTTGGAGCCGGAGGATGGGCTTGAGACCCAGAGCAAAGTGGAGCTGAGGAACTCTTCCTGAAAGAAGGGTCTGTGTTGCCTTGCGCCCTCCACCTCCACCCCTCCCCGCCACGCTTGGGAGAGAGAGAGAGCATGATCGCACTGGCTGATAGGTAAATGGCCGCTGGGATGCTAGGGGATTGGTGGCTGCATGCTTTGCACATCTGCAAACCAACCCATTTAAGGAAAATATTAGATTGGATTTGTGCTTACAGGATGAGAGTGGACCACCGATAGCACCAGCGTAGTAGAGGTTTGTTGTTTGAGATTTTTTTTTTCATTTAAAATTTTAAAATATTCACAAGGGGATGAAGTATAAAAGCAACGAAGAGTTATAGAGCCTTATTTTGGTAACCAGTATTTGGTTGGTTGTTTTGAGGGTCAGTACAGAGACATTGTAAACAATTTGTACATAATTCTTAGTGCACGCATCAAAATCCTAAAATGGCGTGTAGTTACAATTCTTTTCTAAATTCCAGTGATTTTTACAGCTTTGTGTTTGGAGGCAAATTTTCCGTAAGGGGATATCAAGTAACAATGTGGGTAAGCTGTTATGTTACATCATAAACCCGAAACCAGGCTCACGGCCATCAAGTCCAGTCCAAGGAGTAATGAACCAGTAGGACAGGGTGGAACTGCCCCTGTGGGTTCTGAGATTGGAATTCTTTCACAGGAATAGAAAACTGCATCTTACTTCTGTAGAGCTGCTGGTGGTTTTGAACTGTTGACTTTGGTATTAGCAGTCCAATGAATAACCCTCTACACCACCAGGGCTCCTGAATCCTATTAATTCACAATTTGACATCACACACACTACACACTCAGATTTGCAAGCATTCACAGCACGTAACAATGTTGTCAGGAAAACTGGACTACCACGGCCAAAGAGGCTACAGAACGCAGTCTGGCAAAAGAGCCATGAGGAGGGAACGGCTTGAAGACACAATTTTACTAAAAAACAGCATGGAAACAGATGCATGACAGGTGCTCCA
>NW_022103942.1:2510824-2573416 GCF_000313985.2 Echinops telfairi | reverse complement strand
CGCCCTGCCATCCAAGACAGTCAAATCTTCCCACAATTCAATATCTCACTGGTTATCCCAAAAAATAAACTGCCAGTAAATGATATCACCTCTTAAAAGAAAGAAAAAAAAACACTAAGCATTTATACTTTTAAACATGGGATAGTGGGATTTATTTCTTAATTCTTACACTGTTTCTACTAAAATACTTGCACTTGCAAAACAGTTGCTAAAACACTCCTCTGGATTGTACAAGAAGGGAGATAACAGGGCTCACTGATAAGACTTGGAATGCAAACATTAATCAGACGTGGCTTCTGTTTCTCTGGCTTCATCAGAGGCTGGATTCGCCTCCTTGTTCCTTTCTCCGTTTTCCGCCGGTGAATCCGCTTTAGTTTCTTGGTGAGCCGCTTCAGCCTCCTTTCCCTTGGCTCCCCTTGCCCCTTTTGCCTGCACTTTTTTGGTCTAAACATTAATCCTTTGCCGCTTCCCTTTTGGGGCTTCGTCCCCACTTTCTCAGGCGCAGGTTTTGCTGACAACCACATCCATCCATCTCTTGGGCTCCTCCCTCACCGCCCCTTCTGCCCAGCTGGCCCCGTGAGGGCCCAGTCCATGCCCTTTCACTGAACCACTGCACCCTACTCTCTGCTGTAGGTTGCCTCACCCTTTCCCGCCATTTCTTAGGGCTCAAGATCCAGGGACGTGGGCGCTGGGGGAGGCAGGGAGCTGGGGGCGGAGCACCAGAGCATTATAAAGCATCTTTACAAACAGGAAATATTCGCTTATAGGCTTTAGGGAGCATCAGACAAGATGATTAGAAGAATATAAGGAGGGGGCGACTATTATTTAAACTGCGATGCTTCGTTTTTTGCTCTGTTAACAATAAAAAACTTATATAAATATATGTAACAACATATATGCCATTTCAATTTTCTGAGTTCAATTTCAGTGGCATGAATCGTGTCCCCCACGTTACTCAATCATCACCACTATCAATGACCAAGTTTTTTCATCACCTTTAGCAGAGACTCGGTATTCCTAACCAGTACTCTCCAGTCCCTCTCCCCACCTGGTAACCACTATTACACTTTGATCTCCATGTATTTGTCTAATCTGAATATTTAATAAAAATGGGATTCTATGTTTGTCCATTTGTGCTAATTGATTTAACTCAGAATAATGAGTTTGTTTTTAATTTGTACTTATGTACTTATACATTACCTATACAGAACTACTAGTACTTCTATATTAAACACCCTAGTAAAATACACTGAGAATTTAGGATATTACTTTTTTAAGGTTTTGTATTAAAGGATTTAATATTCAATAATGATTAACTAAAAGCCATGCGGCAAATAATCTTTCTTTCCCATTCTATTATCTGACTAGGAAGCACTCCCCATGATAAAATCATGGGCTGTGAATTTACAAGTATTATGTTATAAATACATATCCAAAAAACCAAACTCACTGCCATCGAGTCGATGCTGATTCAGTGACCCGCCTGTGATTTCCCAAGGCTATAACTGTTTATGGTAGTAGAAAGTTCATTCTTTCTCCCTCGTTGCTACTGATGGTCTTTCAAACTTCCAACCATGCGGATCACAGTCCAATGCATAAACACTATACCACCAGCGATAGATCTATATCTAATATCTATAGATATGTCTCAAAGTAAGGCAAAACTTGAGCTTTGGAGCCTGACAGATTTACGCTTGAATCTTTCATCTGCTTCTGACTAGATGTGTGACCTTGAATAAGCTACGTAATCTATGCTTTAGCTTGTTTTTGTTTCTGAAAAATAAAGATAACACTCCCTTCCTTGGCCGTGTAGTTGGATTAAAATGCCTGGCACCATGTGTGGCAACTAGTAAGTGCTCAATAAGCAGTGTATCTCTTACCTCCCTTCTGGCAGGCAAGAAAAAAACCAACACTGGTATTGAGTCGATGGCAACTCCGAGTGACCCTATAGGACAGGGTAGAACTGCCCCCGTGGGTTTCCAAGACCGTAACTCTTCTTGGTGTTAGAAAACCCTGAGTAGAAAACCCCCCTCTTTCTTCCTCAGAACGGCTGTTTGTTACAAACTGTTGACTTTGGAGCTAGAAGCCCAGTTTGTAACCAATACTTGGAGAAGAAACTGAGTAGGGAAAAAGAAAAACAAACTTCTTGTGCAAAGGGTGTTTCCTGCTAAGGAAGTGCACAGTCTTCCTGGATAGACTGAAAATAAGTACCTCAGGCATGTTGTCCTGTTTTCAAAATGTACCAGTCTACCTTTCCCGTGATGATTCTGGGGGGTTGTGTTACATACGATGTACAGTGTATACATGCCCATTTGTGAGTTGATTGTCCATATCCAGACAGACACGAAGGAGCCCTAATGGCACAGCAGTTTGCTCCATGGGAGAAAGATGTGACAGTCTGCTTTGGTAAAGAATTACAATCTCGGAAACCCAAAGAGGCAGTTCTACTCTGTCCTTTAAGGTCACTATGAGTCAGAAATGGCTGGATGGCAAAGGGGGTGGGGGGGGGATCCAAGGTCAGTTTGATTTGTTTTGAGGATTCTGCTGTTTGGCTTATCTTTTCCACAAAAGGTAGTGATAAACTTCTGTTGGAAGAGAGAAGAGCCTGTATAATTCACCTCTTTATTTTTTGTAGGTAAAATGTTTGAATGAGTTGAGCTCGCCCTGAATCCTAGCTCCAATTTAAGAACAAATCATTCTTACATGATGGCCCACCTTAATGCTCACCTTCATGAAATGATCACTGAAGATAAGTTTGCTACAGCAAAGTGTGGTGAAGAAAGTAGATGGTGCCTGGCTATCAATCGGAATAGTATCTGGGTTTTTAAAGGCTTGTGTACAAACAAGCAGCCATCTAAGCGAGGAGTCAACTAAGTCTACACAGAAGAAGCACACCAGCTTGTGTGATCCACAGATGACAATTACAAAATTCGAATATGGTGAAGAGAAAAGTAGCAGAACTAAGATTATGAGCACATAATTTGTAGATGCCTATGGAGGACTGTGGGAACCCAAAACCCATCTGCAGAGTATCTAGTCAGACTGAGCTGCTGGCAGATCCACTCTAGCCAAAGGCAAGAGTCCCAAACAGCTTTACTATCAGGCAGAGACTATAGTAATCTTTATTTTGCTGGATTGAACTCGATACTTGGCCAGTTGACCTCGCTATAGACACGACCTAAATTTGTTCTGGGTGTAACCATCTCTTAGAGGTTCCATGACAGAAATTTCTTCCCTGGCTTCTTGAATGTTGATGGGAGTCTTCTCCTTCTCACCTATTGTTTGTATTTTTGTGTTTATACTAATTAGAATCTTATCCTTACTGTTGTAGTTACATAATCTGGGGTCAAATTGGGACTTGAGAGCATTTAGAGTGAATGGGGTGGAGTCTAGTCTGTCAATCAGATCATAGCCAATGAGGCCTTTGTGTGGGCATGGCCTTCTCTTGAGAATTCTTGGGGATCCTGTGTTCCTCCTTAGAGGCAGAAAACACCTTCTCTCTCAGCTCACTCCCTGAGAGACACTCTACTGACAAGACACATGGTACTATGCTGATAGGTCCTGTGCCCTGGGAACTGGAGGAGCCACGTGGAGACCCCTGCTAGCACTGAGATGCTTCTACCTCTACTGGGTCCCCAAGACTTTCCACCAACTAGCCTGTGATTGTCCTGCATTCGGCATCATTGCATGTGTTTCGTGAGTCTGAAGAGGACTTTATAGATTGGTATCAGACATATGGGCTAATATTGGATTTATGGGCTTGATATGGACTTGGCTGGGATGTTTTCTCAAGATTCATCTGCTCTTGTATATAAAGCTCTTTCTTATACACATGTGAGTCTCCCTGGATTTGTTTCTCTAGTCCATCCAGACTAACACACTTACCACCTTAGTGCAATTTGTTTTTCGTTGTTTTCTTCTGGGTTTCTCGGCTGTGAAGCACAGGAGGATTGGATGTATAATGATAATAACTAATACAAGGTGTTATCAGGAATGCAGGGGTGAGGGGTGGGGAAAGGGAAAGGGGATTTAAGGAGTAAATAATGAAGGCAGGAGGAGGGAAGGTGCACTAGAACTGATCATGATTCCGCAACTCATTTTAAAGACGATAAAATGGGGTGGGGTGGGGGTTTGATCTAAGACAGATGTGTTGGTTGTACAATTCCCTTTGATATGATCAAATGATTGAACTATTCAATTGTATGATCTGTAAACTATGTCCCAATAAACTTGTTGAAAAAATGTTTAAGGTATTTGTAATGAAAAAACTAAATGTTTGAAACCATGGTAATGAACACACCAACAGATCGAGTATGACAATCTTCCTCAATGAACCCATGGTCATGGATAAAATGCAGGTAACAAAATCAACAATAATCAACTTCCACCAACTGTGCCATCCTCGGTGACCATGTGGCTTAGCCAACATCAAAAGAGTGCTATGGTGGACTGAACTTTTATAGTACAGCTGTTCTACCCAAGTCTCTGTTGTTGTGTTGTTGTTGTTGTTGTTAGGTGCCATTGAGTTGGTTCAGACCCACAGCAACCTTCTGCACAACAGAATGAAACATGCACGGTCCTATGCCATCCTCACCTTTGCTCCTGTGCTTGAGCCCATGGTTGAAACTGCGGCATCCACCCATCTCCTTGAGGGCCTTTCTCTTTTTCAGTGCCCTTCTGCTTTACAAAACATAACGTCCTTCTCCACGCACTGGTCTCTCCTGACAATATGTCCAAAGCGTTTAAGACAAACTCTCACCAGTCTTGCCTCTATGGAGCACTCTGGTTGTACTTCTTCCACGACAGATGAGTTTGTCCTTTGGTATTTTCAACATTCTTCTCCAGTACCACAGTTCAAATGCATCAATTCTTTATCTTCTTCATTCAATCATTGTCCACTGTCCTAAGTCTCTGTATAACCCACCAAATGCTTGGGTAACAGGTTATGTGTACCGCTAATGGAGAGGATGGGTCCGTTTTCATTAGACACACACACACACACACACACACACACACACACCTCATTATAAGGATAGATGCTTTGAAGTAGTAGCAAGAAGGAGAAACCCTGAGGACCTGGGGAAAGCACATTCATGATCTCTGTCTAAAGTGGTGGAGGCCTCGAGGCCACATGCATCAGAGACGGTAACACGAGACTCACAGGGCATCACCGAGACGATGGGGTACTTTATGCTCACCTGGCTTAAACCTATGGGAATGAACAACAGGTGGAAGCTGACTTCCTAACCCATAGAAGCCAAGGGCAAGGGATGATATGGCTGAGAATCAGGTCCTGAGAGAGATTTGACTACCACGTGGCTGAGAAGTTGAAAACCAGAGAGAGAGACTTAGCCGCTAGCTGAAGAAAACAATTACTGTTACCTTACTGTTTGCTGATTCTGACTTGTGGTAATTTACTGACTTCCCTAATAAGCCTTCTTAATTGTGAGTATTGTCTGTGAGTTCTGTGTGGTCATTGCAACAAACTACTGAACCTGTAGAGCCAGTGAATGATTTAATGTGGCTCTTCTAGCTAAAGTCTTTAACTCCTACCAAGGGACCCTCCCCTGCATGGGTCTGGTGTGAAGGTGAGGAAGATACTTATGGGATTCACCTGTGAGTAATGGAGAACAGGGGTGCCTGGAGTGGAATTTTGTGTATAAAATGAACCGTCTGATAAGCAGGAGTAGAGATCTTATTACCAGCAAAGACCAGGAGCGGAGAGCAACCTCTGACCTCGAGATCCCTGCTCAGTGAAACTCCTGGATCCCAGTGACATCAGAGGAGCAGCCGCAGAACTAGGAGCCAGAGTATGGACCAGTGATGGACTTCCCAACCCATGAATCAAGTTCACTGCTTTTGTGCACGAGGCTGACTTGCAGAGGGGAGTGCCTCTGGGCACTTAATTGGGGAAGCTGGACTTGCTGCCCCACAGAAGGAAAGCTTAATGCCTTTGGACTGAGGTTTACTGGAGTGGGGCAACACTAGGCACTGAAATGTGGGAGCTGGGTCTGCTGACTCCTGGAGCTGGGGCTGAGTGCCTTTGGGTTGAGGCTTACAGCACAGTAGTCTGCCCCTTTGGACATTTATTAGTAGGTGTGAAACTTTTTAACATGTCCTATTCAAAAACTACCCTGAGTTTCAGTATTTCCTCTCAGTTATATTACCCTTGCTCGAGCCCTACCAGGCCTCTTACACCCTCCTCACCACCGATTTTGGATCACTTGTTGTTCCCTTGGGAAGGCTAAGCATGATAATGGGAGAAGAGGAAAGTTAAAGGAAACAGAGGAAAGAACTAGGAGGCAAAGGGCATTTGTGGAGGTATAGATGCAGGTATGTACATATGTAAATATATTTATTTATGATGATGGGGAAATAGATCTATGTCCATATATTTATAGGTTTAGTATTAAGGTAGCAGATGGACATCGGGCCTCTACACAAGTACTCCCTCAATGAAAGAACACTTTATTCTATTAAACTGGCATTCTATGATGCTCACCTTCCCGACATGATCTCTGAAGATAAATGGGTGCATAAGCAAACGTGGTAAAGAAAGCTGATGGTGCCCAGCTATTAAAAGATCTGGGGTCTTAAAGGCTTGAAGGTAAACAAGGAGCCATCTATCTCAGAAGCAACAAAGCCCACATGGAAGAAGCACACCAGCCTGCGTAATCATGAGGTGTCGAAGGGGTCAGGTATCAGACATCAAGGAACAAAAAGTCCTATCATTGTGAATGAGTGGGAGTGCAGATTGGGGACCCAAAGCCCATCTTTGGGCAACTGGATATCCCCTTACAGAAAGGTCGTGGGGAGGAGACGAACCAGTCAGAGTGCAGTGTAGCAACGATGAAACATACAACTTTCCTCTAGTTCTTAAATGCTTCCTACCCCCCACTATCATGATCCCAATTCTACCTTACAAATCTGGCTAGACCAGAGGATGTACACTGCTACAGACAGGAACTGGAAACACAGGGAATCCAGGGCAGATGATCCCCTCAGGACCAGTGGTGAGAGTGGCAATACCGGTGAGGTGGAAAGGGGGAACCAATTACAAGGATCCACATATAACCTCTTCTCTGGGGATGGACAACAGAAAAATGGGTGAAGGGATATATTGGACAGTGTAAGACATGACAAAATAATAATAATTTATAAATTATGAAGGGTTCATGAGGGAGGGGGTAGTGGGGAGAGAGGAAAAATGAGGAGCAGATACCAAGGGCTGAAGTAGAAAGCAAATGTTTTGAGAATGATGATGGCAACAAACGTACAAATGTGCTTGACACAATGGATGGATGAATGGTGATCAGTGTTGTATGAGCCCCCAATAAAATGATTAAAAAAACAAAAACTACCCTGAGCAATTTTTTCACTTGCATAACAAGTTAATTTCCTTAATCAACCCTTTAATCATGATTTTTTCCCTCTGAGTTGCTGTGTAGCCATTGCAATAGATAATAGAAACTAGAAAGGTAAAACAGTGGACGCTTATTAAGACCGTTCAGAACCCAGCATCGATGTAGGTTAGCATGGGAGGAACAGTTGGTGTCAGAATAGGTAACCAGAGGATGGAGCATGGAGGCATGTCTAACTCTCGCCTCATGGCAAAAGGGAAGCCAGAGGTCAGGAACGTGCACCTTCACTCCCACGTGTCCTACGTGCCCACTAGCCATGATACTAGCTGCTAGAGTAAGCCTTTTGCGACTTAGAAGTGTTCGGAATGCAAAACTTTGAGGTTGGAAGATGAGTAAAAGCAAACTGCTCTGAATAACGCCCAAATAGACTACTGGGACTTTCGACTCTGGTTTATCGAAGTGCACAGCATCCTTCCTAGGCCAAGCCAGAAGGACTCGATGTGGAAACCTCATTAAGGGAACTGGGCTTTACCTCCAACTCAACTGTAGCCCTTGGACTTTAAGGCTGAAACTCCCTAGTGTGAGAAGCAGATGACTACTAGCCCCCAAGGGCATAAAACTGGTGGACCTTGGCCTCTGATTGGAATCTCTTGCCTTGAGGGTGCCCGCCCCATGAATGGTGGCCCAGAGCCACATACTTACTATGTTAATGCCCTCCTTGCTTGCTTCGTTATGACATGTATTAATCTGGTAGGCATGGCTCTGTTGTTGTGAATGGATATTATTGGAAGATTTGCCTTATCACCAACCCCCACTGTTTGTAAACAGTGCCCAGTCACTTAAGAGTTTAATCTGTACAAGTCAACAGTTCATGTATTGAGTTTTATAGCTGGCCTATACTCATACAATTTCCTTTTCTCAAGAGTGTTTTAAATTCTATACCACTATACAAACTAATGACACTAACAATATGTAGGGGTTACACATTGGACCGCTAACAGCAAGGTCAGCAGTTCAAAATCACCAGCCAGTTCTTCAGGGGAAAGATGAGGCTTTCTACTCCTGTGAAGAGTTGCAAGCTCAGAGACTTGCTGACTCACTTGATAGCAGTGGAAGTGATGCACCAGAGGGCTGATTTATAATGTTCTCTAACAGAAAATGCCGATGATGTCTCTCAGGTGAAACAGAGGCGTACATAAATTATGAATTGATTTGGGGCTTGCAATTAATCCTAGCCCCAATCTAAGAACAATTAGTTCTTATGACATGACCTTGCTCGATGCCCACCCTCATCAAGAGATCATTGAATATCTGGGTACTATAGCGAAGTGTGGTGAAGAAACTAGAGGGTGCCTGGCCATCAGAATGAATAGTGTGTGGAGCCTTAAAAGCTTGTTTTCAAACAAGTATCTATATAAGTGAGGCATCAACCAAGTCCATATGGAAGATGCACCCCAACCTGTGTGATCCAAGGATTCTAAATAATAAAATCCAAATGAACGGAGGGAATGATATCAGAACTTAAATTGTGAACACCTGGTTTGCAGAAGGCTGTGAATGACAATGCATGCCCAAATTCCATTTTCAGGGTCCACACATGGATTTAACCTCTGGTGAATCCCCTCTGATCATAGTATGGCAGGGGTGGGGGGGTGGGAATGGAGAGCTAATAACGATGAGTACAAGAATGAAGAAAATATTCTAACCCAATTGTGGTGATGATTTTACAACTCTTCTTGATGTGATTGAACTATTGAATTGTATACTATGTGACTTATATGCCAACAAAACTGTTAAAAATAAAGTGCCAAACCAGAGTAAAAGATTTCTTAGGATTACATACATTCAGTTCCTGAAAGTAAACATAATCTAAGGGTAAAAAAACCAAACTCGTTGGCATTGAGTCAATTCTGATTCATAGTGACCCTATATGACAGCATAGAGAGTCCCCCTTTGAGATTCCAGGGCTATATAGCCTTATCGTTCTCCCTTGGAGCAGCTGGTGGGTTTGAACTGCTGACCTTGCAGTTAGCAGCCCAACCCATTAACCCACTAAGGCATGATGGCTCCAAAATATAAGAGCAGGAAGCCAAAAATAAAAAGCCCTTACTAGAAAGGGCAACCTTACTGGAAAAGTCAGAAGTATACTAGAAAGGGCAGTAAAAGGGATGAAAATTGTGTAGATCGCACGGTCAAAATAAAAGTCAGATGCAGCAGAAAGTTTGAGAAACAGCAAAAAGTGACTTGGCCAGGAGGAAGTTAGCAGTGGTCTCCTAAAGCAGTTTCTGTGGAGTGTTGAGAACAGGAGCCCAATTGCAGAAGGTTAAGTGGTTTCTGACTGGGCAGGTGGTTTCTATTGTATAAACAGGGGCTTATATAAAATGAGGTAGTTAGATCAACTTATTTTATGCAGAACTGTAAGAAACCATTATAATTAGATTCACCCACTCATTTATTTTATGCTATTTGCATTTACTGTGCGCTCACACGTGTCGGACTCTACTCAACTCCATGGAGTAGGGGTACCTAATAGAAAAGCCATAATTAAATCATAATGGCTTCCCTCTCACAAGCAATCTGTGCGAAGTTTTAAACCGATGGCCTAAAAATTAAGGTGTCATTTCCCTGTAGTCGTTTCAGTGTACATGTTCTCTTCTGATAAATTAGCCTTCCTTTTTCATTTTTAATTAAAAAAGACCCCATTTTCCACATCACGGGCAAAATGTCAACCTGGAAGGGGAGGAAGCTTTGAAAAATACACCTCACGCTGTGCGGAAAAGCAGAGCCAGTATGTATACTAATCCCACATGGGTCAGTCCAGAAGTATCAAACTTTCCTGTTTCACACACACACACACACACACACACACACACGCACACGTGTGCATGTGCACACACGTTGCTTTCTATCTTATAAATTAACAGATTTGGTTGGCCCTATCACTAAGTATAATCAGCTGGGCTTCTGACCCATAACCCAAACCCAGTGCGGTGGAGTGGGTTCCAACTGATAGGGACCCTACGGGACAGAAGAGAAATGCCCGAAAGGGTTTCCAAGGTGAGGCTTCTTGATGGAAGCAGGCTGCTGGGGTCGAACTGCTGACATTTCAGTTAGCTAGCAGCCAAGCACTTCAACCACTGCACCACCACGGTTTGGGGATTTTGACAAGGCCATCAAAACATGTGGTTTCAGAACATCATTAAAGAATGTTATTTTAATCCTGAGAAAGTTATTTAATTCCACAGAAGTTTGAAACCTGTAACATAAGCTTAAATCAGAGGTTAGCAAAGCTCTGAAGCTCTCCACAACAAAGCTATGAAGCAGGTAGCGTAGCTTCTCAGTGGAGTTCTGAGCTCCTTGGAGCAGGAAACCTGGTGCCTACAGGTAAGATAACACACAGGATACATTTGCATAAAGTAGATGGAGGGGAATTATTTTAAACTTAAAAGAGCAGATACTGTGGAGGATTGTGTACAACCCCCATTTTTAAAACTTCAAAGGAATGTCATCAGGAAGCCCAGAGTTCAGGCCACAGGCCATTAAGAGTGAAATTAGTGTTTCCAGGGAAAGGCAGTCCTAGAGATTCTGGTAGAAGCTGGTTAGGCTTGATGTATATCACTTGATCCCCTCTCCATAGCCAGCTATTGTAACTGACAACCTATTAGGGACATGTGAACTTTGTTGCCACCAGTTATAATACAATCAGGTGAAACCAGGGGACTCATTGCTCTCAGAATTAAGGATTGCAATCCAGTATGCATATGTGCACATAGCTAGTCAGGAGCACTCCAAGCATTTTTATATCTATCTCAACAAATCTGAAGGGATGTGTGATTTTTTAGTTCCTCTGCTTTTAAAAATACGTAAAGTATTTAGTTTTTCTTTAATGTGCAGTGAGTGCCATGTATTCTATGCAATGCATTTCTAAAAATTTTTAAATTACTTAAGATGAAAATACAACATACTCACTGAAAACAAAATGTATTGTGTAAGAGAATTTTATTAATCAAGGAAACAAATCAAAACTAAGACTACTCAAGTTGACTAATTAAATCACATCAACCCCATAAGGAAATACCAGCGAAGGCTAATGAAATTAAATTCCGAAAGAAAAGACATTAATTCCAACACTATTGAAGTAATAACTAGAACCCTGCAAATAGGGAAAATATAAACATCAGTACAAACACCTTCATTTGTGTGCTGAAACCTGATGAGTCAGGGAACATGAAGGCTGTCTTAGTCTTTGGGTGTGTTAGGTCAGAGACCATCACCAGCACCACTGATTTGATCCAAGTACTGACTAGTTCTATTACACAGTGTGATTCTCCGCTGCCTGTTAGCAGAACAGAGACTATGGACAGCATTTGAAATTCCCTGATGCAAATTATACAATCAAACCAGATAACCTTGGTTGAGGAGGGGACAGCTCAGAGGGGTTAATTTCCTATCAAACTACATCAGTAGGCAATTCAGAGGGGGTAATTCCATTTTACATCAAACAGCACACTGATAGTGCCTGGCAAAGAACCCCCGAGTAAAAGAAAAGTCAAGAGGAACACAGCATTTCATTTGCAATTTACTAGCTCTTCCAGTGTTTCAGGGCAATAGGAGATGTTGCAATGATCTCACATGAATGGGACATAAGTGGCGGACTTTGAACATATTGAGCAAATGTCGATTTCGTCAGCCTATTGGACTACTATCTTGATAGAGTCAGTCTATTGGTAAGTTGTCTCAGTAGCTTTTCAGTTTATTGGGCCAGTATCTTCCAATCAGGTGATCTCATTATTTCTTTCATAAAGGGCTGACAACTGTTCTTACACTGAAGAAGGGAAAAAAATTCCAAGTCAGGTAATTATAGGATAAAGACTAGAAAAAAAATCTCAATATACAATCCTTTATAAGTTGTAGACTGACATGAGTTATCCAGAGGGCTGTCTAGCATAAATGGAGCTTATGTACAGACAAAATATCATGGTTTGTTAGTTTGGGGGGCGGGGTAAGTAGGGGTGAGGGGGTGTCATGCCTTGCATCTAGACCTGCAAGGCTGACAGCGTATTGGACATTAACCAAGCTGAGTACCAAAATGAACTCACCTTAAAGTTGGAGAGGAGTAAACCCACAGATCCGTTGGCTACACTATCTCATACTGGTTATTTGTTATGGCACGAGAAAGGCAGTAGGCGAGAAAGATTCCAATCAGCTGGAAATAAAATATGAGCAAAATTAAACATACCACGAGCTTCAAATTGGCAGGATGTCAACAGGATAAGTCTATTTTCTTTGCACTTGTAATTTTGCAGACAATGAAATAAATGTTTTGTGACTGTTGTCACAGACACAATCACGCAAGGAACATTCAGGAGTCAGTTTTAGGGAAACTTTTCTTACTCATGTAAGGAAGAGATTTTCTTGGGAAGTAATACCTGTGCTGTCCAATATGGTAAGCTTTTAACTTTCCATGGCAAGCTTTCAAAAGGTAGCTAATATATTTCTTGTCTTAATGTGTTTCTAATACCATACCGTGGCATGTCTTTAAAGCAAAGACTTCCAAAAGCAATTACATAGGTGAAGATAAACTATGCCAATGCTTCTACCGGTACTACTTAATTTTTTCCGCTTGGCAAAAGAAAATGTGGCTTTTCTGAAAATGCCCTCACAACCCAGACCCCTGAAGTCTGTAAAGTCAGTGGCTCCAACCCTCCTAATACCGCGACCCTTTAATACAGTTCTTCATGTTGCGGTGACACCCCCCCACAACCATACAATTATTTTTGTTGCTACTTCATAACTATAATTTTGCTACTGTTATTAATCGGGCAACCCCTGTGAAAGGGTCGTTTGACCCCCCCAGAGGGGTCAAGACCCACAGGTTGAGAACCACTGCTGTAAGTGGGAGCCTCTGAGCGTTCTTAGAGGAACTAAGGTATTTCTTAAGCAACTTCAAAGGCTTACCTGAAAGCAAGCAACGCCAAATGAAAATCCTGCAACGATTCCCATTTCTGACTCTATTGTGGTCGTTACCTTCAGAAAGCAACCCTAGAAAGGGGGAAAGCAAACATTATGGACAACACAAATAAAGTATGCTTTTTCAAAGCATTTTCATCATATACTGCCCCTAAAAGATGGGTTTTAGCTACCAGTGTCTTTTATTGAAATCCATCCATACACACACACACACACACACACACACACACAGAGAGAGAGATTCCAGGCAAATGGTTATTCCCAACCATTTCTACCTTTTGCATTTCAACTCTTAATTATTTAAGTACTCATATATTCTTGAATAAAAAGTCTTGAACAGCTCCTTACTTCGTGGTTTACTTTACTTGCATCTTTGTTCGGAGTACATTCAGTTTTACAGCAGCTCTTTGGGTATCCGTGTTGGACGTAATAATTAGTATCTTCCCAATCTGTATATTTGGTGACACCACAACAATGCAACTGGAAAAGCCAACAAAAGCAATTAGACTACACATTCCTACCTTGTTACTAACTTTTAACCGGCATCATCTTAGATCACGATTTGTGATCTAGTTCAAAGGTCTCTACTGCAAGGTTAAAAATCCCTGTCGTGGATTGGCTAGGGCCCATCAGCACCACTAGCATCCATACAAGAAGAGAAGGAGGATATGTGTCCCCCAAGTACAATTACTTACTTTATTTTGTATCTTGTCTAGGGCATCACTTCTATAATCTCCTGTGGTGTTATATTGTGTCAGAGCTTTCTCATAATTATTCTTAAAGTTGTTCTTAATCTACAGCAAAGAAATACAATGTCATTAAATTACAGGTTCCAGGACGTTCTTTCATGTAATAATGTTCCAATTCAGAGTGCTAAGGTGACATACATTTTATTCAAGTGTGTGGACGGCTGTATTCCCCACCTCCCCCAGGGGAGAATCAGGGTAGAACTATGAATTCTGAGTGGAAAAAACTAAGCTTAAATCCAGCTATAGGTGAATAAAACATATTAAAGTTTCCAAATCCCAACTTACCTCATGTCTAAAAACAAATCCTACGATGGCAGCAACCAGTTCGACCAAAAATATTAGGGTCAGAAACATTGCATACTGAAAGACAGAAAGTCTAAGTCAGCATAAAATATAAAGGTTATATCGGAGCTGCAAAAAAATGAGTCAGCTTTTAAAAATTATTATTGCAAGCAAGGAAAACATACTGAATAAGTCTATATTTGGAAAGCTAAACCATCAGCATGTTTTCATAGAACAGGAACCGTTATAAAGGGATCTAGCCAATTCCAAGAGAACAAAGCCCTTACACACACCCACTCAAACGCAGGAAGCCATCTGAAGGACTCACCAGTTTTAGCATCCAGGCAGAAGCTCGACAGGTAGCAAAACAGCCAAAGGTGCCCAAAAGAATAATGACAGTGCCAGTGCCAATGAGCACAAAGGGGACATTGGTGGCCTTCTCATTTAAAAGGGAAAAATAATTCTCCAGGCTCACCTTGCCCCAAATGCCAACAGCAAGAAGGACAACACCAGTGATCTACATGGGAGAACAGAAACAGTTATACAGTTATTACATCCACCAGCATCTTCCAAACCGCTAACCACTCGGAATCTCACACACAATAGGTGTGAGAATGAATTGGGTAGTCCGGGATTTGGGGGGAGGGGGACGGGGAGAGGGAAGTGCACACATGGGCAGGCCATGATGAACCTACAATGCCCATAAGGAACCTACCAGGCAGCTCGCCAAGGCAAAATCAGAGAGCAACTCCACAAGGCATTATCAAGTATCTTAAAGTTCATCGAGGTTTTTTGCGGGTGTGTTAAACACAAGGCCAGGGCATATCTGCCCTTGGAACCAAAACGTCATAAAGATGGAGAGGGGGTTGGAAAAAAAAAAGTCCTTCCCATCAAGATTGCCAATCTCAGAAACCCTATGGGGCACTTTCCACTGGGTTGGAAGTGGAAAGTCGCTCGGGGGCGGAATCCATCCGCCCGTGGGCTCGGGGTTTAAGTTCCAGAGACTCTCCCCTCCCCCCGCCCCAACCTGGGATACAAAGGGGTGGTACACAAAAGGCAGCCTGAAGGCAGCCAGCGGGAGCGGAGTGAGCCCAGACTTACCTGCGCAAGACTCCCCTCTAATGAAGCAATGAAAAGAAAGAGACTATTAAGCGAGGGAGCCCTCGAGAGGGGCTCGGGGCAGCCTTGCCACACCAACGTTCGGGGACACCGTGGCCGTGTCCCCCCTACTCGCCCAGCGTGAGGAACTCGCAAGCCAGGCACTTCGGGGTACGATCCCAGCGCAGCCGGACGGCTGCCTCCGTCCTGCACCCCAGACCCTTTGGGCCGGGCTTGGGCCCCAGTAGTTCAGCAGCGGCAGCGCCGGGCTCCCGGGAGCTACGCCCCGCGCCTCCCTCCCGACCCCGCGCGCAGTCCCCCTGCCCACCCAAGCCCGGGAACCCCCGCCCGCCCGGGCGCCGCCGTTTCTCACCCAGAAGACGAAAGTGTAGATCAAGAGGACGCTCTTGAAACAAGTAATGACTGGCTTGGTCTGCAGTCTCCGCGAGGGGGACGCCATGGCTCGCCTAAGACCCCCGCACCACCGCGCCAGGCGGTCGCAACGAAGCCAGCGAGACGCGGAGACGCCGAGTCCCTCCGGAAACTGCCGAACCCAGCCGAGCGCCGACAACTGGGAAGAGCCGGAAACACTGTGCAATTTTCGAAGAGGGGAAAGTCCGGGAGGCTGTCGGGAAAGGGCCGACCATTGACGAGCGCCCCCTGCAGAAGGTTACTGGAAACTATATACAAAGGTTCTAGTGTTGGAAATACAGGTCTTCAAGTGGAGCATACATGTTTTCTCTCTCAAAGAATTCTACCCGCCCGCCACCCCTCCCCCGCCCCTATAACTTCATATTGTTTCTTTCACCAGCAGCGCCAGCCGCGCTCAGAGATTCGGCCTCTCCGGCCCCTGGTGCCCTAGAAGGAAGGAAAGGAAGGACAAGGTTAAAAGGGAACTAAGAATATTTTCTAATATGGGAATGTACCCACAAGAAATCTACTTCCAAGGGGGGCGGGGCAGAACAATACGAACAGTGACCTGTGTTCATGCAAAGGAAAAATGAAAATTTTTCATTTGAGTGGTGGGATTTGGCTGACCCCCTCCCCCCAAAAAACTAAATAAAGAATGGGCATATGAATGAATTGTGGGAAACCATCATTACACATTGAAAGACTATCAAATCAAAGTTACTTGTATGTTATTTGTAGAGGGATGAGATTAAAGGGCAGTCCCCTTTTCAATCTATTACATCACCACTGATACAAGCTTAACATCACAGGGGGCGTTTTCCGCAACACCATTGCAAAAGTCCCGGTTTAGTGGATGCTCAGAATAATTGTGCTTGAAACTTTGCTGGAAACATGTCATAGAACTAGAAAATAGGAAAGTTCCATCAACTCGGTCACAGAGTTGCCCTGTGCTTCGAATATTGACCGAAGGCTAGTTTCTTTGCCAGAGAATACGGTAAATTACGGCACTGCCAGGCTTTATACTAAAATTGCATCCTAAATAGAAAGGCCTAACACAAACAGAATAAATAAACCACAGACCTTTATGCTTGTAAAACACCTATATAAACTTGGGGACAAAATAAGGAAACACAGCAGACAGTAAATATTTAAAGCACCCCATAGGCCTTAGTTATAGGGAAGGAGGTTGAGGGGGGCTTTCCAAAAATAGGTACATAAAAAGATTTCTCCCTAGACAAAATGATCTCATCTCAGTGGTTCTAATATTAAAAACTTAAAACCTAGTCTTTGTAACTCTTTGTTACCTTAATGAAAGTATCCTCTGAAGCTTAGGTGTGTACTAAGTTCTAGAAGGGATTTTTGTTGTAAACCCAAGGACAAAGAAGCAGCTTGGCAGAAAAGGAAAAAACAGTAAAGAGTTAAAGCCAAAGCCACATCTTATTTCCAAGAATATATTGGTTTTCCTCTGCTCCCTTCCTCTGCCACTCACAACCACTGCTTTGTTTGAGCAGCAGACAGTGCCAAATTAAACCCAAGACCGACATGGAAATGAATATTCCTTTGGCCACAACATCTTACCCTACTTGCCTCCCACACTGCTATACCCAGACCCCTCTCTCATTCTGAATCCAAATTCAGACCAAAGAGGCATCCGATTCCATCTAAGCAATTTTTAAAAAATTCTTTCCTGAGGCCATAAGAATAAATTTATTCTTTAAAGTATTAACATTAACTATAATTTTGAACACTTACCATGTTCCAAGCAAGTCCTGTTGCTTAGCAATTGATACATGTTCCCCTTATGAATACATCACGCAAGCTCTATTATAAGATATTGACTGCTATAGTCTTCCTTTTACAGATAAAGAAACTGGTTCAGTAGCTAAGTAACTTGCCTAAGACTAAGCCCTGCCAACTTCAAGTTTTCCTCTTGGAAACTGGGCTTATTGTGTGGTGAGACATGACTACTATTGGACAAACAGCTGCCTTGCTTGAGAACCTGAGCAAAGACTGCTCTACACAAACTTTTAAGTATGAACAAGGGGCCTTTGGGTCCCCCGAAATACAAAGGCCTCCCATGTTTCCATGCATTTGCAATTTTTGTTGAATTCTTTTCACTTTTTCTCCAATGGCCTAATCACCTGGAAAGGCATTATGCCAGTGCCTAACTGGCAAGGTCCACAGTTCAATACTTTCTTTCGGATTCATCCTCTTCCTAATCACAAAAATACATGTTGGATACCAGAAACTTGGAGGTCAAGGGAAAATGCTTGCCTTCAGTATTAATGCTGCTTGTTTTACTTACCTTCAACAAATGCCAAAGACATTTAAACCTAATCTCGAAGGTGACAAGAAGTTACTAAAGGCAAGACTCCCTACTAAACGCTGAATGTAAGACAACAGTTGAATATTTTCCTTTTGCCCCATGGTTTTAGCATCAAACATGTAATTTTGTGATCAGAAAGAGGGAGAACTTAGGTGGTGGGACTAGAAAGACAGAAGATTGGACTCTTTGCCCCACTAGTCTGGGACAAGCAGGGCTAATGTCCTTCCTAGGTGATTAGGCTCTTGAAGTGGAGGCGAGAGTTAAATTCAACAAAGACAATCTCAGCTTATTTCCTGCTTTACCAACATAAATTTTCTGCTCCAAGTCAGGTTAGTAGGATTCATTCCCCAATAAACAAAACCTGTTCTGTATTCCCTATCTACCCTCCAAACACACTCAAACTTCCTGCCCCCGACCCACAGTTCAGCTAACCCCCAGACACTTCTTTCTAAACATTAAAACTCAATCTAACCATACATTCTACAAATTCTTTGTTCCTATAGTCCCTGCCTTGCAGGTCTGCTTACCTGCATTCCATCCTGCTGTCTAGATGGTATGAAACAGGCAACGAGCTCCTGTGGCGGGGCTCCTGCGCTCCCTTTTAGACTCTCCAGAGGACCCTAGGCCATAAGGCTCTCTGGAGGAGTTCATAGTTGGGGCTCAGCCAATCCCTATCAAGCACATTAGTCATAATAGATCTCTGAGGACACCACATATCAGTGGTTTGATAAGTTAAATAAAGGTTTGATAAGTTAAATAAAAACTAAAAGGTATAGGTTATCTTAGCATTACATGAAACAGAAACAGGAGAGCTGCCAGACAATATCTTGGGCCATTATTATTCTCTACCGTGGGAACAAGTACAAAGAAATTAGTTATGACATTCTGAATACAACTGATCCCTTATTCCCATTATGCCCCCATCATTTTCATTTTCGAATCTCTTTTCTAGCGTCCTTTCAATGACTTTTGGCACAGTTATCTGTCCTGAAACTTCTACCTAGTTTCTAATTCTCATAATTTATATTACAGCTATGGAGTGCTCCCCCCCATTCATTTAAACAGATCATTCACAGATACAGTTTTAAGAATTAGCTTCCTGAATAGGAATCTGTTTTATTCTCACCGTCTTCTGTGTATCCCCACGATTCCTTCTCTGAAATCTCTCCTGTGACTTTTCCCCGATCCAGTCCTTTCAGAACCTCCATGTATCCTTTCCTCCTGTCCAGCCCTGCCCTCTCCTTCTTTAAACAGCTATGTTACAGTTTGAGACACATCGCAATGAGAAATACTTTTATGTGGCATTACTCTTCATAATTTCATGTCAATTTGCATTAGTTCATTTGTCAGGAAAGCGTTCCAGTTTAACCTCATTAGTTTTGCTAATATCTCAGTTAGGTAAGCCAATTGCCATATTTACCATCTTTCTAAACAATACCTTGTTGACTATCTAGAGTAGTGTTTCCCAAAGTGAGCAATCCTGCGGAAGCAGATGCCTGCGCTTCCCCTGGAATGTGGACTATAGCATACAAAGTTTTCATTGCCAGGGTGGCGCTGCATTTTTCCCCCCTGAAAAGGGACTAGTAGGCCAAGCAAGTTTGAGAAGCTATGAATTATCGGGTATGTTTTTCCAGGGGTTGCGATGGGAAAGGTTCTGCCTTCAACTTGACGCTTGAGCACTTTTTATATGAAGCCTTCTTTTCATATGAATGCCCCACCTGTTTTTGGTGACGTTTTTCCTATTACCCATCCCAGGGCTTCAAGGGAATGCGCTTCCTCTCCTTTAGAAGCTTCATATGAAAAGTATTGACATTGAATATGAAAAAGTCCAAGCTGAACTTTCTAAATGTTAGGCAGTTAGCTGTATGCGTGTTGTAAATACCTTTGTGTGTCTTTGTCTTTCCAAACAATTCATATCCATATAGAAAGGTGTCCATCTTCATAACTCCACTGTGTCTAGCACTGTGTTTTCCTTACATGGCAGGTACTTCAGAAACAGTTTTTTGCTCAATCCCCACCCCACCCCACCCCCCACCCCCCCCGCTCCCGATTTTTGGTGAAGTTTTTCATATGACCTATCCAGAACTTCAGGGAATACCATTCTTCTCATCTGAAGTCTCCCCTGACTTTTATCTCCCGGTGATTTCCATACCCCCTTCTCACTGTGGAGCCCTGGTGGCATCGAGTACTTACATGGTGAGCTACTGACCCCAAGGCCATCGGTTTAAACCCACCAGCCACTCTGTGGGAGAAAGATGAGGCTGTCTGGTCCTGTCAGGGTTTACAGCTTTGGAAGCCCTATATAGAGTCACTATGAGTGGTGATTGACTCAACGGTAGTGAGTTGGGTCTTTTGACTATTTGGGCTCCTAACTATCCTCTTTAACCCTTCATGGCCACCCTCTTGTGCTTTTCGTCCTGTTCTCAGTGTGTCTGGAGCCTTTATGCAGCCTCAGGTACTTATAGGCTAGGCCTCAAGGCCTTCTGTGGTAGGCAGGGGTGGAGTGGTCTGCATCCAAAGTAGACTGGAGCACACATACAAAAAGACTCGAGCAAGGTCCTTGAGCTCAGTCTCCAATAGAAGACAGAGAGAAGTAAAGAACATTTGCATTCAGGGCAGCAAGTCCTTTGCCTTGTACAGACATGTACAAAGTGCTCTGAGAAAAAAGGAAGATAAAGCAAATCACTGCTATCTAGGGTGGGCTGGGAGGGAGTTTCAGTATGATGTGCTATGCTAAAGAGCTCACCATCCTTTCTTTGCCACAAGAGACCCAGTGAAGGGGTTTTTAGAAAGATATCCCTATTTTAAAAAGATAACTCACCGTCCAATGGTAGACTATATTTTACTGTTCTCTCTCTGTCTCTCCCCATCCCATCCTTCGATACATATAACTAATTCTCTATTACCTAACACATGAACTGTAAACTCCTATTTTTCATGATCAAAGGCCCCATAAGTTGGCCCTATCCTAATTATTCAACCTTTTTTCCTACCAGTTTCCTCTTTACCAGTTTGCCCATCCCCCTCTGACACCGCAATGAGCTCTTGTCTGTGTCATTGCCCTGAGAGCTGACCAAGCTTCATCTCTTGTCAGATGCCATCCCCTCCTCTGCCCTTCCCTTCAAGTTTCCACACACTATATCATAGCTTTGGGCACTTTATTATTTTATAGACTTGTACTGTTTTCTAATCACTTTGGTCCCCCGTTCTCCGTTACTAATATGAGCTTTCTGGAAGCTGAAGAGTAGTACAATACATGAGATCAAAGAGCACACCTGTCTTCCTCACCACTGTATCCCAGGTGCTTATGGATAGCCAATAAAGGTTAGTTCCCTAAGCACACATAATGTAATTAAACACATTTTGTTGTTATTGAATGGGTCTTCTACTCCACAAGGATGGGTATTTTGTCTATTTTGTCCACTGTCACCTGTCAAGCACCTAGGATGGAATGTGGCACAAACAGAAGTTCATTAAATATTTGTTGAATTAATTAGGGATTTAGATGTTCGAGGCTTTATTGGTCACATTCACTACAGCCTCCCCCATCCTTGATGGAGTAAATTCTTGATAAACGTGCTGCAAGAGCAAGGCCCAGATCATGTCTGCTACACTGTGATATGTCTATCACATTGTTGAAGGGAGAATGGAAATTCAATACATAGTTGTGACTGACAGGCTTGCCGCTGAACTTTGCATTCTCATCAGTACAGTTCTTCTCTTCATGAACAAGAAAGGGTTACTGAATTGCTTGCTCACACAGCTTTCTAAGCCAGTTTAAATTTTTTTTTCTTCTTCCACAACTTGTGACTTTTCCAGGGATGGAAATGTCATCTCTGAGGGGAGAAAGCATATAAAGAACTGGCCTTGCTGTGGTAGAGAATAGGCTCATTACTTGAAACCAAAGTGAAGAAAGCTTGCTTATGAAAGAGAAACATATCCCTTGGTCCGAAGGCACTGGGAAACCGCTTAGTGCCGGCTACAACCCTGCCGGGCACATAGCATCTAGAGTCCTGTAAACTGCCTCCCTCTGTCTAAAGTCTCCTTCGGCCTGCTTTCCCACCACTCTGGTTATAGGAAATCAGTCTTTACTCTTCAGGCAAGAAGCTCATGGTACGTGTGTGGTGGTGGTGGTGGTGCTGGGGTGGGGGAGTAAATCAGAATATCAGTTCAGGGAAGTTAGGTTATCAGTGAGAAGGTTTCAACATGTGTCTAACCCTGTACTATCCAGATGAGGAATGCTAGAAGAACCCTGGTAGTGTGTTTTATTCGCTGTGCTGCTATTTGAAGCCACCAACCACTCTGTGGGAGACAGATAAGCCTTTCTACTCCTGAAAAGAGTTTCAGTCCCAGAAACTCACAGTTCTACCCGGGCCTACAGTGTCACAATGACTCAATGGCAGTGAGCTTGGTTTGGTTGAGTTTCTCACTCCTGTAAAGAGTTAGTCTCAGAAACCCCCAGGGGCTGTCCTATAGGACTCGACTCTATGGCAGTGAGCTTGGTTTTTGAGGAATGATGGGATGGAGAAAGATCCAGTGAGTCAAAGTCCGCTGCAACTCTCTTCTCCTCTTGGAGTTTGTGAAAGTCCTTCTCATTCAATCCTGGCGTCATGCTGAGTCATAAAAAACAAAGCTCTCCTCTGGGCGACCCTTGGGCCAGCCTCTGTTAGTCATGACTCTACTCACAGGCTTGGAGCCAGCATCACTCACATTTCTCCTGGTTCTGCAGCAGACCGGACTGAGTCCCTGGAATCTCTGTGTTCCTTCTCCAGCTCTCTAAGACCTTTCTCTGAGGGAGGAACAGTATAGCTTTAAGGAAAATTTTGGCAGATGCAGACGTCCTAACATCTGGGCAGCGTTAACAGAATCCCGGAGGCCCAACAGACCAGGAGCCACTGGTTCTAGGAATGCTAAAGTAGGAGCTTCTTCTGACCAATAAAAGGAGCAGAGAAGGAGAAAAAGAGGAGATAGAAAGAAAACACATCCCCACCCACAGAAAGCAGGTAAGCACTGTCCCTCACCCCTCCAGGCTACACTCGCTCATTTCACAACCCTGGCAAGCGGTGGGGTGGGGCCGGGGAGTGAAGAGACCAGAGATGAGGACCATTAATATGACTGGGTGGTTGGTGGGGAAGAAGCAGGCAGATCTTTTAGGAAACTAAATCATTAACTGCCTTTCCTTTGTGCTAGAAACCTGGCTGCAGACTGCCTTTGCAGTCCCGAGTGGTGGAGGGGTGGCTGACTTCAGTGGGATGAGTCCAGTGTTCAATTTGAGATTAAGGAGGAGGTGGGTAGGAGAGGGGCCACAGACTTAGAATACTGGTGCTGAGAAAGGAGAGACTCTGCTCCTGAACAAAGGCTGGATGGGGGGGAGAGGGCAGTGATTAGTTCTCCAGCTGCTCATGTGCCTGCATCGCTCTTTAATCCCCTTCTTTCTCCTTCTTTCATGTCCTTCTTCCATTTCTTTCAGTTCTGTAAAAACTTTCTTCCCTCCCTAGCTTCCTCTCACCCGTTTTCACTTTTGTTTGCCTTCCTCTCTTGTGCTCACTCGTTACTCTGCTCTCTCTTGTGCTCACTCGCTACTCTGCTTCCTGACCACTCTCTAGATAAAAGTGAAGCCTCATAGTGGTGGATTGGAGTATATGCAAGCTTGCCATTCCCGGACCTCCTGTGTCCCTGAGGGACTATGGAGACCAACTGTTTCTGAGATGGACTCCTCCCCTGAGCATGGCCTTTCATTGAAAGAAGGTGGATGAATGGGTGCTCTCAGAGCGACCAGTGGCTAGTTTATCCCAATGGGCAGCAAGCTTAAAACAGTCATTTACAAAGTATGTGCCCACTGGGAACCTCAAAACTCTCCCCATTAGAGTGAGGTCAGGAACGGAAGTGAGAGGGTAATGACAACTTGTTCAGCCTCTGCTCCTGCCCTTCAGTTCGTTCCTGCTAAGGGCATCAACTCCCTTCTGGGTCAGCAGAAGAAAACTGGAAGCTTAAGCTGGACTTGAAAGCCAGAAGCCACGACCCCCAACCCACGAAGTCTCAAAACTCAGAGCAAAGAACAGCTGCTGCCGGAGAGACTAGAAAAAAGAAGCATCCAATCTTGTCCAATTTGACGACACTGATAGACTAGAAGCTGACAACACTACGATCTAATGCATACGTGAAGGGCTTCTTAACCTATGTGGCAAAAGGAGATAAAAAGAGAATGGAAGTTTTCCACACACTTTTTGAAGCCCCTCTTGTCCATTGATGCATTGATTGCTTCGCTGGGTACCATACAATAATCTGTTTGACAAGACATAGCACTGGATGCTCATATTATGATCCTCCTTTCACAGAAGAGGGATCTGAGGGCCAGATAAGTTCAGGAATTTGTCCAAGTGCCTGTAACCAATAGGTGAAAGAATTGGATTCGGATTCAGAGATCTGTGGAACTACAGAATCCAAATATCACTTAGTCCAAATAGTCAAATGATTTCCCTGATAAGTTGTTAGGAAATCTTAGTTTAATAGATGGAGCCAGAAACTGGGAACCTAGAAATAGGTAAGCTGATTCTGGTCCACTGTGACTTTGTGTTGTCTTTTTCTTGATCTTGATTCCTCAATATTTCTCTATATAAGTTCGGCCTAAGAGACCTGGTGTTGCAGTGGGCTGCTAACTGCAAGAGGGAAAGACCAGGCTTTCTGTTCCTGTAAAGATTTATAGCCTCTGAAACCCAAAGGGCCACTTTGACTGTGTCCTAGAGGATTGTTAGGAGTTGCAGTCGACTCGATGGCAGTAGACAACGTGGGCATTGGAACATTTACATCTAATCTCACCAAGGTCCGGTAAACACCAATTGTCTTATGTCTTTTTCCTGGGAGAGAAAACCCACAGTCATTGAGTTGATTCCGACCCAGAGCAACCCTACATATGGTTTCCAAAGGTATCAATCTTTATGTGAGCAGATAGCTACATCTTTCTTTCACGGAACAGCTGATAAATTTGGAACCTCCAACAAATAGAGTCTTGTGATTCTAAAAAGTCTTATGGTGGGAAGGAGGGTGGTAATTAACTGACATTCATTAATTTAACATGTTCTCTTCTTTCTTGAAGATTTCATCCCCTCACTTTGGGAAGTTGACTGATTGCTGATTCCTGGAAGTCCTTTTCCTTTGCCTTGATACTGTCCTCATACCTCAACTCTTGCTTCCGAAACCCCACTGTCAAGAATGACCCGGCAACTAACTCAAATAGGAGTCCTCTCTCTGCTGCTCTTCCTAACTCCAGCAGTGACCCCAACATGGTATGCTGGTGAGTACTAGGACAAACAAACCCAAAGGCACTGTCATTGAGATGATTCCTTCTCAGAGGCAATCCTACAGGACAGAGTGCAATGATCCCTGTGGGTTGCCCAGAGTGTAACTCTCTACGGGAGTAGAGAGCCTCATCATTCTCCCATGGAGCAGCTGGTGGTTTTGAACTGTTGACCTTGCAGTTAGCAGTCTGCTTCTTAACCTCTACGGTGCTATCCAGGGAGAGCAGGGCAGGAACCAAGTCTTGAAGGAGCAAAGACTAAGACTATAATAAATGACACTTAGATTAGACACAAGGAGGACCCATTCTTGACTATGAAAAAATAATTCAGCATTGTAGCTGGCTACCACAGGATGCTGTTGAGGCTCTGGTGCCCTGGTGGCATGGTGGATAAGCATTGGGCTATTTACTGCAACATCAGTGGTTCAAACTCCTTGGTAGCAAGATGAGGCTATCTGCTCCCATAAAGATTTATAATTTCAGAGGCCCTCCAATATGACTTGATGGTAATGGGTTGGCTTGATTTTGGAAAGGGAGATAGGGGCCCTAGTGGCACAGTGGCTAAAGTGCTAGGTTGTTCGCCAGTGGGCTGGCAGTTCCAACCCATCGAACAAATCAAAATAGATTTGGCTGCAGTTGGTTTGGGTTTAGTTTAACAAGAGATATCTGAAAATAGGCCAGAGCAGCACAAAAATGAAAACGTTAAACAAGAGGGCCTTGGAGGTCATTTTCTTACCTGCTTCTGCACTTTCTTACTTGCTTCCTGAAAACCGGTTTCTAATATTAATTCGGTTATGAATGAAATCTCAAGACTCTTTTCAAGACCACAAAAAAATCGGACTTGGGCCACATAAATCATTTGGGTAAAAAACACAGGAGAAAGGCATAAGGCAATCTTTTTCTCAAGGAAAGCAAGACGATGTCAATCTTGTTCTCAGTTTGGGGTCAATCTCCCTCTCATTGCTCTCTCCCCTCTCCTTTCCCTCTCCTCTCTTCCCTCTTTCTCTCCCTTCTCTCCTCTTCCTTCTCTTCCCTTTCCTTTTGTCTCTCTCCCTCCTCCCTCCTCCCCCTCCTTTCCCAGACCTTATTTCGAAGATGAACCTTTTCTAACTCCCTTTGTGTCAATCTGCCAAAGATGTCAGAGCAATACAAATCACATCCTCGTGAACAAGAATTCCCCTGTTTCTTTTGGGCTGTTCCTTACTTTCACAGAGACGACGATTTCTGGATTCCTGAGTGTATCATCCTTCTCCCCTGGAGACATGTTATTGTTGTGTTGCCTTAAGTGGATTCCTAGTTCTATGAGTGCCTGGAGACATGGGGGTTTGACAAGAGCAGACTCAGTGAGGACAGGGAAAGGGGAAGTGGGAGGAGGAGGGGTGATGGAAATATAATGAGGTGGTAGACAGAGGTTTTTGAAGCATCCCAGCTGACATTCCAAGTGCTAAGAATACTTCGTGGCCTGCAGTGTCTGTCCTCATAGGGACTAGGGGTGGGGATGGGAGTAGGGTAGAGGAAAGAGACAGGCCCAACCAGTGGGGTTAGGAAAATATCCAGAGATGAGTAAATAACAAACTGCTCCCATCACAGCCCCCATCGCAGCCACAGTCATTGCAGCTAAAATTTTCCACATGCCCTTAGCTCCTGGTGGAGGACTTTGGCAGTAACTCTGTTTGTCTGGAACAGCTGCATGAAGCTTTCAAACAAATATGCAAACTTCTTCCCCTCTTTGGTTTAGCCTGACTTGGTAGGGGGGGAAGCACAAGGGCTGACATTGAGATGCAGAAATGCAAATCAAGCCCTTGGCAGAATACACACTGTGTGGGGCTAAAGGAGCCCCATTCTCCAGGAGGGAATTTGCAGCTGTCCTCCCTAGCCTCCTCCTTGCTTCAGTCCAAGTGCATAAGAATAAAATCCAGCCAAAGACCACTGGCAGGGGTAGAGGTTAGATAGTGCAGTGCTCCGTTGTGAACACCTGTATGATACCTCACAGGGAGCCCCGGTGGTGTCGTGAGTTATGAACTGGTTTGCTAACCATAAAGTCAACAGTTCAAACCGCCCAGGCAAGCTTCCGGAGAAAGATGAGACTGCTCCTGCAAGGCTGTACAGTTTCAGAAACCCCAGTGAATGCTTCCACTCTGTTCTACCGGGTCACTATGTGTTGGAATCAACTTGATCCGACGGCAGAGGGTTTGTTTTCTGTTATTGTTGTTGTTTGGTTTGTTGGTTTCTTTAGGCGAATGGAACGCATGGAAGCCTGAGCGGTGGGCGTCTTGGGGAAAGGGAAGATTTTATACATATACGTTCTGTCAAGAATCTCGAAAGGCTTGCCAACACAAAGACGGCGCTCTCCATTTGCACAGGAATCATCTGGGTCACCGCTGACTCGGAGGCTGGCGGGGCTGCTGAGGTCTCCACAGAACCGCAAACCCACTTATTTGACCCTCCTCTATTCTTCCAAGGCTATTCGAGAAATGTGCCGTTTCAGTAATCCTTCTCCCCCTTCTGCTTGCTCTCACTGCTAGCTCTGCTCCCTGGTTCATTCATTGAGCAGCTACTTACTGAGGCACTTGTCTTGCAGGGTCCGGTCACTTGTACAACCTTGTCTCAAATGAGAGTGACCTATGGAAGGCAGCCAACTCTGAAGTCGGGGCTGATCAGAAAAAGGGCCCAGGGAGCCTCAGCAGGGGTGGGAAGGGGTAAGGACAACAGAAAGCCTTGGTATTTGATTTTCCTTTTGACTCATTTTTCACTTGTTATGGTTTTGAATATTTCTCACTTTCTTTTTGATGGCGGTTTTTCTCTGGTTTATTACTGTTGTTGTTGTTTTTATCTGGGACTTTAAAAAAATAGTTTTCCAGGATATGAAATCCAGGATAGGCAAATCTATAGAGACAGCTTGATGGCTACTGGGGGTAGGGAAGGAGAAGTTGAAGAGAAATGGGGCATTAGAGTACAAGAAGGAAGAAAATGTTCTGGAACTGATTGTGATGATGATTATACAACTCTTTTGATATGACCAAACTATTGAGCTGATTCATATGTGAGTGATATATCAATAAAACTATTTTTCCAAAGAACATACATAAAGCCAAGAGTGGGCTAATGGTGTGTATTTGCATATTGCAGTTCAGGAAGGCAAACTGGATCTGTCATTAAAAGCTAAGCATTAGTGTGGATCTTAGGGTAGTCTTCAACTATCACTTAAATCTCCAACCACACCTTTGTGGAGCTCAGTGCTTGTGGGATCTGACCAGGCTTTGGAAATTGGAAGAAGCCAGTAACGGGATCACAGAGTCGCCACTGATAAGGGAGCTAAAGAGTGATGCTCAAAGCACTCGCCACAAAGCTAAAGCAGGACGTTAGGAGGGTACTCCTCTTAATTATATTCTTACACCCTACCCAAGTACCACAGCATTGTCAGTACAGGTGCATATTTCCAAAGACAGGCCAAAAGGAGAAACAGGAAGTTTTAAAGCAGCAGTTCTCAACCTGTGGGTCGCGACCCCTTTGGGAGTCGAACGACCCTTTCACAGGGGTCGCCTGATTCATAACAGTAGCAAAATTACAGTTATGAAGTAGCAATGGAAATAATTTTATGCTTGGTGGGGGGGTCACCAAAACATGAGGAACTGTATTAAAGGGTCATGGCATTAGGAAGGTTGAGAACCACTGTTTTAAAGGAATAGGGTAGGCCCAGCCCATTCCGGTCACAAAGCAAACTTGGCACTGGCCCTGATACCTCTGCCCCCTAGAGACTGTAATTATGTGATTCAGTCTTTCCCTTTCCCACATCCTCTGTCATTCTGAAATGCTTAGTGGCCTTTGATCCTACATATAGCCGGTAAGAAGTCTGTACTGTAAGAATGATGTGGGATTTTTAATCCCCATTGGAATATACATCTTACCCTACCCTCTTCGTGGAATGTCTGAGCTTGGTATCTAAGGGTCAAAAGACGAGCTGGATCCCACTCTGCTATAAAGTAGCTGGGAAACCTTGGGCAACTCCCTTAACCTCTCTGAACCATTTTCTTTATCAGTACATTGGAAGATAATGATAATATGTATACATATACATATATATCCTCATTATGCCATCACAGTTGCCATAATGATGGCAAACATTGCATAATATTGTCATAAATAGTGCATATATGTGTAGCACATAATAAGGAAAGTAACATTAGCAGTTATCCAGTTACAGGCCTCTGGCCCTCCTGTTTTGTGGTAAATGGAGGCTTGCTCCCTGCTGAGCACCTCTTCATAAGCTAGCTCTGTAACAGGAATGGGAAAGCCCAGTGCCTGCTTGAGGGAATCACACACAGCTGGCCTCCTGTTGACAGGAGCCCTAAGGCTTTGAGGCTAATACTAAATTGAAACAGCTGACCAGAATCCCATGCCCCACCAAAGAAAGTACTCATATGGTAAATGAGAAAACAAGGGAGAGGAGATCCAGGGAGAAATAAAGGGAAATTGGGAAAACTGAAATGGGAAACAATGGTGGGAAAGGGAGAGAGAGAGAGAGAGAGAGAGAGAGAGAGAGAGAATGAACTCTTTGCTCTGGAATGAGGGCAAACCAACGAGGACATGATTTCATACTGCAAACTTTCAATTTGATTCATTCCCTTGTTCACCAAGTTGGACTGGTTCCCCAGGCCCCAGTCTGGGTTTGTGGGCAATGGAGGAGCTTCATCCTCTAGCTCTCAGCTCCACCCTTCGGTGCAGGGGGCCCTGTGCCTCTTCCCAGAGAGGAGGCCGGCACGTTTGTGGTCTGAGTGTTTACACAGACAAAGAGCTCGGGCATGAAAACCCTGCCCTGTTCAGGAAGCACACCCCCTCCTGGAAATGGGGAATTGTCTTCTGGCTCAAGCCTGGCTCCCTGCCCTATTCCTGTGCATGCATTAGGGCTCAGAGGGGCGGACAGGGGGACTTCCGGAAAAGTCACTCCGGAAAGAACCAAGTTGTTTTCCAATTAGTTCTTATTCATGACCGATTTCCTGTAGTCTGGTAGAATGCACTGTTTAGTCTCCCAGACAGCCACAGAGCTCTCTCCACCAGGGGCTGTGCCACTGAACTAGATGGGGGGGGGGGGGGGCAGTCGGGAGGGGCGTGGAATGTTCTTTGACTCTGTGACTCCTTGTTAAGGACCCTGCTGATTAGAGAAACTGGAAACTTCTCCAAAGGATGCTCACTGCCTTTTCTCTTTTCCAAGCCAGAGTAAACTGCTCTTGAAATTTTTCTTCTTCCTGGCCCAGCTTTGGGAACAGTTCGGACATGTAAAATTAGTTCATTAATTAAATTCTTCCTGTTGTCCTCTCATTATCACTATCCGTTCTCAAATGATTTCACCACCATTAAGACAAACCCTAAGCAAAAAACTCTCCCTTTCCGCCATATTCCCCTCCCCAACAACCACTCATAATCTTTGATTTCTATATATTTGCATATTCCATGTAAGTGAGTTATGTGTCCTCTTCTGACTAACTTTTTTCACTTAGCATGAGGTTTCCAAGGTTCATCCATGCTGTGGCATGCACCCGAGCTTCATTTCTCTTTATGATTGAGTAGTGATATCTAATGGTATGTTATGGGCCACACTGTATTCATCTAGTCATCTCTTGGGAGGCCTTTGAGTTGTTTTCACTTTGGAGCTATGGTGAAGAATACCGGACTGAACACTGGTACACAAGTTCTCCCTTTGCCTTATGACTCATCCCTCTCTGCCCTGACACCCTAGCCCCAGCAGCGGTGATCAGGTGACCAACCCTGTAGGCTAGTGGAAGCTCGTGGAATTGGTCCCCTCTGAAGACTGTGAGTAGACCTGGCACTAGTGGGAAGACCCTACTAGGACCTTCTAATTGGGACAATCATCCTTCCTCAGAACTTGGTCATCTGTGTGCCACCAAAGCATATGTTGTTGTATCCAAAAATGGGCCATATTTAGTCCAGATTAGTAGATAGTCAAGAAGTTCTCCCCCCGCCCCATTTTCAATAGAGAGTTTTAATGTTACCAATGAGGGCCCCCTCACCACCACCACCACTACCCTGATCCCAACCCCACCCATTACCCACACTGAACTCATCCTCTCCATTCTGGAAATTTCAAGAGTTCTGAGATATGCCCACAGGAGTTCTGATTTTCCAGAGGCTGATTCTTTCCCATTAAATAGTCACCTAGCTTCTAACTGCAGGAGTCCCTCAGGAAGGGACAAAGTTGAATGAGGAGCATGTGGGGAAGGCCATGAGTGAGAAGTTCCAATATCATTCTGGTATTATCCTCTTCACTCTAGGCTCCGGCTACTATCCAGATGAAAGCTACAATGAAGTATATGCTGAAGAGGCCCCACAGACCCCTGCCCTAGACTACCGAGGTAACCTTCAACTGCTCCTGGCCTACGTCTCTAAACTCTTCCTGGAAGCATCCCAGCTCTGATTGCCAGCTCAGGGAATCAGAGAATTTCTTTTTTTTTTTTTTTTTAAATCCTGTACTTGGTTACTGATTTGCTGTGTGACTTCATTGCTTTCGCCTTAAGGTTGCCCATCTAAGTGAGTACCTACTCTGTGCCTACTCCCATGCTAAGTAAGACTGTGGGCCATACAAATTGTGAGATAGGCTGTCCTCTTTAAGGAACTTAAATTTTGTTGAGAGAATGGAGTGACCGAAACTAGTCCATGTGGGAGGCAAGTACATATGAAACTCTCTGGTACCAGTATATATAATAGGAGCTAAGAAAAGGAATTGGGTCAGGCATGGGTCATAAAAGTTTAAGGTAGACCTTAAATGATGGCTAGGATTAAGAGAACTGGGAATAGGAAGGGAGGGTATTCATGCAAAGCAGCAGAACCAAAGACTCACTCACTGCCACAAGTTAATGCCAACCCATAGTGACCCTACAGGATAGGGACGAACTGCCCCATGAGTTTCCAAGACTATAATTCTTTAGGAGACTGTAAGTCTTGATGGAAGTAGAATGCCCTTTTCCCACCAAGCAGTTGCGGTTTAAAACTGTGGACCTTGTGGTTAGCAGCCCAACACATAACCACTATATCACCAATCCTCCAGAGCACCAGAGGCAAAGACATGGAAGTAAAACAAATGTGGTAAATGGGGAGGAGGGGTGCCTAGGAAGAGACTAGTTTGACTGGAGGAGTCCGGCTATGGAAGGAGTTGTAGAAAATAAAGTTGAAGATAAAAAGTGAGACCACATTAGGAAAGGTTCCACCCATGATCTAGTGACCCTCAGGAAAGGAAGGAAAATTATCTATGAAGAATGTTAGATAGAGCTTCCTGTGTTACAAGGGAGGTTGGGCTCGGTGACATCTAATATCCCTTCCAAGTCTCAAAGACTCTGAGGGGAACCCTGGTGGCATCATGGGGTTGCTAACTAGAAGAATGGCAGACCAAAAGCACCAACCACTCCAGGGGAGAAATAGAAGATTCTCTAATCCCTTCAAGAGTTATAGTTTGGAAAACCCACAGGGGCAGCTCTGCCCTGTCCTATAGGGTTGGTATGAGTCTGAATTGCTTCTCTGACAGTGAGTTTGGTTTCTTGGTGAGATGATGGAGGGCAGTGGCAAAGAAAGAGAGAATAAGGATAAACTCCAGAGATGTTTCAAAGAAAGACATGGTGCAGATTTGATGTGCCAAGGGGCTAAGAAATAAACAAATATCCGAAAGAATCTAGTTTGGATATATGGGAGAATTTTAAGACCCCTCTCAGAAAGACTAGGCCCAAAATGCAAATTGGTTTGGTGAAGAAGTCCTTTTTAAAAACAAAACAAAACAAAAACTCACTGCCACTGAGTTGATTTCAACTCATGATGACCCTACAGGACAGGGAAGAACTTGCCCTGTGGGTTTCTAAGACTGTAACTCTTTACAAGAGTAGAAAGCCTCATCTTTCTCCCAAAGAGCAGCTAGTGGTTTTGAAATAGTGACCTTTAAGTTCAAAGTCCAATGTGTAGCCACTACGCCACCTGGACTTTTGAAGATGTCCTGTAGGTAGTACAAAATAGAAAGGTTAAGCTTTGTGAGTCAGCTTAATTGGTGAACTGCTTGCGAGAGCAGAGGGCCAAAGCCAGAACCTTAGCAGATATCTACAGATATGAGTAGTAGAGGAACCAGCAAGGCTAAAAGAGATGTGAGTTATCCCCCAGGTATGAAGCAATCGGACTAGGATCAATCATAATATGTGATAACAGCAAATGCAATAGGAATTAAGAAAGGGAAGGGGCCATGAAAGATGACATTTAGCTACAAATGATAGTTTTAAGGAAGGTTAAAAGGTAAGAGACTGTCTATGTCAAGTTTTGAAGAGATTAACTTGAAGGCAGATGAAAACATATTTGGCAAGAAGGTAAATGATAAACTGAGAAAATGAGCACCGCTTTAGGCTCCTCTATGCTTCTGTTTAGTTACCTTCTCACTGCCAAATGGTCGACACCCAGTGTATCCGTTCTTAGCACCCACGAATTCCTAAACTTCCTACAGTCTGAAACCAATAAAACAAAAACCAAACTTACTGCCACCCAATCGATTTTAGTTCCTTGTGACCCTACATAGGGTTTCAGGGCTAGACATCCTTATGGCACCAGATAGCCTCATCTTTCTCCTGTGGAGTCGGTAGTGGTTTTGAACCACTAACCAACAGCACCACCACAAAAACAAACCAAACCAAACTGAAGTTATTTTCAAGGGGTCTGGAAGCCCTGTAGGAGCCTACTATGCTGGATATTTTAACATAAGTATTTAGCCCTTCAAGGATCCCTGGTGGTCGTGGTTCCGTGCCTGGGGCTTTGATCCACATGGTTGGCAGCTTGAAACCAGCAGCAGCTCAGTGGGAGAAACACTGGGCTTTCTACTCCCGGAAACACTTACAGCCTTGGAACCCCACAGGGGGTCGCTATGAGTTCATACTGACTTGATGTCAGTGAGGGTGTTTTGTTTGTTTATATGTACATAAATATAACATGTATATTCCTAATGGGACATATATATGTATAAACACATATATGTATACACAAAATCATAAGCTGGATAGGGATCTTTGTTCTTGGGGTGTAGTGTCTCACCGCTCTCTTTGGGACTTAGTCTCTTAATAAAACTAATCGAAAGAAAGTTATCAGTAATGAGTGTGGAGGGGATAGCAGGGAACAGTAGCTAACCTTTGGTCCCAGCCTCTCATAAGATCCTTGTGACCTCATCATTGGCAACTCGGCAATCTTAGCATTTACCTATATTAATGTCCTCTTTGCCTTAGTTGGACGGGCAATCTGGTGGGCATGGTTCTGCCTTGGTGAATTTGTGTTATTGCAAGTGTTTCCCTATCACCAACTGCCACTGTTTGTGTAAATAGGATCGAGTTTCTTAAGAGCTTAATCTGTACAAGTCAACAATCCATGTATTGTGATTTATAGCTGGCCTATACTTGTTTAATTTCCTTTTCTCAACAGTGTTGTAAATTCTAGACCATTGCCTACATTGATGACACCATCTGGAATTACCTTATACCCCAGGGGGATGGCTGATAATGTTCCCTATCATTACATAATAATAATGCCTCTAGAGTGAATCAGAGACGTAAATAAACCATAGATATATGAATGGAAATTTGGGCTCACACTTCATTCTAACCCCAATCTAAGAACAATGAGTTGTTATGACAGGCCCTATTTGATGCTCACCCTCATAAAAACCACTAGAGAAATGGAGGGCTGTAGCAAAGTGTGATAAAGAAACCAGATGGTACCCGGCTCTCAGAAAAATAAGCATCTGGGAACATAAAGACTGGTCTTCAAACAAGCAACTATTTAAGCGAGGCATTAATTATGTCCACATGGAGGAAACACACCAGCCTGTGTGATCAAAGGATTGTAAACAAACAAACAAACAGACAAAACTCAAACCACATGGCCACATAGTCAGTGCTGACCCACAGCAACCCCTGTGGGTTTCTGAGACTGGTAAATATTTATGAGTGGAGAAAGCCAGGAAACCCAGTTTTTCTCCCTCGGAGCTGCTGGTGGTTTCAAACTGCCAACCATGCGGATCGCAAATCAACACATAACCACTATACTACCACTTTTCCTAAGGATTGTAAATAGTAAAATCCAAATCTTAAGGAGGGAATGGTTTCATAGCATAAATTGAAGACTGTAGATGACATTTGTAGGAAACCCAAACTCCAGTTAATTACATGGATTAAGCCTCCAGTGAATCTCCTCTGACCAGAGTCAAGGAATGTGAACAAGCCTGTTATCAGACAGAGAGCATTGTAAAGTTGATGATGGCAGGCGTAGTTAGGCTAAAATGTAATACCTTATCATTTTCTCTCCATGTTTACCCATTTATTAGTTGTTATAGCTTTAAAAAAACGTGGAGGGGAAATACATATAAATTAAGCCTCCAGTGATTCTCTTTTGATCATAGACCAGAGATGTGAGTGGCCTTGCTATCAAGCAGAGCGTGTTGGAAAGTGGATGACTGCAGATTGCAGTTAGGTTAAAATTTAATACCATATGATTTGATCTCCCTTTTGACCCCTTTTACATTTGTTCTAGTTTTTAATATTTTCTGCTTTATTTATTGATTGAGGTTTCTCTCTGTTTCATTAATTTTTTCCTGTACATGAAATCCAGGATAAGTAAATCTGTAGAGACAGTAACTGGATTAATGGTTGCTTGGGGGTGTGCAAGGGGAGGTTGGAGGGAATGGGGAGCTAATAACAAGGAGTACAAGAAAGAAGAAATGCCTGAACCTGATTGTGGTGATGATTTTTAATATTGTGATTGTAGTGATGATTTTTAACTCTTTTTAAGATGATGGAACTACTGAATTGTAGAATGTGTGGATTATGTGCCAAGAAAACTTTTAAAAAACTGAGTTAAGAAAAGAAGAAAGAAACCTATAGTAATTTGGAGATGGTGTCTCTCGGTGGCAGTGGTGTGTTACTACGTAGGCTTGAAATAAATACTAGGAGCTCCTTCATGTCATTGCTCAAAGGGGGATGGAATGGCAGCTCAGATCCAGACACAGATTTAGGGAATAACATCCCCAGGGTGATTTTATATCTGCACTTTCATTTGATTCTCACAACAGCCCTGTGAAGTGGATTTAGTATCACCTATTTTAGAAATCGGGAAATAGAAGCTCTGCAAAGTTAAATTGTGGCGTCACACGGCTTGAAGACAGCAGAGCAGGGGTGTAAACCCAGGTCTTTCTCACTCCAGAGCCAAGCTCATCTGATGAAAAATATAACTCATTATTTTTTTAAAAAAAGAACGAACCATTATAAAGCACAACATGTTGTCGAGTTTGGTACCGTTTCACTAAGCTTAAGCTTTCTTTCATGCCCCATCCTGACTTGTCGCTTGGAATCAGAAACCCTTCTCCCGCGGATACTCGCAGTCCTCTGAACTGTCGCTTTTCTCCGGTTGCCAAAGCCACGGGCAACCTCAACATCACCTCCCTCTGCCTGGGTTCTCTAAAGATTATCATAGGAAGTCCCTTTCAGTTCTGTGGTCTACGTTTCTTTTTCTTGATAAACCTTGAAATGACATAGGTAAATAGCTACAGGGAGCAGAGCCCATGGGCCTGCGTTCAACTCCCAGCTCACTCCCCTCCCAACTTATTGAACCTGGACAAAAAAAAGATGGTGTGCCAGGCACTGGGCTATGTATTTTATAAATGTAATTTCATTAAAAGAATGTGTGCGCTTGCTGGGTAATGATATGGCAAGATCTCTAAGATGCCTTGTTAGTTTAAAAATGAAAGCAACAGAGAGAACACAGGGCATAAAATGCTATTCTATGTGTATTTTTAAACTGAGGGAAAGATAAAAGCTATATACAAAAAATAAACTACCGAGAGTAGTTTTTTGGTCGTTGTGGGGAATGTGGCCGTGGGTACCAAGCAAGAGCCTGTTTCCTGTAGACCCTTTATATACCTTTCTATTCCCATTATAAAAGTAGCCCTGATGATGCCATGGTTAAGAGCTTGCCTGCTCAGCAAAACGTTGGTTCGAACCCCCCAGGCCCTCCTAAGGATGTGGCAGGAGAAAGATGTGTTAGTCTGCTTCCATAAAGATCTACAGCCTTGAAAACCTTATGGGGCAGTCTATTGTGCTCTATAGCATCACTGTGAGTTGGAATCAGCCTAATGGGTGTGGTTGGACCTCCTTATATGGCATAATTGCTGGCACAAGTGGCTGCTAACCACAAGTTCCCAGTTCAAACCCGTCCAGCAGCTACAGGGGAGGGAGACTCGGTCATCTTCTCCCAGAAACGCCGTTCCAATTCCTAGTGACCCTGTGGGCACCAGAGTGAAACACTGCCCAGTCTTGCGCCGTCATCACAATCATTGCCGTGTTTGCTTCCTTTGCTGCAACTGCTGCGTCACTCCACCTTGCGGACAGGCTGCTTTTTTCTCACTGACCCCCGATGTTTCCAAGTATGATGTCATTCTCCAGGGTCTCCCCAAGAACATGTCCCAAGTCACGAGGCTTGTCATCCTCACTTCTGTATTAGAGCTCAAGTTCTAAAGCATACTGTTTGTTTACAACAGTAAACAATGTATGTATGTTTACATAGCTGTAAAGCTATGGTTTACAGTGACAGCCCTTATTTTATGTATTTTATTTTATTTGAAGCTTGACATAAATTCGCCCTCCATTGAGTTCATTCTAACTGGCAAAAAGCTTTGAACGCAGGGAGAGCGTGCTTGAACGTCGAATATCACTCCCCTAGCCAGCCCATAAGTAGCCCTTGTGGCAATGTGGGATGGAGGTTGAAATCCACTGGCCGCCCTGTAGGAGAAAGATGAAGCTGTCCACTCCCGTAAAGATGGCACAGTCTCAGAAACCTTATGCATGGAACCCATGGTCATGGAGTCAATTGTGACTCAGAGCGACCCTCTGTACGGTTCTGGATGCCGTAGATCTTTACAAGAGCAAATAGCCTCCATGCTCTCCCTTGGACAGGCTGGTGGGTTTCACTGCTGACCTTGGGGTTAGCAGTCCAATCCTTACCTGATGGCGCCACCAGCCTGGAGTAAGTATTGAGTAAGTAAGTGGGCTTGGTTTGATTTTTGGAGCCATCCCAGAAGAGTCCTAGTGGCACAATGGGTTCAGATCAGCAGTTCAAACCCACCAACTGCTCTGCATGAAAAAGGTGGTGCTTTCTGCTCCCATACAGATTTACAGCCTCAGAAGCTATAGAGCAATTCTACTCTGCCCTACAGAGTCACGGAGCAAGCACTGGTGTGCCTTTGGTTTGGTTTGATTTAGTTAGCACAGGAAGGCCATGCTCACTCCTATGTATTTGCTTGGGGGTACCCTTAGTAGAAATTAGAGTACCAGGCTGCATGATAATGAGGTCTGGCCTCATACCTAGACTGGGCTATTTGAGGCCCCCAGAACCAATCCTGCACTTTTTCTAAGCTGCAATAGTGTATGTGTCCCAATCATGATCCCTTTGCCACTTCCATAGTCCTGCCTGGGACAGCGATGGATTGATCATCACCAATCATGATTTCCTTTGCTTTCCATGTTCTCTGATTGAATCCTTTGGCCCCCATTATGGCATAAGAACAATTGGGAGGATGGCACAGGACTGGGGCAGTGTTCCATACTGTTGTGCATAGGGATGCTATGAACCAGAACCAACTCGGCGGCACGGAACAACGACGGCAGCGACGAGGCCTCAGGCTTATGGTCTCCCTCATCCCTGTGATTTGCCTTTGTGTCTTTGTTTTGTTCTGTTCCAGAATTAATAAAGGGTCTCTATAAAATACATTTGAATTTCAGATTATTTTCCCTCCTTGAACATTTCCAAAATCATTCCAAGACAGATTTGTGTGTGCTCTGGCAGTTCGCGGTGCATTCAAAGTTCTTCACCAACAAATGCCTCATTCTTCTCTGGTCTTCCTTTTCCATCCTCCCACTTTCACAAGCACAGGAGGCAACTGCAAGGACCATGGCTTGGGGCTGGTGCACCTTTTCTTTCAAAGTGACCCTTTTCACAAGTCTTTTGCAGCAGATTTGCCCAATGCAATATGTCACTTGATACCTTGACTGGTGCTTCCATTAGCGTTGATCGAGGATATCAGTTAAAGGAAATCCTTGACAACTTCAGCCTTGCCACATTTTCTCATGGTGATGCTGATTGGTCCAGTTGTAAGCATTCTTCTTTTCTGTATGCGGAGTAAAGCAACCAAGACTGGAGGCTGTGGTCTTTCATCTTCGTAATGAAGTACTTCAAGTCTTATTTGCTTTCAATAAGCAAGGTTGTGTCATCTACCCATCGCAGGTTGTTAACAGTCTTCTTCCCAGTCTGCTGCTGTGTCCTTTTCCCTATTGCCCCCTTTCTCAGATTCCTTATTTAGCACATACATTGTATAGATATGATCCAATGACATAGGTCCTTCTGAGTCTGGATGTTCTGTTGAAAACGGCCCAACACAAGTGACCCTGCTGGTATTAGACATATCTGTGTCAAAAGCCTGTAGCACCATGGCGCACACAACGCCCACAGTGAAATAAACCGACACACAGTGGTGGCCTGCCACGATGATAGCCGAGAAAGCTCTACAGGGCAGTTCTGCTCTGTCACATGATGTCACTATGAATTAGAAATCAACTCAACAGCACCTAACACCACCACTACCATATAGCTTGTATCTAATTTGGAACCACGTAGATATCTTACCTATTTAAAAGTTTAAATGTTTGCTTCAGAACAGCAGGCTGACATGCTGTGGAGGCAGATCACATGGTTAAGAGAGACTGTAGGTGCTAGCACCAGACAGAGCTTGGGTTTAAATTCCAGCTCTGCTACTTAAGGATCGTGGGCCCGGTACTTCCTCATCGGCAAAATGAGAATAAACACCTACCCACCTCACACGTTTCTTTGGAGAACAACAGAAAATGATGTATGTGAAACTGAAAATATGTAGCATGATGAATTGCATTATCATCCAATAGATATTCAGTGAAGACTTAACCTATTTCCCCCCAGGTATTTTCACCATACGGTATTTAGTCACATTCTCAGAGTCAGTTTCCCATCAGCACTCTTTGGGTACAGTTGTTTGGACAGTTGTAAATCTTCTTAACGGCACGGTCACCTCTCCTGTATTTCTTCACAGCATGCACACCAATAGCCCGATAGGCATCTGTAACAAAAGTCACTTCCTTCACATACGGTAGCTACCTTTTCCGGTTCTACCAGTTTGATGACCCTACCGACCTAAGAAGGATGTGAGGTCCTTCTGGAATGACTCTCTCCTAAGCGTTCCTGGAGGCCGCCATTTCTCTTTCTAAAGGCGCGTAATCCTGGCGTTTTAACATTATGGAGTACATCAGTGTCCGTGTGTGCTTTCAGTCTGGCTCGACTGTCTTTTCCAGAGACTACTTTCTTCCCTACTTATAATTGCGATAAGGTTTGCCCATTCACTGTGTTTCCTTTATGCAGAATTCTTCTGGGCTGGAAAATGTCAACTGATTTACAATAACTGAGCATTCTTTCATAGTCTCAGCATTTATGCTGGTCACCTTTCTCCTTGCCAGCTTTGCTGGCACCACCCGTTCCAATCTGCTATTTCTCTGTGTTGACAGAATATGGGAGAGAAATAGCACAGGAGTAATTGTTGGCATCTTGAGACAGTGTTTGTGATGTGTGTTGGGGCCTTATAATCGATAGGTCTGTAATGGTCATCCTTAAGGGACTTTCTGCAATTTGGAGCTGACGTCTCCAGATGGCAGCCATGTGTTACTGCCACGGGCCCCAAACTAACTCTGGAAGCTGCTGTGTCCTGGTCTCACTTGAAAAAGAATTTTCTCACTGTCATCTGTCACCCTTCTCAAGCAGAGGCTCTGGCCTTTCTTTGATCCATTAACTCCTAATGTGCCTTTTTTTTTTTTTTAACAAACCCTACATTTTTGTCCCTTAGGATTTGGGGGATTCGTCAGCTCATTTTGAGCTTTAGCTTTTATGCCCTTAAGCTAACCAATCAGTGCTTTCCTTGTGTGTGGGTGGCTTTCCTCTTGTACAGGCAAGGGGGGTTCAAACTGTTTGTGGAAAAATGAAATGAAAAGATAACAGAATTTCCACATGCACTCTTTGAATCTCCTTCGCTGGTGTCCCTTGAAGTCCTAAAGCCATTGAAGAGCTGTTTATTTGTGTAGCCAAGGTCCGTCTTCGAGATGCCTTTATGATCTAGCCATCCTAGAACATTTTGTGTTTCTTGCTGAGCAGATGTCAAACTTTCCATCGTCATAAATCTTCATGAATGTCACATCCCTTTCCTCTCTCACATCTTTATCTTAATCTTCAACTGTAGTTTCAACTTGCATACAATAAGATTCACTCTTTTGTGTGTGTATACGGTTCTGTGCACTTTTGATATCTACCGAGTCAGTAATCCCACCAGAGTATCCAATAGAACAGTTGCAATCACATCAGAAACTTGGTGGGGGCTAAAAGGGAGCTGATGTCAAGGAGTTCAAGAAGGAAAACACTGTTTTGAAACTGATTGTTGCAGAAATTGTACAATATTGCTTTATGTGATTGAATTATGGAATGATATGATATCTGTATTAACTTCCAAAAAATGGTTTTGAAAAAACAAACAAAATTTGCCCATTCGAGGTTACTCCTATCTCGGTCCCTGACTTCCAGCAATCACTGATGTGGGCCTACATTTTGCCTTTTACAGAAGATTGTATAATGGAATACTACAGTTAGTACTCTTCGCAGTTCACAAATTGTATTTAAGCTTTATCCCTGGTGTAGTGTTGTCATGAAGTGACATTGCTAGACATACCCATGCCTTTCTAACTCCCACCAAATGATTGGCATTATTGTTGGCAGGTGCCCTTCAGTGGATTCTGACCTAAAATGACTCTACATTCAGCAGAACAAAAGACTGCCCGCGTCTGTGCCATTCTCACAATTGTTCCTATGTTGGAGCCCCTTGTTGAAACCTCCATGTCAATCCATCTTGCCAAGGATCTTCCTCTTTTTTTGCTGCCCCTCTATTTTACCAAGCATGATGTCCTTCTCCAGGGACTAGTCTCTCCTGACAGCATATCCAAAGTATGTAAGATGAAGTCTCCCCATCTTTGCCTCTTAGGAGCATTTTGGCTGTACTTCTTCCAAGACAGATTTGTTTGTTCTTTTGGCAGTCCTCGGTAGTTACAATATTCTTTGCCAGCACCACAATTCACACCTGTTGATTCTTTTTTCAGTTTTCCGTATTCAATGTGCAATTTTCACATGCATATAAGGCTATTGGAAATACCGTGGCATAGGTCACATACAAATTGGTATTCCACCCATTCCTGGAATCTTGTTTTTGGCTAATCTCTTCAGTTCAGCTTGAACTTCCTCCCTCGGTACCCTTGGTTCTTGATCATATGTTCCTTTTGAAATGTTGGAATGTGGACTAGATCTTTTTGGTATAGTGACTGTATTTTTTCCATCTTCTTTGGATGCTTCCTGTATCATTCGATATTTTCTCCATAGTATTTTTCAGTATTGCAACCTGAGGCTTGATTTTTTTTCTTAAGTTCTTACAACTTAACATATGCTGAGCATGTTCTTCCTTTTTGGTTTTCTAAATGTAGGTCTCCGCAAATTTAATTATAGTATTATACTTTGTCTTCTTGAGCTACCCTTCGAAATTTTCTGTTCAGCCCTTTGAGTTCATTTCTTCCATTTGTCTAAGCTACTCTATGATTAAAAGCAAGTTTCAGAGTCTCTTCTGACATTTACTTTGATCTTTTCTTTCTTCCTGTCTTTTTTATTGCTCTTTGGCTTTCTTCATGTATGATATTCTCGATGTCATCCCACAGCACATCATGTCTTCTTTTATTAATTTCCAGTGTGGCTAGTCTCTTCTTGAAGTGTTCTCAAAATTCAGGTGGGATAGGCTCAAAGTTGGATTTGGACTCTCATGGACTCGTTCTCATTTTCTTCAGCTTCGACTTAACTTTCATCTGAGCAATTGATGGTCTGTTCCACAGCTGGACCCTGGCCTTGTTTTAGCTTCTGATAGTGAGCTTCTTTTTCATCGCTTCCCACAGCTGTAGTCCATTTGAATTCTGTATCTTCCATCAGGAGAAATCCATTTTGTGTTGTAGAAAAAAGGTATTTTCTTGAATAACTCACTGTTCTTGCAAGAGTCTATCATGCGATCTCTAGCTTTGTTTCCATCACCAAAATCATATAGGCCAACTACTGTTCCTTCCTCTTTGTTTCTAACTTTTGCATTCTAGTCGCCAGTAATTTTCAGTGCATCTTGATGGTATCAATTGAAGATGTTGGTAGAGTTCTTCAATTTCTTCATCACTAGCTTCAGTGGTTGGTGCACAAATTTGGATAATAGTTTACTGACTGATTTCCTAGATGCAGATAGTTACAAGGGGGCACCCCCCTAAAATAAAAATGGACAAAAGATTCGCTAGCCAGAGCTTTTGTAGTACACATTTTTCGCACTAGGCAAGCATCGAGCAACTCGCTCTGAGTCACTGCGCCCAATGACATTGCCTGGGAAGGTTCTCTCTGGTCACAGTGAAATTTTTTTGTAAAAACAGCTTCACTCGAACTTCATTTTTTATGATGGCTGATTTAAGAGAACAGCATGCGGCTGTGAAATTTTCTTTCCTGCTCGGGAAAAGCACTTCAGAAACTTTTATAATGTTGAACACAGCTTGCAAGGACGTCACTATGAGAAAATCTCAAGTGTACGAGTGGTTTTCTCATTTCAGAAAAGGTGAAATGTTGATAGATGACAAACCTCGTTTGGACATCCATCAACTTCCCAAACAGATGAAAACGTCCACTTGTGGTGCATTTGGAGTTCATTCCACCAGTTCAGACTGTTCATCAAACTTTCTATTTTGAGGTTCTGAAAAAATTTAAGTACGGTGTGCAACAAAAAGACCTGAATTGTGGCAGATGGGGGTCTGGTTTTGCCACCACGAAAATAAACCTGCTCGCGCAGCCATCTCAGTGCACCACTTTTTGGCAAAACACAGCATGCCTCTTTTGCCCCATGCACCTTACTCACCTGACGTCGCTCCTATGTGACTTCATTTTGTGTCTACGAATGAAGAGGGACATGAAAGGACAGCAATTTGATGATGTAGAAGAGGGGAAGAAAAAAACCAAGGGAGGATCTGTCAGCCATCGAACAGATGAGTTTGAAAAATGTTTCCAAGAATGGAATCACAGATTTGACAAATATATTAAGTGTAATGGAGAGTACTTTGAAGGTGATAAGGTTGTTTTGTAAAAATAAATAAATAAATAAATAGCTTTGATAAAAAATCAGGGTAATTTTTGTGGGGGGTGGTACCACCTCATATTACCCCATCAGACAGCATTGTCCATCAAGATAAATCTCACACTGTCCACTTTGACAAGGAATGGAATGTCATTCCTCTTGAATCTGTCACCCCTGGCATAGTAAACCATATACTTTTCTGATTCAATATTATCAATACCAGTCCACTTGAGTTTACTAATGCCTAGGATAATGATCTTTATGTGTTGCATTACATTTTTAACGATTTCCAACTGTCCTAGACCCATACTTCATACATTCCAAGTTCCAATCATTAATAGATATGTGCATCTGTTTCTTCTCATTTGGAGTCATGCACCATTAACAAATTAAGGTCCTGAAGGCTTTACTCTGGCAGCTTTCCTCCATTTACATCATTATTGTTGACTCTTCTTTGAGAAGGCATCTCTTCTTCAGTGATATTTTGAGTGCTTTCTGACCTGAGGATCTCATCTTCTGGCACTATATCTGACAATATTCTGCTGATAGTCATGAACTTTTCAGTATCTGACAATGTTTCGATTCAATCCATAAGGTTTTCAGTGGCTAAGTCCTCTGAAGTGGGTAGCCTAATCCTTCTTTGGAGTCTTCTTAGTCTGGAAGCTCCACTGAAAACTGTTCACATTGGGTGACCCTGCTGGCACTTGAAAATACCAGTGACATAGCTTCCAGCATCACAGCAACATACATGCCACCACATTACAACAAGCTGATAGAGAAGTGGTAGAATTTCACAAATAGTATGTGTGAAACACAAATGTAGAGGACTGATCAGTTCTGCCATTTGGCTGGGTATATAAGTGAGCCATCTCAGAAGTGGGACAGGAGAGAGAATCCTGTGACCATCAAGTTAGAAGAGCCACCAACAGAGTGTGTGACCACTGTCTGAAGTGGTGGAGGGAACAGAGGGGCCAGAGGCTGCAACATGGAGACCATGAGGCACAGCCGAAGAGCAGCACCGAGACTGTGAGACAGAATAGTGGGCTTCTCAACCCACAGAACAAAACAGAGGCCAGTGTAGCACATGACTGAGAGGCCAAGGATCAGATAGAGACATGCCCGCCAGCATGGTTGAGAAGCATTGTGGACAAAAGAACCATATCGTTAACATTCAGTAACCTGCTAGCTTCCCTAGTAAGTCCCATAGTTGTGAGTGTTGTCTGAGAGTCTGTGTGGTCACTGCAATGAATTATGGACCCCAGCAGAGAAACAGCATGCCATAGAAGGGATGGATGTTGTCAGAATTAGGTAAAGGATAGAGGGTGGAGACATGTCTGACCTCTGCCTGTGGAAATTGGCTTTGGGCTCCTGTGGAGCTGTATTCTCCCTGTCCTTTGTGTAGCCGGAGGAGGTCAGATGTGGCCACCTTGCCATTTAGTCAAGCTTAGACCAGTGCTTCATACCTTTCTATGGATAATCCAGTTTGCTTAACCATTCTACGAGAAAACATTTCTGTTGTTTCCAGCTTTTAGAAATTATGACCGCAGCAGCTTTCAAACATTTGTGTATAGGTTTTTATGAACTTGGGCTTTCATTTCTCTCCCTAGAAGTGGGTTTGCAGAATCATATGGTAAAAGGATGCAAACCTTTATATAGTAAGACTGAATGACTCTATTTTGCCATGTGTGGCACCACCAGCAATGTTGTATGAGCATTCCAAATCCTCGGCATCTTCACGAGGACTTGATGTTACTAGCTGTTTTCAGGTTTCTTTTAGAAGTACTAAAGTTATTTACTGGTATTTTATGGTTGTCTTCATTTGCATTTCCCTAATGACTGGTGATGCTAAATAATTTTTCATGTACTCATCAGCCACCACTCTCTTTAGTAAAGTGACTGTTCATATCTTTTGTCCATGTTTTAATTGGATTGTTTGTAAACAATCAAAACTCAACACTTTTCAGTATTGAGAGTTTTTTTGTACACTCTAGTACTATTCCTTTGTCAGGTATGTGGATTGCAAATATTTTCTCCCAGTTTCTGACATTTCTCTTCATAACAATGTCTTTCACAAAGCAAAATTTAAAAATTTTTTGAGGTTCTATTTATTGATATTTTCCCTTTTATGGGTTATATTTTTGATGTCATAGCTAAGACCTCTTTGCCCAGTCCTGTATCGCAAAGATGTTCTTTTCTCCCATTTCGTATTTGTTTATGTTTGAGGGTGGGGTGGAAAGGAGGAATCGATTACATATAACCTCCTCCCTGGGGGACGGACAACAGAATTGTTGGTGAAGGGAGACGTTGGACAGGGCAAGATATGACAAAATAATAACATAAATTATCAAGGGTTCATGAGGGAGGGGGTTCGGGGACGGGAGGGGAAAAATGAGGAGATGATGCCAGGGGCTTACGTGGAGAGCAAATGTATTGAGAATGACGAGGGCAATGAATATACAGATGTGCTTTACACAATTGATGTATGTATAGATCGTGATAAGAGTTGTATGAGCCCCTAATAAAATGATTAAAATAAAATTTTAAAAAAGAATTATTGTATAATATGTGAGACCTAGGTCAAGAGTTTCTCTTCCCCACCCCCAACCCAGATGTCCAATTGCTAAAGTATCATGAGTTGAAAAGTTTTATCTTGCTTCTGTGAAATTGCTGTGGTACCTTTGTCAAAAGTCAGTTGGGTATATTTATGTGGATCTATTTCTAGTCTATTCTGTTCCATTGTTCTACGTGTCTATCCTTTCACTGACACCATACCGTTGTGATTACTATACCTCTAGCTTATTTTCTTCTATTGCTACAGTTCCCCAGTGGTGTTATACATTAAATATGCAGGATGGAGAGGCCACATGCTACTCACCAAGGGGAGGAAATTATCACAGCAGCCTGGGCACTCGTTGTGAACTTTCCTGTGACCGGGGTTTTCGATTGATTGGACGGAGGTCGGTGCAATGCCTTCCAAACCGCCGTTGGTCTGGAAATGCCTACTGCAGACGTAAGTTGTATTTGTGCATATGCTGATGTAGATATGTGAGAGAAGCCAGACAGTGGTTACCTTGAAATGTTCGTATGTCCTTTTCTCAGGTGCAAATTGGGCATTTTCCATGGCCATCCAACAGACCTTTCCTCATTCTAACATTCTAGTTTATTTTCCCTCTCCATGATCTCTGCCCAAATAATATGGGAATTTCCATCCAGAGAGTCCAGGAGTACAGGCTTGTAGGGAGGTCAGGCTTGGGTCTAAGACCTGACCACCTTCTTCTGGTGGTCCCAAGAATGTATGGTCTTGGGCTCTTTCTCCCTTGGAGTAAACTGCTATATGCCCTAGCCTACAATTTTAGGAAACCTTCATTTTCTTTTGTAAATAAAGAAGAGCAATCCTTGAAGGTAGAATGTGGGAATGCTAATACACACACATATTCTAAATCATGTCCCTGTTCAGCTACCAAATTCCCACCTCTCGTTCAAGTTCTACAGCCTACTTACTCTCTTTCAGTGATTAAACATTGCCTGTCCTTCTGTCCATTGCTGAAAACCAGTTGTAGGACACCTATGGGTGCACAGCCCTGTATAGGTCACTTCAGCTCATTCAATTCCTAACTTGCCCCCAAGCTGCTTAAAGACTAATGGTACAGAAACATGATCATGTGCATCTGAACACAATATAACTGGACGAAAAGTACTGACCTTATGAGAGAAATGGGATTGGCCAGCAAAGATGCTGTGGGGGAGGGAAGTAGCTTGGTAGCCCAAAGTAAATAAGTGACTGTAATATATTTGTTTTAGGATTTACTTATGGCCATCAAATCAATTCTGGCTCATAGCAACCCTAGGGGACAGAGTGGAACTACTTCTGTGGGTTGCTGAGGTTATAAATCTTTACAGGAGCAGAAAACCTCATCGTTCTCTCCTGGGGAAGTTGGTGGGTTCAATCTGTTGACTTCATGGTTAGAAGCCCAAAGTGCTACCCACTACACCACCAGGGCTACTTGCTTTAGAACTTAGACCCCATCATCTCTGAAATGAATTTGAATTAGCATATAAAATTAAAATAATAATATAAGGATATAAATTTAACATGAACATCAAGCAAATGGAAAGAATGGAGAAGTACATATTTATAAGTAAAAGGACTCTGGTGGCATAGATGGCCACATGTTGGACTGCTAACCACACAATTGGTGGTTCAAACTCACCAGCTGCTCTGAGGAGACAGTTGAGGCTTTTGGCTCTGTGCTCTAGGGTCACTAGCAGTTGGAATCAATTCAGCGGCAATGAGGGTTTTTTTTTGGGGGGGGGGTTGTTTTTAAATAGAATGAATTAAGGATCCCTGGTGGTGTGGCAGGTTAAATATTGACCTGCTATCCAAAGATGTGGTAGCCTGCTTCTGTAAAGATTTATAGTCTTCGAAACTCTATGGGGTAGTTCCACTCTGACCTAAAGGGACATGAAGAGTCGGATTTGACTTAATGGCTATGGGTTAGCCAGATGAGTTAGTTACTGCATTTGAGCAGTGAATCTAGTGCAGACATTTCTTGTAGGAGACAAATGGGTGAACACGCTGAATCTATCAGTCTCAACTGCTAAATAAATTATTCTGAAGAGCCAGGCCTCTTCTTCTTGGCCCTGATTTGAAGGAGGTCATTGTTGCCATAGATCTTTACCTAAGGGAGATGGGAAGACTGAGGCGACAGGAACCTCCAGTCGAGTTAGTCCAACAAGAAAAATGAAAATAGCCAAGAGTCATGATTCCAAGCTCCAACAATTGATCTTTTGCGGGGATAGAACTTGGACAACTTTTAGGGAATGGATGGCCTGCTTATGTCTCTAATTTATTAGGTATCTCAAACAAGAATTTGGCAAATTCAGGCCCACAATCCATTCATAGTGGCAGTTTTGGGATTTGGCACATGTAGCGTCTCCAGCACATGGCTGACTCGTTGATGCAATGCCGTCAGCGCTTCCTCGAAGGCACTGGTCTGGTTTGTCTTCGCAAGGCAGCACACAGCGCCAGCTTCCTTCTCCTTGCAGTGAGCCTCAGCTGAAGGAAGCGTGCTGGTGGCAGCCTCAACATTACACTCAAAAGGAGCCGTGAATTCTTTCCAGGAGAGCTACCCAAAGCAGTTGCTTGAGATCCTAGCTGATTTCAGAGGTTTATGTATGGTATGCGTGATAGTTTTGTAATCTGCACAACCATCCTCTGAGACATCCACAGTGTACACCAGAACACACGGCAACTCCTATGAGGTCATTTGCTCAAAGCCACGGAGCTAGTAAGAGGTGGAGCTGGTACACAAACCCAAGTCTGCTTCCAAAAGCCCTGAAATTGGATAAGTGATTTACTTCCTTGAGATAAAACAAAAAGAAGAGTGCTTCCCCCAAGAGCGCTATTATGCTTTATAAGATGAAAATTAAAGAGCAGTACAACAAAAGAACAGCAATTAGGCACAAATGTTTAAGGGCAGTTTGGGTAGAGCTTCTGGATCTTTGGCTGTCTCTGAAATGGTTCTCCCCATGCTAGGTGCCCTGGCATCCCCTTTAGCTAGCCTCACAGGCCACTGAGCTTGCCACTTGGTTCTCTCTTAGAGGTGCGATGTCACACATTGCCATTCATCACGAGTGGAACCTACTCCTGCACAAACGGGGCGCTTCTCGACTCCCGCTGTGACTACAGCTGCTCCAGTGGGTACCACCTGGAAGGTGACCGCAGCCGTGTCTGTATGGAAGATGGGCGATGGAGTGGAGGCGAGCCTGTATGTGTAGGTAAATATGGGTCTCCCCTGGTCCGGCCTGCTGCAAAGATTCCTGCTGATGCAAAGAATATGCAATTCTCACTATGAAGGGCAGTCTTGTTCTCTGTGGGGGGTGGCACACTGAGTATGTGCTTAACAACGGGCTCATCTTGCCTGGAGCTAGGCTTCCTACCTGTCTCTTTGGTTACCTTTAACTGAGAATGCGCTTTTGGCCTACCCAGGAGCGTGGTATTGCTTTCATGAGTCCTCTTTAGTAGAGAAGGTAGGGGAACCCAAGAGTCAACACTTGATTTCTGACATTGGCAGACATAGACCCCCCCAAGATCCGTTGTCCCCACTCACGGGAGAAGATGGCAGAACCGGAAAAGTTGACTGCTCGAGTATACTGGGACCCACCATTGGTGAAAGACTCTGCTGATGGTACCATCACCAGGTGAGCCCAATTAATGGATGTCCCCATCTTCCTGGTCCCTGGGAGAAGTTGCACAGGATGAGGCCACAGGGATGATGTATCCCAGACCTTCATTCAAAGGGGCTCCTTCCTCAGGGGCTCTTTCACCCTGTCTCCTGCAGGGTGACACTTCGGGGCCCTGAGCCTGGATCTCATTTCCCCGAAGGAGAACATGTGATTCGTTACACTGCCTATGACAGAGCCTATAACCGAGCCAGCTGCAAGTTCATTGTGAAAGTGCAAGGTCAGCATTCTTCCATTTCCACAGTCTTCATCATTCCTGCTGTGTCAGAACCTTCCCGAAACCCATTGAAATCCTCACCTTTCCAGGTCTGAAAGGCCACACACATCATTTATTTTAAGTGAGGGAAAACAAGTCTACCAAATAGGCTCCTCCAGAAAACCTCCAGTGCATGTGCATAGACGTTTCAGAAACCTTGATTCCCCAGCAAGACTCACCTCGTCTCCCAATCCAGATAGACGTCACGAAGATCCTCTATATCCCTTTTCTTTCTTGACCTCCTAATAAATCTAATCAGACTTCATTCTTAGGCTTTACTTCTGCTGACATGGGCGTGGTTGGCTGCCTGAATCTTCTGTTTGGTGCTATCTTGGGGTTCTGGGGGTTATTTTGCTTACCTCATTATAAAAATAATTCATGTTCATTGCGGGGAAATAAAAAAATAGGCAAAGAAAAAAAATGTTTACCCTGCCACCCAGAAGCAATTTCATTAATCTTTGAAGATCTATTTTCCTTCTAGTGTTTTTCCTATGCATGCTTTTAAAAAATTGTTAAGACTATAAAGCCTATTCTAGCTTAGAGCATCTATTTTTACATGCCTTATGACAATCGTCATTTTCCCATGTTCTTTTAAAGTTCTTCAGAAATACTCTTAAGGCCAACAAAATATTCTACTCTAAGGATTTATCAGGCCTGGTGGCACTGTGAGATAAGCATTGGGATGCTAATGGCAAGATCTGCAGTTCAAACCCACTAGTGGCTCCAAGGGGAAAAGATGAGGCTGTCTGTTCCCATAAACCTAGCTATGGAACCGACTGGATGGTGGTGGGTTTGTGGTGTTGTTTAACGCTATCTCAGAAGTTGCTGAACTCTTCTTCCACCATTGGACATTTAAGTTGCTTCTGCTTTAATTCTGCTATTGTAAGCAATTCTGTAAGGTTGTCATTTTTTATGTAGAAGTCCTTACAACAAGAAATAGATGGCAAAATTTTTAAAAAGATGTATAAAATCTTTGGACAACATTATGTAAACTCACTGTTTCCAGGCTTTACAAACACCTTTGTCTGAAAGATTTAATTCCTTAAGAAAGGACAAGCCTAGTTCAACCCCTGGCCACTGGAAAGAGAGGGAAGTCATTCATTCTGATTCACCCACCATTGGCCTCCCATTCTAGAAAGTCCAATATGGGTACCCTCTTTGCCTTTCCTTCCTAAGAGAAACATCACACCCACTAAGTTCAGCTCCTCCCTAACAGTGAGACGCTGCCCAACTCTGAAACCACCACAGCACGGCTATCTAGCCTGCAGTTCAGCAGGAGACAACTATGGTGCCACCTGTGAATATTATTGTGATAGTGGTTACGAGCGCCAAGGAACACCCTCCCGAGTTTGCCAGTCCAGTCGCCAATGGTCAGGATCACCACCCACCTGCACTCGTGAGTCAAGCCTGGGAATGGGGAGAATGGACATATTGAGTGGGGTACTTTGGAGACAACCCCCCCATGGCACTGGGGTCCTGTAGCAATGTGTATGATGTGGGACAGGGGAATTGCAAAATGTGTTTACTTAAAAGACTCCCATAGAAGAAGAGGGTCGAGAATATCCAGGTGTTCTTTCAGGATTTCGCCCAAGACATGGGAGAAACTACCAGACAGAGTTAACCCGCAAGTCTGGTTCCTATCAAGATGTGAAGTTACTCATGCTGGGGTGAAGGAGAAGATCATAGCTTTACTGGCTGTCTGCTTCTATCCCAGCTATGAGGATTAACGTTCATGTTAACTCAGCCGCTGCCCTTCTGGATCAGTTCTTTGAGAAACGGCGACTCCTCATCATCTCTGCTCCAGATCCCTCCAACCGATATTATAAAATGCAGATCTCTATGCTACAGGTGAGACCCATTCCCTTCATGAAGGCTTAGCAATTATATGCCCTCTAACTCTACCCCATTTGTTGCCCCCTATCTTTTTCAGACCTGTTTCTCTCTGCAGCACAAACTCCATTTGCTCAACAGCAACAGCGAAGTGTTGTGGATAGTATTTGATCAGTTCAATGAGGGCAGATTTAGCACATTTTACAGACTGCCATGTTTTTACTGAAAAGGCCATGAGGTCATAAAAATAGTGAATGTGCATTACAGGGGATTGGAGGAAGGATGGGAAAGGCAGGTGGCCAAGTAGTCTGGTAAGACTTGAAAGATGGGTGTGATCAAATGTACATGCTGAGAATGAACTATGCTCATGTTCTCAAGAACAATAATTGTACTCACAAATATGCTGAACGCTGTAGAGGTATCAGGGAGTCCAGATGCCACTGTCAGCTAAGTGTTGGGTTACTAACCACAAGGTTGGTAGTTCAAATCCATGAGTGGCTCCGAAAGAGGAAAATGAGGCTGTCTACCCCTGTAAAGATGTACAAAAACCCTACATAGGAGTACTATATAAGTATCAGGTATTGATCTATGTGCTTTGTATTTATTAATTGATGTAATCCTTATACCAACTCTTATGAGGCAGGTACTCTTATCCTCATTTTATAGGTGAGGAACCTGAGGCATGGCAAGCTTAAGTGATTGTGATTTGCCCAAGGTTCTGCTAGTAGAGGAAGAGCCAAGATCTACTTCGGGCACTTGGGTTCCAGGATGAGAAGGAACGTGAAAGGGAACGAACATTCTGTGGTGTCTTAAAGTTGAACGAAGGAATTCCCTGAGAGGTGTTAACATACTACAACAGAGCCAAGGGATCCTAGTGAGGCAATGGCTAATCTCTTGGCTGCTGACTGAAAGGTCAGTAGTTCTAACCCACCAGCAACAGCACAGCAGAAACGATGTGGTGAATTGCTCCTGAAAGACTGCTGTGGTTGTTAGGTGTTATAGAGTCCATGCCAACTCACAGCAACCTTCTGTACAACAGAACAAACACTGTGTGGTCTTGTGACGTCGTCATAAAGGTTACAGCCTGGGAACCACTATGGGATGGTTCTCCTCTATCTATCTAGAGTTGCTATCAATCAGAATCTACTCCACAGCACAAGAAATAGCAACCAGTTACCCCAAAACCACGTGTGTGAGAGAGAGGGCAACGTAGATATTTCCATTTTGACTTCAAAACAAAACAAAAACAGACGAGAAAGCTGAAGAGAACTCAGTTTTCTGACTTTGACAAAGTTAAGAGAACTAGCTCTGGGAGCTGTACGGGGCTGGGTATCCAGATGTGATGAATTGAATTGTGTCTCTCAAAAGTATGTCGACTTGACTCAGACACGATTCTCAGGGATTTGATAGGCATGTAATGATATTATTTGGCAATTATATAATGAAGTTGTCATTCCCAGGATGTTATCAGCCAATCAGTTGTAAAGGATTAGGGTGAGATGAGACACCCTTACTCGGGTCACAGTACCAGGAAATTTCCTGGAGTGTAGCCTACATCTTTCAAGAGATAAAAGCAAGCCAAGAAAGATGTACCGTATATACTCGAGTATAAGTCGATCTGAATATCAGCCGAGGCACCTAATTTTACAACAATAACTGCATTAAAATGTGCTGAAAACTCAGCTTATACACAAGTATATGCGGTACCTGTTATTTATTACAAGGAAAGAGGAATCCGGAGTAACATGTCCCAGGGTACCTGCTCTGAGAACCTCTTAGACCCAGGAGGGAATTGATGCCAAAGACATGTAGCTCTCCAAGAAACGCCATGCCCATGTTGAAAGGAGACAAGGACCTTCCTCCAGAGTTACAGAAAGAAGCCTTTCCCTAGGGCCAGTACCCCGAATTTGGGCCTCTAGCCTCCTAACCTATGAAAGGATACATTTTTGTTATACCCATCTGCTTATAATATTTTTCATTATAGCAACAGTAGATAATGAAGACAGATTTGGGTACCAAGTGTGGGGTGCAGCTCTAACAGATTCTTTAAAATGTGGACGTGGGTATTGAGCAGACATGGAAAAGGTTTTAAGGCACCTAATAATAAAAGCCCAGATGGTCTTGGAGAGACTTTTGGTGGCATTAGGGATGTTGAAGGGAATTTGAGTGAGGGCTCAGAAGGAAACGAGGAGAGTTCTAACATCGGAGACAGTATAGATAACTTAACAATGAGGACAAGAAAGAAGAGTATGGGAAAAAAAAGAAAAGAATGTTCTAAAATTGATTGTGGTAATGATTATACAACTCTTCTTGATATGCTTGAACCATTGAATTGGATGATATGTGGATTATGTCCCAATGCGACTGTTTTTATTTTAAGCAGGGGCAGAGAAGCAGTAATAGCAGAGAGGCCATTGTGAGATGACCTAGAAGCTGCCCCACAAAGTGAGCGAGCTGGGTACCTTTGGGTCAAGGCATATTGGCCGAGGAGAGTACCTCTGGGCATTAGTGGTATTACCAAAGAGCTCTGTAACAGTTGCCTGGGCAGGACAGAGGCTGCACAGGCCCAAGTGACCCAAGGGACCGAGAGGTCAAGGAACTGGGAAGCAGAGTTGAAGAGAGAAGATGCATGGGAAACAGAATGGCCTCAGAGCCTCGGTCTCAAAGGAAGGATCTAGACCCAAGAGTTATGGGGTCTCAAAGGGTGGGGCCACTGCCTCTTGGGTTTCAAAGCATCAGATCTACACCAACTCAGTTCTGGAGTGTGGAGATGCCATTCACAAATGCCAGGGGATTGAGGAAGGAGCTGCTACCCAACTCTGAGGGGTTAGGGTTGCCATTCCTGAGGAGCAGAACCACAGGGACTGCTCCTATACCTTAATAGTAGCAGTGAGATAACTAAGACACCAGGTAACAGAAGACGCTTAGTTAAAGGAATGTCTAAAGGTTTAATCTTAGACATTGTTATGGATTGGATTATATGCCCCATAAAATATGTATTGGAATCCTCGCCCTATACCTTTGGATATAATCCTGTTTGGAAATAAAGTTTTCTTTATTATGTCATAAACCCATATCAATGTAGGCTGTGTCCTAGGTCTAATCACTTCAGAGTTATAAAAAGTGCAGATTGGACACCAAGACACGCAACTACTGGGGAAGACAGATGCCAAGGAACCAATAAAAACCCAGGCTACTGACAAGGAAGGAATTGATTAGTTCATAACCTTCATTTTTAATTTCAGCCTTCAGACATGTGAGAAGATACATTTTGCTTCTTTAAAGCTGCCCTGGTGAAGTATTTGTGTTACAGCATTAGGAAGCTAAGATGGAAGTTGCCAGGTGACGATTCTGGGACCCGGGAAGGAAGCGGTGACACCAAAAAGATGAGTTGGGGGATTTACACCAAGAGGACCAAGTTCCTCCAGGGATCCACAAAAGACAGGCAAAGTCAATAGCTCCACTTGAACAGGAAACAAGAACAAGAAAACCAACCCACTAGGACGGAGAGTGACTCCAGAGATCAGGACGAGAGGAAGAGCAAAAAGATTAATCAGGGCTGCCGTATCAGGGATTGTTCAATGCGTCTTTAATCACTGCTCAAGGCTAATAGGTGATACTGAAAGACAAGGCAAGATAAGAGAGTAGTCAGGGCAGCAGGAGAGGTGTGCTCTACAGTTCCGGAAAGGTAACAAAGAGTAATGAAAAGAGTACTTTCACATTATTTTGGGTAAAGCCTGGAGACTGAGAAAAGGCTTTGGTGATGTAGCCTAATGGTCAGGAGCACCACTGTGGCAGGCAGTCTCAGACCTCATTTGGAATCTTGGCTCAGCATCTTACTGTCATGCAAACCTGAGCAAGTCATTTTTCTCATCTATAGATTTAGGATAATACCACCTACCTTGTTCGAGGTGTTGTGAGGATTAAATGGTTACAAAGCATTAGGGGTGTGTGATTCAGTAATCAATGCAATCATTGCTGTGGAGTCGATTCTGACTCCATAAAAACCCTATAGGACAATGTCGTTTGCACAGCTGTAAATCTTTATGGAAACAGACAGCCACATTTTTCTCCTGTGCAGCAGCTGGTGGGTTTAAACCACTGACATTTAGGTTAGCAACAGAGCGCTTATCCACTGTGCCAATGGGCTTCCCTCTGCAACACAATGGCTATTCCATTATTTCAGAATAGGCAATTCATTAGGAACCCATGTCATTGTAAACCTTTGGTAAAGCAATGGCAGATTATGTTTCTGCAATTTATCAATTAGAATTCTTTTTTCTGCTCCACGTGGTATAGCTGTTTTGTATACTTCAGTAGCATGAAGCATTAAGTATAAGCATCGATGGGGCAACTACTTCAGGAACAACAGCTGGAAATGATTTCAGAGCACGTGTGTGCGTGTCTGTGTCTGTGTGTGTGTTTGGTTGGTTTCAGGAAGAATCAGTCAAGTATCCTTAGGCTTGAACTCTGATGAAATGTTCTCCTCCCAGCAATCTACCTGTGGGCTGGACCTGCGTCATGTGACCATCATCGAGCTGGTGGGGCAGCCACCGCAGGAGGTGGGGCGGATCCGGGAGCAGCAGCTGTCAGCTGATATCATCCAGGAGCTCAGGTCCAGGCTGGGAAACTGCAGGGGAGGGCTGGGCAGAAACCCTAGGCAAGACACTGACAAAAGGGGATTGTGGGAGAACCAACAGTCACTCTTCTATTGTCTTGGATGATGTCTTATCTTGAATGCTTACAGATGCCTTCGGTAAGACCAGAGAATGATTCTCAACTTTAGTAGGACATCAGACCAAAATGATGGGTATAAAATGTAGACCAGACCACTGGGCCCCTCCCAAGCATCCTCAGGAACATGCACCTCACACGCACTGCCATCAAGTCGATGCTGACTCATAGCAACCCTCCAGGGCAGCACAGAACAGCCTCCTTTGAGTTTCCAAGACTGTAACTGGTTATGGGAGTAGAGAGCCCTTTCTTTCTCTCACGGAGTGGCTGGTGGTTTCAAACTCCTGACCTTCTGGATTGCACCCCAATGCATAACTGCTACACCACCAGGGCTCCTTAAAGGCACCTCAGGGGACGCAAAGCATTGGCAGAATTGAGGCACACGTGGATTCAGACATGACTCAGAAAAGCCTCTGCCTCTTTGCCTCCACGTCCTTCCTCTGCCTTCAGTCTCCAAAGGAGTCAAACTAACCTTATAGAAACAAAACAAAAAACCCCCACTGCCGTCAAGTTGATGCTGACTCATAGCGACCCTATAGGACAGGGTAGAGCAGCCTCTGTTGGGGGGTTTTGAGACTGTAACTCTGTACAGGAGTAGAAAGGCCCATCTCCCCGCCCTCACCCCTGGGAGTGACTAGAGGTTTTGAACTGCTGACCTAGCAGTTAGCAGCCCAACGCATAACCACTACACCACCAGGCTCCTAAATGAATCTTTAGGCCTCAACAAAAGTGAACTGTATTCATTAACCCCTCGGGGGAGAGACCATAGGTAGAGGTCGATGTTTCCTTTTATCTACCCATCATCACCTTTCCGATGCCTCCACATATACTCAGGGCCAATAAAACTGTTCTATAACCATACCTGCTTCTAGGGCTTAGTCTCAGTGAATACCAAAAGATTTGGTCCCAATTTAAGGGAAAGGAGAACATTCGATACGATCAAGCTCAGAGCTGCCAAGTTTCGCCTGGCAGGATATAACTAACCTAATTCTAGAGAATACTAGTCGCTTCCTAGTTGGTGTCACCTGCAGCGCCTCCCCTTGGGGCTACTCAGCGTAGCCTGCATAGCTGTACCTGACAGTCCTGCCTCAGAGGGCTTACTAAGGAAGTGCAGTCTGGTAGCGACAAAGCTGTGCGTGCTGTGGTGACCGAGGCAGCTTAGCAGAGCTAGCCAAGCAGAGGCAGCAAGACCAGAGGTCTGAGCAGATGCTAACAAAGGGACTTGAACTGGGTCATAGAGGGGACGGGGACAAGGAACTGCCTGTGGGGGAATGCATCCAACAGTGGCATTTTGAAGGGTCAGAGGGTAGGACACCGAACCTGGTCTCATACAGCGCTGTGCTGCTGCTCTCTCCAGGCAATTTCAGCACCTCACCCGCTCTTCCTTCAACATGGTCTTGATTGACAAGCAGGGTATAGACCGGGAACGCTACATGGAACCTGTCACTCCGGAGGAAATATTCACCTTCATTGACGACTACTTATTGAGCAACCAGGAGCTGGCCCAGCGCCGGGAGCAAAGGGACATGTGCGAGTGAACCTGAGCCCGGGATGAGACATCAAGGGAAAAGATACCTCAGTTGGTGGAAATGGGGGCCTAATAAAAAGGAGAAATGGTTTCCCACCCTTCTAGGACTCTGAGGAGGGTAAGATTTTCTAACTCTAGGACATTTCTAAACACTATCTTAGGATTGTGTGAGAACTCCCGTCAAGCAAATCTCCACTTCAGGTAGCACTGGCAGAAGAGAGGCTGACCGGGGCCCTGGGCTAGGAGTAGAAGGTCTTCCCTTCCCAATCCGGGCCTCCTGCCCTTCCCTGTTGGTCAAAGGCTTGTAGAGAAGTCAAGGCTTAGGGTTACTCTGAATCAGAGTTGGCTGAATGGCAATAGGTTTGAGTCGAACTGGTCCACCTCCTGCTGAGGATTGGCCTTTCCACTACAGATAGACTGGTGAAGAAGCGACACTTTTAACAAGATCCCTAAGAATCACCAGGGGCTTCTCTTAAAATGTAGAGCCAAGTTCCACCTCTCAGAATGGCAAACTGGACCTGGCCAAAGGCACAGGAAACTCTTCGCAGGGGTCGACCCAGAAGGACCCACTCGGAAGCCCTGGTCAATTCTACATGCATTCCCTAACAGGCCGGATTTGAAATGGGGTGGCACGGGTGAAGTACTCCGCAGTTTGGACCCACCGTTTGCTCTGTTAAAGATCTGACAATCGGCTCCTGCCAAGATGAAAACAAACACAAACACACTCATGGCCATAAAGTCGATTCCAACCCCTTTGGGTTTCTGAGTGTATATCTTGCCAGGAGCCGCCAGCCTCGTCTTTCTCCCGCGGAGTTGTTGGTGGTGTCAAAGTGCCGATCTTGCCTTTAGCAGCCCAACTTGTCACCGTCCCAGGCTCTTCCCCATAAGTATGGCTGGCTCGGAACCCTTACGGGGCAGTTCTACTCTGCCCTCGAAAACGCATGCTGTCATCACCGTGATTCCTACTCAGTGACCCTCCAGGACAGGGTCGAACTGCTCTGGTGGGTTTCCAAGGCTGTAATGCTTTATAGGAGTAGAAAGCCTCATGTTGCTCCTGTGGAGCACCTAAAGGTTTCAAATTATTGACCTCATGGTTCACAGCCCAGTGTGTAATCCACTACACCATCAGGCCTCCTAAACGCTGCCCTGCAAGGTTACTGTGAAGGAGAATCCATTCGGTGGTGGTGGGTTTTCTCTGAGATAACAGCAGAGGGCAGCACCATCCCAACAACCAGGACACTAAGCTAGTAACTGGATGTTCCTCACAAAACTCTTATCATTGACAGTTAGGCGGATAGTTACAAAAATTGAGCTTGTTTTGTTCTTTCCTCTTCTGGGACAATATTAACCACTACCCACTCACTGCCATCGAGTCAATTCTGACGCATAGTGACTATACAGGGATGGACTCCTAGGATGTAAATCTGTACGGGAGTAGACAGCCTCATCTTTCTCCTGCAGAGCAACTGGTGGGTTTGAACTGCTGACCTTGCTGATCCCGCAGCACCATGAAAGCATGTAATATTAACTGCTGCTTCATCTCAAAGTTAGGAAGATGCTGCCAGGGGAGGGCGCTCAGGAGGCACAATCAGGCCAGCACAGGTTTTTCCTGGGCCCCTCCAGTTCTCACAGCAAAAGGTCGGAAATGCTATCCTATCCTTTCCATAGGTGAGTGCCCCGGCACGTGGTCCAGACCTCACACCCACTGGAAAACTAGTGAGAAACATCAGAGTCCCCGCACCTATTAATTTACTCAGAGATCCATGTTGAAAAGATGAGCACGGGCTAGGTAGGAGCTACTGCAGCACACAGCCCAAACTTAAGTGTCAGCTCTGGAAGTGACATTGCGCGTGGGCTGCTGTGCAGTGAAGCCACACACCGATCCCTAAGCCTCCTTTAGCCCCATTCGAGGGGGTGTCAGTATCTGAAAGAAAATCGTTCTTGTCCTTATTACTAAGAATCTTTTTTTACAATCGTGGAACCTAGTGCCATAATTAATGCCCAGCTTTACCCAGGAAGTCAACAGTGAAACACGGATGGGAGGGGGAAGCAAGCTGAGTATGGAGGCAGATAGAACGCCGGAGTTCTATTTGTCAGGCTCCATTTTTAAAACTTTTCACTAATTGACTCTGAAATCATCACAAGAGCCCGATAAGGTAGATACTCATGCGCTCCATTTTACAGACGAGGGGATGGAATCACAGATGGGTTGGGCAGCTTGCCCAGGATTGGACAGCTCGGAAGTGGCAGGGTCCAAATTTAAACACTAGCAGCCCGGCTCCAGAGTCGAAGCTCTCCACGACTGTGCAATCCTGCCTCTATTCTGTCGTCTCCTTTTCATTGACAGGCAGCTGAAAGCTCCACGCAAGGAGAAACGTTTCATCATCCATAGTCTAACTCAGACACAAGACTCGAGATGGGCCCAGGAGGAAAGAGGGAAATGAAGGGCTCTCAACCCAAGAAAACCCCCTCTCCCAAGCACAGTGATGGGACCGAATGCCAGGACCCAGAACATCCAGGGCTAGCAGTTTTCACTGGGGGGTTAGGATAAATGTCATAGTTAAAATGCAAACTAAAGCATTAGACAGCTTCTGGCTAGAATCAGACAAGAACTTGGAGCCAACCACTCCCTTCAGGGACACACAGGAGGTATAAAAGGCGGGAGGCACACAAAGAGCAGAAGGCAAAAATTCCATGGGTGGATGTGGGAAGCGTCTGGTCAGACGGGCTCTGTGGTTCCACTGGCAAAGCTTGCAGAGCAGACAAGACGAAGGCCTGCACACCCGTCCTTGTCTTTATTCCTAATCCTTCAAGTGGCAACCAGGTCCAAGACCCAGCGCAAAACATAGAGGAGGCCCCGCCCTCTTGAGCAGAGTTCTTACCTGGGTCTGCCTGATTCTTATATGTAAATGTTCCTGTGGCTTAACATATTGAGGGGTTTTCATTTTCCCTTTTGAGTAGTCCACCTTGGCCTTCTTTAGGTAAAATTTTACTGTGCCCTTCTTGGGTAGCCCTTTTGAGACATACTGAAAATAAAGATCTACTTATATACTGAAAACAGGTGGAAATGAACAGCAACAGAATCAGGTCCAAAGCCAGATTGAAAAGGGCTAGATGGACCCCCAACCCCACCTGTATCTCTGTCTCTCTCCCTCTGCACTTCACCAAACCCCAGCCCAGACAGCAGGCTCTCTTCCTCTCTCTCTCTCTCTCTCTCTCTCTCTC
>NW_022103942.1:2479072-2510724 GCF_000313985.2 Echinops telfairi | reverse complement strand
CACACACACACACACACACACACACACACACACACACACAAACCACGCTGGCCAGATAACAGGCAAAGCATTCTGAATGTCCTACTTTGTAAACTCAATGTATTCTAGATGGGATGAGCCAACCATTCCTTTGAACCTCTGCCCATAATGCACATACCATTCTCACAGGAGGTAGGGCAAAGTGCGGTAAGCAGACTCAGATTCAAATTCTGACTCGAGTGCATGATGGTGAGCTTGGGCTTGTTCGTCTGTAAAAAGGGAGTGCATTTTATTCCATCAGGGGCATGGGGCATTGAAAGCTTTCACATACAAATGGCCTCACATAGTTCATGCTCTTTTGTACTAGGGGTTAAGCATCACTTGGGTTATACCTAGAAAACCCTGAGCCCGCTTTCAGTAATGGGCTACTTAGCAGTTGTGTTATTTGTCTCTCGACACTAAATACTGGTAGAAAGAGGGAAGGAAAAGGCTAGAGAAATGTTGGGTAGAAAAGCCACAGTACATAATTCACTACCCCCACACCTTGGTACCATCCACGAGAGAAAAGTCATACCCTTTGAGGATGGACTCTCAGGGACTCAGATCTCAGCAGAGGTTTCAGGCAACTGTGTGGGGAAAAGGTAAACTTTCTTTGAATTCACAAAGTGAGAGAGGGAAGGGCCTGCTACTTTGGTTCTTATCCTTTAAGCTACGAGAAGAGCAACAGCACTTAAGTCAGGACACCGAGACTACGGCGTCTCTAGAACTAACAAATGCAAACACTCGACAGGTGAGAAAGCTTTATTGAGCACGTGTACATTTGGGGGGTAGGATGTGGAGAGAAAACAAAAAGCAAGTTTAGCCCAGCATCCCAAGTTATGACACCAACCCACACTCAATATATATATTTTAAATTCCCTGGGTCCACTTTACACATACAATAGACCACCGTAATTCACTCACAATCCAGTGGCCTTACACATTGCATTCACCCTCAACTTGGGAGAGAGACACATGTAAGAATTGAAAAGGTCAGTTTAAACAGTTAGTATCAGAAAATGGGCCATAGACACCAGCCCCTTCTTCTTAGAAAAACCTCAACATTCCACACCCACGCTACATCAAGGTCAAGTTTAGGAAGCCACTTACATATATATATATATATATTTTAAAAGGAACAGAAATCACTTGAAGGAAGTCAGCCTGGCTGAGAGACTCTCTGTACATATGTTCGTAGAACAGCAGGTCACTTTATACAAGAGTTTTCTATGTTGGCTTATATTCTGTATGAGAACACATTTCAGATTACAAACACTATGAAAGGTGGGGTATATAAGAGTGGAGATGTCTCATTGCTCATTACAGATAGGAGGAGCATTTTAACAAGTTGCATCCGTTAAAAATGTAGACTTGACCATGCACTGTGAGCCACTTCACCCTCAGTCCCAGTCCTCGGGGACTATCTAGAAGCTCGTGCTGTTCACGTCCGTGATTCAGTCAGAGGCCTCTGATCGGATGAAAGTGCTTTTCTAGTCTTTTTGTAAAAGGCTTCCCCACCGGTAGAGAAAAGGGACCTCTAACTGGCCTTTCTTTAACCTGTGAAAGACCTCACACCCAAGCAAGGTGGAAACTGCCAAAAAGAAGAACCCTTAAAAGCTAAAACTTCAGACATGTCTCAAGGTAGAAAACAGACTTTAAAACATTTTTTTATATGAGCTAAAAGCATACATTGGAGAGGCAAAAGAGGGAGGAGCTATTCATCTTGCTCCCATATTTTCTTCTCTTTAGAGAAAAACAACCTCCTTCTCAGAGCCTTGCCAGGCACACCTGGGAACAGGCTGGTGCTAATCCCAAAGGCAGACAGGGTTTCCTGGGGGAAGCAGGAGCAAAGATGTCCAGAGGGAAGATAAAATGTCATTGTAAGAGATTTTGAAAGATGTTCATTAGACCTCATAAATATATAAGAGAGACGCTTAAAACATCCTAGATTTTATATATATATATACACACACACATACATGCGCGCGCGCACACACAGCTTTGAAGAGACCCTTACTCTATTACAAAGGAGAACAAGTCTACATCACGCCAGCACAATAGGATTTGTAGAAACACATTGGTACACACACACACACACATTAACTTATACATATTTGCTCGTGGTTTCTTCACGTTCGTGGGCTTGCCCTGGCCAGGGCTGGGCCTGCAGAGGAGGACAGGGACTCATATGCTCAGCTTCTGCTTGACCATCGAGGAACGGAGCGGTAGAGTCCCTTCCGCCCAAGACCCTGGATACTGTCGCATCTTCTGCCACAGGCTCACTTCTTCCCCAGTCGAGTCCATCCAGTCCACCACTTCCCCATGACTGATCCCTGGGGAGACACACCAGAGGAGGCTGAACAGGGGCCCCACTCTCCAGCCCACCAGGAAAGACAGGTTAGACAGCAGGGGTAGCAGCCTCACAAAACGCAACGTGCTAGGAAGATGAGCTGATGGGAACAGAAATCTGAGAGATGCCTTCTGGTGATTCTCTACCGGAAGTTCTGTGCCCTTGAGACTATCCAGAGGCTTCCAGCATGCACAGGAGCTAAGAGGCCTTTTATTCTGAGGTGGTTACAGTGCTCTAGTGTCTGACACTCTATGCCAGAGCTACTGTGCTTCTGCTAGTGCCAATTTGACTTCAAATTTTTTAAAAGTATATGAGAACTTTCTATGCAGCCTCATTCCTAGTCACAGCTGCATTCATTCAGCAAACATTTATTGAGTGCCTACTATATGCCAGGTCCTATACTAGACTCTGGAGCAGGGGTCCTCCAACTTTTTTTAAAAAGGTGCCAGTTCACTGTCCCTCAGACCCGTTGGAGGGCTGGACTATAGTTTTAAAAAAACTCTGACCAAATTCCTGTGCACACTGCACATATCTTATTTTGAAGTTAAAAAAAACAAACGGGGCAAAAACACCCGGCGGGCCGGATAAATGTCCTCGGCGGGTCGCATGTGGCCCGCGGGCCAGAGTTTGAGGACGCCTGCTCTGGAGAAACAGTGGTAAACACAGCAGAACAGGTCCTTGCCCTCATATAGCTTTCATTTGAACAGAGAAGGCAGAATAGAGATACACATCAGTCAACAATAGTCACGTAGGGTCAGACAGTGAGCTCAGTGCCGTGAAGTACTGAAATGTGGCGTGCCTGGCGCAGGCCTGGTCTTACTGAGATGGCGATCTGGGGGCCTCCTTGAGGCGGAGACATTTCCCCTTGTCAATTTGTCAAGACCCAACCCAGGTCAACAGTCCTGAGGGAACAGTATCAGGCAGTGGGAACAGTACTTACAAAGGTTCTGACGTAGGAATGAGTTTGGATTATTTGTGAAGCAGAAAGAAAGTCACTGTGGTTGAAGCAGTATAAACAAATGGCAGTGATTTGAAAGCGGAGGGGGTGGGGGGATTGTCCTAAGGTCATGACCATATGGAATCTCTAGGTGACTTTGGCACTAGCAACTCCACACTGGAGTGTGTGACAGAAGCCAGATCACAGTGGATTGAGCACTAAGGGAGAGGCAGAAAGGTGGAACTGACATTAAAAAACAAAACCCTGAGAGAGCGAATGCGGGGTTAAAGGAGGGCTTGTTTTGGTTTCAGATAGGAAATGCCATGGTCTATTTGTATTCACCTCAATTAGATAGGAAGACAGAAGGGAGAGGACATTCGCTCTAGGGGTGAGCTCATTGAAAAGGGGAGGCAGAAAAGGACCCAGGACACATGAAGAGGGGTGGGCCTGTGCATCAAGGAAGATGCAAATCATAGGTACAGTGGTAGTATGTTTGGGCGAGAAAGGTAAAATTCTTGGCTGAGAACCAGGCTGAGAAACCTATACACATAACCGTGCAGAGCTCGGCCTCCTCTATGCCTGGCACACAGTCGGCACTGAATACATATTCGCTGAACGCTAGCTGATGAGAAAGAAGACAAGTCTAGTCAGAGAGGGTGTCTTTGTGGAGGTAAGGATGTAGTGAGAAAACAAGAGGCCCTTAAGACAAGTCGGGATGAGGGAGAGGCTCTCACCAGTACCAACACCCAGTCTGACCCCTCCCAGGAAGTCATTGCTGGACAGGGGTTCCCGGTCCCACACAGTCAGTTCCAGGCACACGTGTTGCAGATCTTCCAGCCGTACACCATTGTAGACAAATGTATGGTTGTAGTGGGGATTCAAAGTCTTCTTCACCACAGGAGTTTTACGCTTACTGGCCTTGTTCCTCACGGGAAGGAGGTATCTGGCAGAGGGTGGGGAGTAATCAACGACCCACTCGAAGCTGGCAGTGGCTGCCTCGGCTCCCCTGGCCCCTACCACAGGCCTAGCCCAGTGAGGCGAGGCGACCTTCAGATCCTAGTTCACAGCCCCGCCCCCCCCTCTCCTTTGAATCTGCTGAAGCAGACTTTCTGCCACCTCTACTAGGTCATTTACCTGATTCAATTCCTTTAACCTGGAGAGAAAATTAACATCACGTTCTTAGTGAGCTGTTGTCTATGCTCCACCCAAATGGCTTTTAAACATTTGACTCCATTTCTAATGGTCAAGGTCGTGTTTAACAATAGTAACAACTGTCAACTGAGCCCAGTGCGATATGTTAGAGAACTCAAGTCAGCAGGGTGATCAACCACTGGGGGAAAGCTAGCATTGCTTCAAAATGGTCAGAAACACAATCTTGAGTTCTCAAATGTAGACAGTCAGGGGACTACAGATTTTCACCCAGCGTTGATTAAATACTTAAGTCTATTCCAAAGGCAAAATCAGAACCTATCTGTCCACCATCCTCTGTGGAAATCAACACTCCATCCCAGTCCAACCTGAGCTCAGTCCAGTGCACAGGTGGTGGAAGCAGCTTTACCATGACCAAATCTCAGGAACAAAGGTGCCTGCTAGGGGTGGCAGGACACATAAGGACACACAAGAAAGCTTACAACGGGTTCCCCACTTATCTCTTTGGTCCTGAAACTGGTTAGCTGGATGCTGGTCCAGGGACTCACCCCTTGACAAAGCTGTCTGAAGTCCCTCCTGATTTGGCAGCCGTCAGGTTCTTGGCTTCTTTGATCCACACCTGGAGCTCTCCCCCTTCCCCACCTTTACCTGTAAGGGATGTCAGCCATAACGAGTGAGCCCTGCACCTCCAGAAGTTTTTGGAACTTTATCTAGAAAGCATCTCCTTTCCTTCCTCTTGAAGGCAGCTAGCTCCATGACAACTGAAACGGCTTTTCACAGGTATTCTCAACACCTAGCACAGTCCCTGGCAATCAGCAATAGGCACCCAGTTAATAACAACCATCACAAGAACCACTTATTGGACACTAGCCGTGGGCCAGAGCTAAGCACTGACTTCTCAAAACGACCCTACGAGGGAAGGTCCTATCTATTTCCTCATTTGGTTCTCAAAACAAGCCTATGAGCTATTACTCGTATTGTCCTAATTTTATAGATGAACAGATTGAGGTTTAGAGCAACCACACTACCCAGTATTTGCTGACTTATTTTTAAAAGAAAGAAAGGCTCGCCTTCCTTTGGGGTTCCAATGGTCACTTCACAATTTCAATCCCTGTCTCCCTAATGATAACATGTCATCCTCCACTTGTCCCTTCTCCTCAGTCTAAATATATGCTAATCTCAACTCTCCTGATTTTGTCTGAAACTCCTTTTAAAAGAAAGCTTCCCTGGCAAGCTTATCTCCTCATTTTCAAGTTATTTTCCTTTCCTTAAACACCAAAACCAAACTCACTGTCATTGAGTCGATGCTGACTCACAGCGAGCCGAGCCCTGGTGGTGTAGTGGTTACGAGTTGGGATGAGCTCCACAATGTGCCAAGTTCGAAACCACCAGCCACTCAGTGGAAGGAAGATGGGGCTTTCTGCTCCTGCGAACTGTTAGTCTCCGAAACTCACAGGGGTTCTATGGGTTGCTATGAGTCCTTCAGCACCGAGAGTCCTGATAAAGCAGAGAGGCCACGTTCACTACCTCACTTCCACTAATCTGCTGAACAAGCCAATGAGCTGTTTCGACGCAGCCTGCCCCTAAGCTGACTTCAATATCTTGACCGCTGCAGGTCCCTTCCTTCTGGAAGTGCTCTCCTGACGCTTGTCGCTGGGAACCCTCTGCCTCACGAGCGCTTTCTTTCTCTCTTCATCCTTTAAATGTTGCTTTTCTTGGTGGTTCTGCCCGACCTCTCTCTTCTCTAATCATTTTATTCCATCTTACAGAAAGTGTATTGTTAAGAACCTCTTTCGCTTTCCACTGCCACAGTTCAAGTTCAACTCCTTATCATTACTATTCAAGATACTTTTCAGTTGGACTCCGGCGTCAGATCCCATTCCAGTCCCACTCTCAAGTCTACATACATAACGCCAGCACCACCAAAGGAGTTCACTCCCCTATTTACACACAGCTCCACACTTCCTATGCCTTTCTACCCTGTACACAGAAATTCCCTTTTACCCTCCTCCTTTATGGCCTCGTCAAATCTTAAACAAAGGACTGGATTCAACAAGACTTCCTCCCTAAAACTCTCCCAAACATCACTAAACAGAATTCATCACTCCCATGTCTGTGTGTCCCTTAGCACATGTGCTTTTCTTGCGAAATTAAGTTGCTCGAAGCAAAAACGAAATTAATTAGAATGTAGACCTCCACCAAATTTACAAAGAAAAATTTGTTGTAAAAACAAAACTCAAGAAAAAGACAGCCCCCCCCCAAAAAACAAACCCTGCCATTGAGTCCATTTGGACTCATAGCGACCCTACATAGGATTTCTAAGTTTAATCTTGGTGAGAGCAGACACAGCCTCATCTTTCTGCCCATACAGCAGCTGGTAAGTTTGAACTGCCAACTTTGTGGTTCACAGCCCAATGTCTGATCCACAGTGTCCAGCATGCATCATGTCTTATTCACTGATACATCAGTCGTCACTAGCACCAAAACCCCAAACCAAACTTCCTACCATTAAGTCAATGCCAACTCATAGCAACCCTATAGGACAGACAGAATTGCCCCTGTGGGTTTCTGAGACTACTCTTTGTGGAAGTAGAAAGCCTCCTCTTACTCCCAGGGGTGGGTGGTTTCAAACTGCTAACCTTGTGGCTAGCAGCCCAGTGTGTAACCACTATGCCACCTGGGCTCCTAGCCTCTAGCAGTGTCTAGCATATTGACTCTTTCCAACCTTCAAATTCCCATCCCTCATATTTTACCTTCCCTTCCAATCATTCTTTCTCAGCCCCCAAATTTCTGTTCTCCTATGACTTCTTAATAACTTGCTAGAGCTGAACCAAAAGGAAGCCCATTTAATAGTCCCCAGAAGAGGAAGGCGTGCCAATCCTAAGACATGCTGGCTGAAACATGCAGAAAAGCCTGAATCTGTAAAGGCATCTAGGCATTTTCCCTAGAAGTCCCAGCGTGCATCTCCGTCTGGTCGCTCTAATACTAGTTAGTGCTGCTAGCCTTACGCAGATTCTACGAGACACTAAGAGCTAAATCCGGGTGCCCCAAAGAAAACTCACTCTTTTTCCGGTCGCCTCCAACAGGGAGTTTGGAGGCTGGGATGTATTTCAATGAAACCACCAGCTCGCCTTTGTGTGGTGGCGAGCCAGTCAAGGAGTCAGCACTGATCTGAAACACAGGGAAACCCACCAGGTCAAGCCAGGCTTCAAGAACTGTCGGAAGCTCTCCCTGAGGAATTCTTAGAGTTGCCTTCACAAGCAGCCTCGCAGCCTAAGAGGGTCCTTCAACACGTGCACCACAATCCTGGTCCTTAGACCATGGCAGCCACAAGTTTATAAGGTCGTTGTTTCACGGAAGGAGATGCAGAAGGGCCAACAAAGCCTGTTTCTGCTACGTTAGGGATACAACAATTAGTTCAGAAATACCTACTGAGGTCTCCCAGCAAGGTTGCCCACAGAGAACTGGTGGCATGATGAAGAAACGTGCGCCCAGCAGCATTAGCAAAAGCCAATCAATAGAGGATCATAGGAAAAGCCAATCAGCATATGAAGGTTTAAATGAGTGATTGTCATACTCTCGTAAGCCCACGGTAAGCAAACATCTAAAAGAAGGCAGTGAATCCATTCATGTGACAAGGAAAGGGATCCTAGATGTCCTGTCAGGGCATCAAAGCAAGACGCCAAAGGCATATTCCCTTTTAGATCAAAGTGTATTCAGATTGGTACATGCGAATAAATATGTATATTTAAACGAGGGCCACGATCACTCCCATCACATTTATTATGTGCCAGGCACTGCTCTAAGTACTTTAAATATGTATCACTTCATTTAATCCTCCAGATAATCCCGGCGAGTGCTAGGATTCCCATTTCACCGGTTCTGAAACAGAGGAAGAGAGGTGAAGTAACTTGTCCAAGGTCACACTGGCCAAGACAGGATTTGAATTCAAGCAGAGTGGATCCTGAGTCCCTCTTTCTAACCAAAAAGAAAGAAAGAAAGAAAACTTAGAAGGACACAGACAAGCCGACCCTTTGTTCCCTCTAGAGGGGGCAGTGGAGAGAGAACAGGAAAGAGAGCTGTCAGTTTTTCACTCTCTATACATCTATGGGGTCTTTTTCAAAATGTAGGATTTTCTAAATTTAAAAAAAACTACTTTTAAATGAACCAAACCCCAAACTCACCGCCATTGAGTCCATGATTTATTTTGATTGGTAGTAGTCTCTAACACTAGACCATAAGAGCCACAAGGTCAGGGGTTGAGCCCATTTTTGTTCATCATCCGATGCAAAACACTTAGCAAAATACCTCTCGCATCATCCCTCCATAAATATGTGTCGCATGAACGGACGAGTGAATGAATGAAAGCCTGCGGTAAGCATCGAGTGCCTTTAGGTGGCAGAAACTGTTCCCTCTGTTGGAAGTTGCTTCCACCTGACTGCTCGGTCTTTCACCTTCGGTATCTGGTGCAGACTAGACGTGCCCTTTCACCTGCCTTTGTTCATTGGGGCTGCTCACCACGGACGTTCCCAGGGCTCCAAACAAACAAACAAGCCTCACAGCCTTCGAGCCAACTCAGTGACCTCAAAGGGAGATATGAATTCATGGGTGGGAAGAATGTACTACAAACCAGAAATACACATATGAGAGACACACAGAAGAAGGGGCGGGTGCTAGAGAAAGAGAACAGAATGGGAGCAAGTAGATTAAAAAAGAAAAACAAGTTGGCCAGGGAGAGGGGAGTATCAGAGGCAATGTTTTCAGTTGAAATAGGTCTGGAATACTGGAATGGCCTTTTAATTTGTTTCCAGGATGTCTACACAATTTGATACACTCTGGCTTGTGTGTTTCAATGGAAAACTCTGAAAAAGTGTTGTTTAGCATTGGCTAGACGCTAGACAGTGAAATTCTTGGTCCATAGCATATCTTTAGTCTGGCTCAAAATCGTTGTTAAAAGTAATTATTTCCAATCCGATGCTTTCTTTTCTTTTTTTTCATTATATGTGAGATTTTTAATGGCAGTAGTTTATGATGGTTTACAGTGGCATTCCAAATATCATTCTCTACTGTAGACTCCTGAGAGAATAACTTGAGTATCAAAATACTTAAAAAGAAATTCTAAATTTTTAATGGCTTAATATAGCTTGGCGATAATTGCTCTCCTGTTTTCATTAGAATTTAAAGGGATGAACTTAATGTTATCAACACACACACACACACAAACTCATGGGCTAAAACAAATCAATAAAACCAAACCCATTTCTACCATGTTGATTCAGACTCATAGTGACCCTCTCAGAGAGTAGAACTGCTTCCTGAGCTTTCTAAGGCTGTAAATCTTTAAGGGAGCAGATAGCCTCATCTGTCTACCACAGAGCAGCTGGTGGGTTCAAACTGCTGACCCTGTGGTTAGCAGCCCAGCACATAATTTCTTATGTCATCAGGGCTCCTAATTTTGGAGAGCAGTAAGCTATCAAGCTATTGAATGCACCTTTTCTCTGGCTCAGCAATTTTACCACCAGGAATTCCTCCTCTAGTAACATTCACAAAAGCTATAATACAGCCTAGATTTAGAAATAAAAATATAAACAATTCAAAAGTCCATCAATGGGAGAATGGTACAAAAGCTGTAATACAAGGCAAATAAAGAAATACCCAGCGATTGGAATAATGAGATATCTCTGTAAGTAATGGCACTGGAAGATGTTCCTGATAGCAAATGCATTACTAAATGAGAAGAAAAATGAGATTACCTAGACAAGGGGGGTTCGTATGAGTCCATCTGTGTTTTGTTAAAAAAAACAACCCCACATAAATACATAAATGTATGTGTGCCCTGCTTAATACAAAATTTCATAATACAAAAGGATACCCAATTAGTGTTAACAGGGTTCTTTCTAGGGACGGCAAGCTCTTTTTTTCTTTGTGCATGTGTCCACCTTGTTTTAATTTTGAACCATATGATCCGTTTGGTCTTAATTTCTTAATAAGCCGTACAAAGAGACATGTTGAAGAAAAAAACAAATTCCCCTTCTACCTCAGTCCCCCTGCTCCCTTCCTAGAGGCTGCCACCCATCTTATTCCTTGCATATCTTTGGAAGACCATAGATATTCCAGTACATGCACCATCTATTGGTTTTCCTTTGGAAAATGCAAGTGTATACCCATTCTGATCACCCCAAACAGTGACTGGCCCAGTCTTGATTCCATTTTAACAATTTCATCTTGACCAGATTGACAGTAATCTATTGTATGTACATTATGTTGTCAGGCACTGGTATGTATTTTTGTTTACAATCCTGCCAGTGGTGTATTGTTATCAATGAAGACACCGTGGTTGACAGAAGTTAGGTGATGTGCCTAAGTTATTTTGTGTTAGGTGATTTAGATCCCAGGCAATATCATGCCACACTGCCACCTCACCCACGATGCCACTTCCAAAGTAAAACCTTTGCTGGCCTGTGTGACCAAGAAAGAGGACAGAAAACAGCAACTGAAGCCGGGTGAATTGCTATCTGCACTCCCCACCCCCCTACCCCACACCCCCCCCACACACTTCTTTAGGGAGAAGGTGGGCTTGGAAAAGAAGTGCAGATTAGGATACATCCAGAGATTAGTTCACAGATGAGGAACAAATTCAGCTGTTTGGATACACCCACATTCTGGAAGGCTAGGAGGCAAAGCTTAGCACATACAGAGAAGACTTTTCAAAGCAAAACCATGGCTTCATGCTTCGCCTGGCACACACAGATGTGATTACTGGCCACACAAGTGGATCTGAAATGATTGTCAAACTCTGAAACACCAGCAGAGGGCAGTAGAACTCTACAGAAGGCGACATTCAAAGCTTGTTACCAACATCTACCAGCAGAGGGCACTGCAGACAATTCGGCTTCAGGTACAAACTGTAAGGATTGGTTAATGCTGACTACCTTTCCATGTAAAGGGAGGCAATGATCCAGTTTCTTATCACGCTTCCAGGAATCCATCTGAATCTCTGCCTCTCCAAGAAAAGTGTTTCTGCCAAAACGACCATGATGCCACACTGAGAACTGCAAGGTCCTCTGGGCCAGGAGAGATTCTGGGATCTCATACTGTGAAGGAGAATTAGAAGTCCAAGATGATTGAATTGTTAGCAGCAAATCTTCAGTGATGAAGAATCATTCCCAAACCTGACCAACCGTACCCAAACTCCAGCATCTTAAACCCTCAAATTACGCGCCCGCCCCCCCCCCCCCCCCCAACCAGCAAAGCCTTCACATTCCCATCCCATAAAAATCTACCGTGTTCCATGGGAGGACCTGGACAATGAATGAACATTTTCTTGAATGGGTGAGGGCACACTGGACCATCTAAGAACTGCCGAGGAGACTCCCTAGCCAAAATAATGTGTAAAAATGAAATTTATACGCATGTGAGTCTCTGACTTCACAGTAATCCCAGCGAGCCTGCTCTTTGTTCTCTTCTCCTTGGGGAAGTCACTGTGACCAGATGCCCACCGTGTTGCCTTTGACACAGACATGGTCGACTGAACCCCATGCCAACCAGCCAGCTTCCAGAGGTATAGCTAATGCTTAGGAAACTAGACAGAACAGGTTGTTCCACCCTCAGTGCCCAGATACTTACCCTGAGGATCTCATCATATAATGGATTGATGGTGTCCCGCTTGATGCTGGTTTTTCTTTTTCCTTGGCGGGACTTGTCAGGCAGAAGATACGTCTTCACATATCTGGAAACCAGAGAGAAAGTGCCATTGTTGTCTTTATTCAACTCCATTAATTTCCCTGCTTGCAATTTCCGTTTGCCATGAAGAAATGAAAATGTCACTTCAAGCCCTTCTTAGACATACTTTTCCCAATTCTGCTTGCCTTTCCTATATCTTCCCTTGCCCCTCTCAATCACACCTCCCTGGCCCCCTGGGAAGGAACCACCTCAGCTCAAGGGTTCCCCGACAGATTCCAAAGTATCATCTCTCATCTTATATCATCAGTCAGGTTCTAAAGGCACTCACGGGTTGGAGCGCTTCTTGGTTTCATCAGCATAGGCCAGCTGGGAACACTCCTTCACGTGGATGGACAGAGTCTGTGTTCGCTGCTCATACTTCAGGGAAAAAGCAATCTTGCCCGTCACAAAGACGTTCCCGAAATCACCAGCTTCACTATAGATGCTCATCATGCTGCCAATCGTACTCTGCAGATAAAGCACCCACAAACATCTGGAGAAGCCATACCACCACCCCCCTCACATCTCATGGTAAAGTCGCAGCCACTACCCAAAAGTTTCAGAAGCCCCTATAACAGGCCAGTACTTCCAACTGCCCTTTACCAAGAGTAGGATAAGACAGCTAGTGCTAACTAGCACACTCGCAACACTCGAGACATCTAGACTCTTAGTTTCTCATCATCTTCTCTCTGTGTACATTTTATTAAATTTCACCTGACCCAGAAGGTGGGCAATGAGTAGAAGAAACACAAGTCCTTTTTCAGCATAGGTTATCTATGCTAAAAAGTTGGTTAGAAGATTCTTTAATTATCTGTGGATTTGTTCTGTTGACCTTTCTGCCTATCAGGCTCTCTCAAGAGAAAAGACAGGGCCAGAGTTGAGGCACTTTATCTTTACAACCACCACCCGAGCTAAAAAGGCACCTTCCCTCTGCATTCTTTGCCTGTGTGAGTATGAAGCCGCTTTAGTCACCCTCTTACCCAACTCTGCCCCCCTCCCAATATCAATCTTTACAGTAAGAGCAGATCCAAACTTGATCCTTAAATGTTTCTTTTCGATTCTGATTCTGATTGGTATTGTCAACCCTTAGTCATACCCCGGTGCCAATGAGTTCGGCCAGCACCCTTCTCATGACATGCACTGCCCTTGAATGTGAGAATTTGGGAGTGGAGCAAAATGAATCAAAGAAGCCCCAGTAGTGTAGTGGGTTATGCATTGAGCTGTGAACCACAAAATCATCAGTTCCAAGCCACCAGCTACTTGGTGGGAGAAAGATGAGGCTTTCTGCTGCCATGAAGATTTGCAGTCTTGGAAACCCACAGGAGTAGTTAAGATCTCTATAGTGAGAGGGGTGTATAATGAAGAAAAGGAGTGTTGGTAGTGCTCTTGGGTAAGCAGTTAAAACCCACCAGCTGCTCCACGGGAGAAAAACGAGACTGTCTGCTTTTGTAACGATGTACAACGCCTCAGAAACCCTATATAGGGTTGCCATGAGTCAGAAGCAAACTCAATGGCAGTGGGGTGGGGGGTAATGAAGAAATCTGATGATGTTCATTTCATGGCCTGAATATCTCTTAAGAGGAGATATTATGGGTACAATTCACAACACTGTGACAAAGAATTCATGGAGCCTGAATGACCTAAAACTTTCCAGGGCTAGTGGGAAATACCACTCCCTAGGGTTGGGGGGTGGGGGACTGGAACAATCCGGGGTGGGGGCAGGGCAGCAAAAGCAGATATGTACACTTTCCCCAGATTATGGGCTACAGCACCAACATTTTTCATTGCAAGGTGGGCACTGAGTAATTTTTATTTCCCTGAAAAAGTGAAGTAGGCCCAATACGTTTGAGAGTCTATGCTCTTAAGTGAGGCTACAAACAACAAATGCAACTCACTTAACCTGGAAAAAGTGACCAGATGATCTCCCTAGATCTTGCCTCTAGTAGAGAGATATCATGTATACTCGTGTATAAGCCGAGTTTTCCCAGCACATTCTTAATGCAGTTTTTGTGGTTAAAAAATAGGTGCCTCAGCTAATATTCAGGTCGACTTATACTCGAGTAATACAGTATTTCCTTCTTGGCACTAGAGCACGTCAATAACCAAAGAACTAATAGTGTTTACCATGGAAGAGCCACTTCGCATACTGCTTCTGGCTAGCTTCTGACGATGCAACTTCACCAAGTGATCAATATCTTCCTCCTCCTCTTCTTCCTCTTCCTGGAATAATAAAGAGAGATTCAGAATTAAGCAAAATGAAAAGAGATTCTTTTAGTGGGAACCCTCATTGTTGCAAAGTTCTGAGCTGTCACCATGTATCTGAAAAAATATACCTTTAACTTTATATGCCTCCCCAGTTCAGGATCCATCCAACCATCTTTCTCAAGTTTCAAAGGACAAAGGTTAGCGTATGCAGTGTTTTCCCTGGAAGCTCTGGCTTTTCCCCATTTGATTGGCCCCAGCCAACCCTCCCTTTACATTTTAATGAGAGCAAGTATTTATTTGAGCTCCAACCACATGTGTAGCAATATATTCAAAGATTAAAGAGACAGAGGCAGCAGTCCTTCTTTGAGCAAAGGAGGAACCAGGCTTGCTGGAGAAATTTAGGATGAATCAAGATCCATGCTGTCTTTTTCTACAGGGTTAAACAGTGTACTGGCGAGGAGCAGGTCCTCTGGATAAATACAATGTCACACAGTGATCGAGGGAAATTCAAGCGTACTCACCATATCCACAATGAGACCTGGGACAGATCTACTTCTGTCTCCCAAGGAGCCACTTGCAGGGTCCACATCTTCTGGGCGAAGATCTAGCACAGATTTAGTGTACTCTGAGCGGAAAACAAACAGATAAAAACAAAGGTCCCCTCTTCTCCAAACCAACAGTTCAGCAAGGGTATTCGGAATTCCGATTCCAAAATGCCATGAAAAGGAACCAGCTACCTGCAGGCCTCAGGATTTTTCTGGTATTCTTCTTGAAAATCATTTCGCCCTCATCCGCAGATACCACATTTTGAGCCCCAGGTTGCATTTCCTAGGAAGGAATCGTTGTTAGTCGCGGTTGTATCGGTTCACGATGACGCCACGTGTGCAGAGTAAAACTGCTCCGTGGGGCTTTCACGGCTATGAGCTTTCAGGAGCAGTCACTGAGGTGCCTCTGGGTGGATTTGAACCACCAACCTCTGAACTGGTAGCCCAGTGCTTACCCATGTACAGCAGACAGGAATTCCTAAGGAAGGGGAGAAAAGGTTAGGCAAAGGGAAAGGGTGGCAGAGGGAATATGGGAGGCCAGCCTTATGCAGAATAAGATTCCAATTTTTCACTTAAGTATGAGTCAAACTGAAAGGAACGCTGAAATGGTTATTTTCTCACGTTTTAACCCAAACCTAAGAAAATGTTCCCAGGTGACACAGAACGAAATGTTTATTTGAATTTCCGATGTCAATTCTCCCGAGTAAAAGGAGGAGGAGGAGAAAAGCCGTGCTGATAACGTAAAGCTTACCATTTTGACTTGAGACTTGGGGGCAGACATTTTCTTCCATTCAGGAAATAGGCCAGTTTTATCCAGAGACTCTCTCCTGGAGGTAGTTACAGACATTATAGCTAAATCACCTCTTCCCCATCCCCTTCGACCATCAAAGGACCAAACCTCTAAGGAAGGCTTGAGGTCAGGACAGTAAACAAACCAGAAGGTGAACTTCACCTCTGACTGACCTTGAGGGATGCAGAAGATAAGCTAAACCACTCTACAAACGCTTACATTCATCCTTCCATTCCCAGGGGACTGCAGTTGGGGCTGGGCTAGGAAGAACCCTTTATGGTGGAGGTTAATATGCTCCAGGCAGCTGTGCTCAAGAGGCACATAAGCAGGAATGGTCCTGAAAGACTTTGGGCAAGGTCAGAGCCAAATACTTCCTCCAACTTCCTGATGGAAATCAGGACCAGCCAGGGCAGAGGCGTCCTGATCCCAGTGGTAGCGAACACAAGAGGACCTGTGCACCAAGGGGCGGCGTGCAGAGCGGGGCGATCTCACCTGGAGGTACTGTCCGAGTCAGCTGTATAGCTATCCAAGCTCTCACTCTCAGCCTCCAGCACGCTCTTGCCACTTTTGGGTTTGAGCATGTCAAATGGCACACTAGGAGAAAAACCAACAGGAAGTGAGCGAGCCTGCCTCCTTCAAAGCTGCCCACAGTTGTAGCCCAAGGGACTTTTCTACAATGAGTGTAAATGAGTGTACGCTTTTAAAACTCTTCAGGGGTTCTCCGTTGCTGCAGCATTCAGGTCAAACGCCTTAGCATGGAAGACAAGCCTTCACCTCTTCTCAGACTTTACATTTCAGAGAGATGAATTTTTACCCTGAAGAGCCCACATCTCCCTCTTCTTTTCCTCTCCCATTCCCTGAAGAGTCTTCTCATGAGCTTGAGTTGTTCATTTTTCTGTTTGTTGGCTTTATTTTACCCAACTCATGGAATGGGCTCTTGCTTCAGGTCCCCCTTTATACGTGTTCGGTCCTCTAGATTTCTCAGACTACTCCCCGATCCCAACCCTCGATCCGTAGCTTTCCTACGTGCTCCCAAAGGACTGGTATTTCTTTGGTGCAGTTTCCATATATTTCTTTTTTTTCTGTGAATATTCCTTAATTTTGTTTTCTTTTCTTTTTTTTAATCGTCTTATTAGGGGCTCATACGACTCTTATCACAATCCATACATACATCAACTGTGTAAAGCACATTTGTGCATTCATTGCCCTCATCCTTCTCAAAACATTTGCTCTCCACTTAAGCCCCTGGCATCAGGTCCTCATTTTTTCCCCTCCCCCATGAGCCCTTGATAATTTATAAAGTATTATTTTGTCATATCTTGCCCTGTCCCACGTCACAACCCACAGGTTGAGAACAGCTGATCTACTGTGACCCTGATCAGAATGGTCCACTGTAGTATCTGAAGACTATCTCGTTCTTCTGGTCTCGGCAGATAAAGCCATGGTTTGTATAGACAGGTAATCCTGAAGATGGTGGACTAGGCAGACAGGTGACTCCGATCCTCTATACAGCAGTTCTCAACCTGTGTGGGTCGCAACCCCTTTGGGGGTCAAACAACCCTTTCACAGGGGTCGCCCGATTCATAACAGTAGCAAACTTATGGTTATGAAGTAGCAACGAAAATAATTTTATGGTTGGGGGGTCACCACAACATGAACTGTATGAAAGGGTCTCGGCATGAGGAAGGTTGAGAACCACTGCTCTATAATGAAGACATAATAATGATGAATCAAGAACCATGAGCTTCAGAGACCAGGATATGAGAAGTAGATTGAATACTGACTCGGAAAAGAAGCTGACCAAAAATGATAAAGAAACAAACAGAACAGCGAACTGTCAGCTGGCTTGACACAGTGTGGTCATTGTGAAATTTTACGAGCAGTTTTCAGATCCGAACAACAACCTGATAATTGGCCCCACTTCTCCAGGACCTCATGAGCGCACACATCTGTGGCCAGCAACCAGACAGGTACAATCTTTCCCCTTTGCTCCTCATCCTCCTGGTGACCAAAAGTGTGGCCAGTGACACCCTACTCTTCCCCAGGCCCTGCTCTGCCTTAGGTCAAAGTCCCATCCTGATGTATTGGGTACCCTGCATTTGGAGACACATACTTTCTATCTCCTTGGGTCAGCAGAACACGTAGTGCTGGATGGAATAGCCTACCCCTAGTCACTTCCTGGGCTAGCAGGAACTCCTGTGACCAGTTACCCTGGCTCCAGATGCCCTCGGGAACACCTGGGATGACTTACACCACCAGGTATCCTGCCCTGAGCCACCTTCTAAGCCAGCAGGAATGTCATCTAGGTCCAGCCCCCTGTCCTACACTGTCCCACTCATGACTCTATTGGGTACCCTACCCCGTTGGCCAGCAGGAACACGGCCCAGTTGCCCTGTCTATTCCAGTTTTCCTCTTTCTTTTCCTTTCCTTCCCCTTTTCTGGTTTCTCTCTTGCTTTCCCCCCTTGTTTCTCTATTCTTTTTCTACTCCCTTATTATTTCTTCTTATTTTTCATTTACTATTCTTTTCTTCTTTCTTTCCCTCTCCCTAGTTTTTTATCGTTTTTCTTTCTTTTTTCTCATCCCTTCTCTTGCTTTTTCTTGTAAAATTAAAAGTTTATTTTCTTGTTGTTTATTTTTCCTCCCCCCCAACCCCGCTCTGCTATTTTATTTTTGTCCTACTTGTTTGAGACAGCAATTGTGTCATTCTACCCAGCTGTGCCACCTGCCCTACAGCCCCATTGCTGGGCAAGTGCCACCACCACTGCCACATCAACGGATCAATGATAGACGGCTCCTAACCTCAACTTCACCCGCAATTGCTCTATACAATAGCAAACAGAGAACTGGATACACATTCCCATCCTTGGTCACATTTTCCAGGACACAGGGAGTGAGTGATAGCTAAGCTAGTGAACAGAGTAGCACACCCTCCCTGTTCTCTCAGATATATCCCCAAAAAGAAGAAAGAAAGAAAGGAAAAACCCTGGACCAAACAAATCAATATACAACCATCAATTACAACCACCAACAGTACTGTAATGTCTCCAAGACAAAAGACAACCCCAGTTCCCACCAAGAAACCAGTGCCCAAAACACCGAGCCAGAAAAGGTTGGTTGGGGAAGAAATGGAATTGGAAAGATCTGATAAGGAATTCAAAGGAATGACAAGTTGAGAAAAATATGGAGAAAACGGCAGACAAAATAAAAGAGAATATAAGAAAAAAATAAAACCTAAAGGACTCAATGATAAAAACACTATAAGAACAAACGGACAGAACCGAGTCCTGTAGCCTTGGATTGCCTTCGTTCTCTTTTGTTCCAGAGGAGTAATTTCTGAGCAGTTTATCTTAAAGGGTCCGTCCCAAGCATGTAAGACCCCACCCATTTAGCAGTATGTTGTCAGAACAGTATTCAGAAGAAATTTTTTTTCCTTTTTAAATCATTTTATTGGGGGCTCCTACAACTCTTATCACAATCCATCCATCCATCCATTGTGTCAAGCACATTTGAACATTTGTTGCCATCAACATTCTCAAAACATTTGCTTTCTACTTGAGCCCTTGGTATCAGCTCCTTATGTTTCCCCTCCCTCTCCGCCCTCCCTCCCTCATGAACACTTGATAATTCATATTTGATTATTTTGTCATATCTTACACTGTGTGACGTCTCCCTTCACCCACTTTTCTGTTGTCCATCCTCCAGGGAGGAGGTTATGTGTAGATCCTTGTGATTGGTTCCCTCTTTCTACCCCATCTTCCCTCCACCGGCCCAGTATCACCACTCTCGCTATTGGTCCTGAGGGGTTTCTCTGTCCTGGATTCCCTGTGTTTACAGTTCCTATCTGTACCAGTGTACATCCTCTGGTCTAGCCAGATTTGTAAGGTAGAACTGGGATCATGGGGGGGGGGGTGTATTTCGGAACTAGAGGAAAGTTGTATGTTTCATCATTGCTATACTGCACCCTGACTGGCTCGTTTCCCCCCACCGACCCTTCTGTAAGGGGATGTCCAGTTGTCTACAGATGGGCTTTGGGTCAAACTGGCAGTATTCATTTCCAAATGGAAGGACACTATTCCCGGGCTTTTTGCCGCAAGGATTTTCTAAGAACAGCAAGAAAAGGGAGGGATAAATTCATTCTTCCTTAATTATAGCAAGTAACTTCACTTTACTTCCATTATACCAAACTCTCATGATATTTTTGTCTCCAATCTCACTGGCTATCCTTTGGAAACTTCATTTGCTGGTCTTTCCTCATTTCTCACACCTCTTATCTCATGATTATATGCAGGCTTACTCATTGGGCTACTTTTCTTCTCTATCTAGACATATCTAAATGATCTTATCTAATCCCATGGCTTTAAATATCCTCTATGGACTAATGAGTCCTAAATTCATCTCTCACTCAAACTCAAGACTTCCATGTACAACAGCTTCCTCAACGCCTGCCTCCACTTGGAGAGCTACTAGACAGTTCAAACACGGTGTAGCCCAAATGAAACCCCCAAGTCCTTCCCCAAGTCATCTCTTCCTTCGATTTTCTCCATCTCATTAAATAGAAAATCCCTCCTTTTAAGTCTCAGATCAAAAGAGTTAAGAGACATCTTTGACTCCTCTTCTTTTTTCTCACAGTCCACATCCAATCTGTCAGCAAATACCCTTGTTTCCATTGTCAATATATACTTAGAATGCTCACAGTTTCCTCCTCCTGCACGCCCCACCACTCTGGTCCAAACCACCATCATATGGCTCGTGGAGTGCTGCAGTAGCCTCCTAATGGATCTCCCTGCTTTTTCCTGGACCTCATGCAATCTACGTTCATCACAACAGCCAGAAAAGAACTTGTATAATATAAATCTTACACAGAGGTACCATAAGAGCCAATAATTTCACTCTTAGGTGTATGCCCAGAAGAACTGTAAGCATATGTCCACATTAAAAATCCCTCCTTGCCAGCCCCTTTGCCATGGCCTGGATCTCGGGGAGTGGTGGGGACAGTCTGAAGGAGGGGGAGCAAAAGTGTGTGTCTGAGTCTGGTTACTGTCTTCCCCGGGGTGACTATTCTATGGTGGCCTCAGGATAGGCTGGGGCCACACCATCTCTGCACCCCAGTAAAGGTAACCCCTGCAGTGGGGGCTGTGGAGAGGGTGGTGACGTGTGATGCTCAGGCATCTCCCCATCCCAAAAGAGGCCTGATGGGAGCAGGCGGGGTTCCTTGATCTGCCCTCCCACAGGGAGGGGAGCCATGCTAAGACGCCAACTTCAGGGACTTGGGTTGGGTTGTTTTCATAGCAGAGGACAGGATGGGGCATTGTCAATAAACCACTTCTGAGTACCCCCCCCAAAATGTGTTTATTTAGAACGATTAAAACTATTCAATTGCATGATATATGAATTATCTGCCAATAAAACTGTTGGGAAAAAAGTGTCTGAATAGCATAGAGCAGCATTATTCAAAACAATCAAAAGGCAAAACAACCTAAGTGTCTAAGATCATAAATTTTAAAATAGGGCATATTTCTATAAGAAAATAACCTCAAACTTAACAATTGTGAGGATGGCACGGGACTGGGCTCTGTTTTGTCTTGTTGTGCTTAGGGTTGCGATGAGTTGAAGCTGACTTGAAGGGCCCTAACAAGTAAATACAAGGAAATGTTATTCAACCATGAAAACGGAAGTACTGGCAAAGGCTACAACCTGGGTGAATGTTGAAAACATTATGCTCAGTGAAAGAAGTTGGTCACAGAAAAATAACCCTATTATAGAATTTCATTCATACATGAAATATTCAAAACACACAAGGTCTTTAATGCAGAAGTAGACATCATGGTTGCCAGGGACTAGAGGGAAGAACAATGAGGGCTTAATGGGTATGGGGTTCTCTTTTAAGGTGATGGAAATGTTCTGACACTAGACCCCATTGACAGTTGTACAATAATTGGAATACACTAAAAGTCATTGGACTACAAAACATCATATTATTATTTTATGCTTGAAATTAACTTGTAAGTCATTAAAGAGTCCAAATCCACTTTAGTTTTACTTTTCCACCTTTTTTAGCCCTGCACACCAATATGTAGTTTCGAGGAGGAAGGAATCTGGGGGGCTTGAACTATACATTTTAAAGGGATTAAAAGAGTGAATGTATATTATATCAATTTTGCCTCAATAAAGAAAAGATATAAATCTGATCATGCCACTTCTTTGCTTAAACCTTTCCTTCTCAGAGTAAAAGGCAGAGAGACCTTCTGTGACAGCTATGGGTTAGGTCAACTAGACACTCCTGGATAAGGGTAAAGGTGGGGCCCAACCCCCACCTTTGGGTCATAGTCAGATTACACCTCCTTGGTGTCATTAGCCTTTTTGTATATGAGTGAGAGACACTGGGAACTCTCTCTCTCTGCCTCTTCACCTTCCTGCTTGCTGGGACTCTGCCAGCCTCCACAAGCAGCCCATATGGGCTGCCCAACCCGGAGAGCTGTCAGCGCCCTGCCATGTTTCCAAGCACCTTGGATCCATGTGACTCTACATTCACCGCCCGGAGATCTTCCTGCACCCTGCTGTACCATCCAGTGTCATTGGCCTGCACCTACATGAGTCTGAAGAGAGCCCTGTCGACCACTGGACTTATGCACTTCAGTTGGAAGGGCTGGGATACCTTTTTGATATAAAATTTCTTCTGGAAAGGTGATGGTGCCCGGCTATCAAGAGATATAGCATCTGGGGTCTTAAAGGCTTGAAGGTAAACAAGCAGCCATCTAGCTCAGAAGCAACAAAGCCCACATGGAAGACGCATACCAGCCTGTGTGATCACGAGGTGTCGATAGGATCAGGTATCAGGCATCAAAGAACAAAAAAATCCTATCATTGTGAATGAGGGGGAGTGCGGAGTGGGGACTCAAAGCCCATCTGTAGGCAACTGGACATCCCCTCAAAGAAGGGTCGCTGGGGGGAAATGAGCCAGTCAGGGTGCAGTGTAGCAAGGATGAAACATACAACTTTCCTCTAGTTCCTAAATGCCTCCCCCCACTATCATGATCCCAATTCTACCTTACAAATCTGGCTAGCCCAGAGAATGTACACTGGTACAGATAGGAACTGGAACACAGGGAATCCAGGACAGAAAAACCCCTCAGGACCAGTGGTGAGAGTGGCGATACTGGAAGGGTGGAGGGAAGGTGGGATAGCAAGGGGGAATTGATTACGATGATCTACATATAACCTCCTACCTTGGGGAAGGACAACAGAAAAGTGGGGGAAGGGAGACGTCGGACAGCATAAGATATGACAAAATAATAATAATTTATAAATTATCAAGGGTTTATGAGGGAGGGGGTGGGGAAGGAGGGAAAAATGAGGAGCTGATACCAAGGGCTCAAGTAGAAAGCAAATGTTTTGAGGATGATGATGGCAACAAAAAAGCCAAAACACCCCCTGAAGTCTTCTGAAAACAGAGTAATCTCGTTTCCCTAATACAGAGTGTCTGCCTGGAGCACTGTGCTCTTCTTTGAAGAACTATCAACATGAGATCAAATTGACAAGAGCTACTAGGAATAAATATTCGATAGGAAAACTATGGGGAGGAACAATTAGGGAAAGGGAGGCGAGAATGGTTGGAAGACTGTAATCAATGTCACTGAAATGCACACAGAAATGGTCGAATTGGTGTTTGTTCTGCTTTGTGTATTCTCCGCAACAGCAGTACAAAATGAATGATAAAAAGATCCAGCATATGCACACCCATGCTTTCCTGACATTCTTTATCCCTCTAGTCTATTTCAGTTTCTCTATAGCACTTGTCACCATCTAATGAACTCTGTTTCCTTGATTATTTACTGTCTGTATGCCCCACCTACCAAGTCTAAGGACCATGAAAAAGGGATTGGATGGTTTTCACTGGTGTACTCCCATGGCCTAAATCGGTGCTGGGTACATAGTAGTCATTTATAAACGTGTCCAAAGCGCAAATAAGTGAACAAAGAATGAAGTAAGTAAAATCTCTGGCTTTGAGTATTATAAAATGAACTCCCCAAGTGACTGTGTGGTGTCTGCGATTCTGATAGGAAAGCCACCCGTCGGGGCTGAGACCCTCAGGTGTGCCAGAAGAGGGAGAGCAGTCATTCTGTGCGAGCTGGCTTAGCTTTCCAGCACAAGTCACAGTCAGCAGGGGACGTGGCTTTCTAGGGACTTCAGAATCACTCTTTTTCCCCATCCTCTCCAAAGGAGAACAAGAACCAGAGGTGGAACCTCTCCTCGAGAGGTAGTTTCCCCAACAGTGGCTGATGAAGAGGGTTTTTGCTTGTCTGGTTTTCCCTAAAGATGAATATGTACGTACTATTCCAGAGCTGATATGAGCCACCGTAGGGCAAAAAAGCAATTATTTGACATCTGTGTAGTAAAAAATAGACTACGACACGGGCGCCCTGGACTTTATCTGTGTGATCTCAGGTAAATCACTTATCCTGCTTTCTTTTACGTTAAAAAAAGGAGCGTTGAATTTGATTATCTCTGAGGCTCCATCATTTTATGGAAAAGAACATTTATGGTCATTTAATCTAATTCCATGTGTAGCATAAATAATTGTCTTCTGTGTCCAATGAGACAAGAGGTCACAGCCAGCCAGCAACAGTAGGTTTCAGAAATTACATTCTGACTGATGATGTCAGATGTGTTCATCAGGTTCAGCACATAAAAGTCACTTTTATCATTATGCACAAAGGGAAAGGGAGGGGCTCATCACCTGGATCTGATAAGTCACCCCCACTCCAAGGCTATGTGGATATAATCACGGTACATCCATACAACGAAACACCATACAAATAGGAAAGAGACTGGGGTAGACACTTAGTGCTGACATGGGAAGATGTAATATTTTCCTACATTTTTTTCCTTTTACAGCTTAATTGAGTTATCACGGACATAAACTGTGCCTGTTTAAGTGTGCAATTTGATGGGTTTTGATGATTACATATGCCTGTGAAACCATTACCGCAATTAAGATAGTGAACGTATCTATTACTCTCAAAAGTCTCCTGCTGCCTCTTTACAAGCCCTCCCTCCCTGCTCCTATCTCCAGGCAAGTTCTGATCTGTTTGCTGTCATTAAAAATTAGTTTGCATTTTCCATGATTTTATATAAATGAAATCGTTTCGTACGTACTCGTGTATGTCTGGCTTCTTTCACTCAGCATGATTACTTTGATATTCCCCCATGTTGTCGCACATTTCAGTTCATTCCTTTCTCTAGCTGAGTAGCATTTCATCATATCAATAGACTACCATTTATCCATTCACCTGCTGACGGACATTCGGGCTATTTCTAGTTTGAGCCTAGACCAGTAAAGCTGCTGTGAAAATGCATGTACAAATCTTTCACTCATTTGTTTTTTGGATTTTTCTCATGTGCAAGTCTTTGTTCGGACAGACGCTTCCACTTTGCTTGGGTAAATACCGAGTAGTTGAATGGCTGGATCATCAAGGTAGGTACACAGTTCATATTTTTAAGACACTGCCAAATTGTTTTTCTTTCTTTTTTATTTTTTTGCCAAATTGTTTTTCAAAGTAGATGCAAAATGCAGTACATTTCCACTAGCAATGTATGAGTTCAGTTGTTTCACATTCTCTCCAACAATAAAACAAACAAACCTACTAGTGTCAAGTTGATTCTGACTCAAAGTGATCCGATACAGGATTTCCAAGGCTGTAACTCTTTATGGGAGCAGAGCACCACATCTTTCTGCCACGCAGCAGCTGGTAGATTTGAACGACCAACATTGCAGTTAGCCGTCCAATACTTACCTGAAAGAGCCACAAAGAGCCAACAACAGGAACTCGTAATTTTAGTCACTGTAATGTATATAATAGGAACTCGTAATTTCAGTCACTCTGGCTGTGCTGTGAGTTAAGTTGCCCCATGGGAGAAGGGTGAAGCTATTCGCCTCTCTAAAGATCTGCCATCTTGGAAACCCATGCTATGAGTTAGAATTGACTTTGATGGAAGTTGCTTTGAGTATATACAAAGGAACCTTGGTAGTACAATGGTTAAGCACTAAGCTACTCACCAAATGGTTGGCAGTTCAAACTCACACAGCTGCTCTGTGGAAGAAAGGCCTAGTGACTTGCTTCCATAAAGATCACAGCCTAGCCAAAGGGTATTTATAGAGGTTTACTACAGGCACATACATATGTAAATATATTTATATATGACAATGGGGAAATAGATCTATGTGCACATATTTATAGGTTTATTATTAATGTAGCAAATGGACATTGGCCTCTACGCAAGTACTTCCTCAAGGCAAGAACACACTTTGTTCTATTTATCTGGCATTCCATGATGTTCACCTTCCAGAATGATCGCTGAAGACAAAGCGGATGCATAAACAAATGTGGTGAAGAAAGCTGATGGTGCCTGGCTACCAAAAGATATAGCATCTGGGGTCTTAAAGACTTGATGGTAAACAAGAGGCCAACTAGCTGAGAAACAACAAAGCCCACATGGAAGAAGCACACCAGCCTGTGTGATCAGGAGGTATCGATAGGATCAGGTATCAGGCATCAAAGAACAAAAAATCCTATCATTGTGAATGAAGGGGAGTGCGGAGGGAGTGGAGACCCAATGCCCATCTGTAGTCAACTGGACATCCTCTTCCAGAAGGGTCACAGAGAGGAGATGAGCCAGTCAGGGAAAGGTGTAGCACCAATGAAACATACAACTTTCCTCTAGCTCTTTAATGCTTTCCCAGCCCCCCACCCCACTATCATGATCCCAATTCTACCTTACAAATCCAGATATACCAGAGGATGTACACTGGTACATATTAGAGCTGAAAACACAGGGAATCCAGTACAGATAAAACCCTCAGGACCAATAATGAGAGTAGAGTTACTAGGAGGGGAAGGAGAAGGTGGTGGCAGAAAGGTGGAAGCGATCCCAATGACCTACATATAACCCTCTCCCTGGGGGATGGACAACAGAAAAGTGGGTGAAGGGAGACATCGGACAATGTAAGACATGGAAAAATAATATCAATTTATAAATTATCAAGGGTTCGTGATGGAGGAAGGGGGGTGGAATGAGGAGTTGATAACAAGGGCTGAAGTAGAAAGAAAATGTTTAGAGAATGATGAAGGCAACACATGCACAAATGTGCTTGACCCAATGGATGTATGCATGGATTGTAATAGAGTTGTGTGAGCCCCTAATAAAATGATTTATAAAAAAAGAAAAAAGAAGATGAAAGCCTAGCAGACCCTTTGGGGCAGTTTCACTGTCACAGGAGGTCACTATGAATTGAAATAGACAACAGTGAGATTATAAAGTCCCTGTTGGTAGGTGTTGTCAATGATGGATTTCCACCCACAGCAATTTCATGGGACACAAGTAGAACTGCCCCCACAGAGTTCTCAAGGTTATAATCTTTACAGGAGCAATCATCAGGTCTTTCTTCTATAGACCATCTGGGTGAGCATCAACAGCTAACTTTTCTATTCGCAGCTGAACTCTTAACCCTTGTATCACCAGGACTTCTCTATAGCATCCTTCAGTGTATGCAATACTAAGTTGACAGTTCAAGAAAACCCTAGAGACTGCAGTTCTACTCTGTAGCACATGAGGTCGCCGTGAGTCAGAATTAACATCAATGGGTTTGATTATATGGATTTAGGGGCACACAGTGCTATGGTACTGTGATTTTAATGTGCATTTCCCTAATGACAAATGACCGCCACTTACTTGTCTGTCACTTTATCATATTGTGGTGGCGTGTGAGTTGCTTTGATACTGGAAGCTATGCTATTAGGGTTTTTTTGTTTCAGATGAACTTGCTTGTCCCTAAAGGCTCCAAGTCCATTTCTATTTTAGTTTTCTTCTATTTTTTTTCAGCCACTCAAACCACTATTTAGATTTGAAATACAAAGAATCTTGTATTTTTGGGGGGGGGGGTGTTAAAGAAACATTATATGTGCTCCTGAATGTAAAACAGCTAAAGGAACGAGTGAAATAATGGAGCTTAAGAGAAGATTTCAAAGGGTGCCTTAGGAAGGTAACGTTAAGTATTATACTGAAATGTGCAAAGGCCTGGAGTGAGAAACTCCAAAGGGAAGAACAAGCTCGGCATTGTTCCTGGTGAAAATAATGGACGCAAAATTCAAGGAAGACCAAAGAAGAGTGGATGCCTTCGATGTATGGTGCTGGTAAAGCATGCACTGCCAGAACAAACAGATCTGTCTTAGAAGGATGCTCCTTTACAAGCAAGGATGGTGAGACGTTGCCTCACATACTTTGGACGTTTATCAGTAGAACATCATATTTGGAAAAGTGGAGGGTCCTTGAAAAAGAGGAAGACCCTCAAAAAAATGGATTGATACAGTTGCTCAAATAAAGGGCTCAAACATAGTAATGATTATGCGGATGAATCAGAACCCGGCATTGTTTTGTTCTGTTGTTCACAGGGGCACGGTGAGCCAAAACCAATTGAAGACCACTTAACAACACCAATAACAATGATGACTAATGAAATCAAACATCTTTTCTTGTCCTTATTGCTCATCTAGATATCATTTTCGGTTACATATATGCTTAAATCATTTGTCCATTTTCTATTGGATTGGCTGTGTTATAGAGATTTTAGCTATTTTGCTTTCCTAAGTTCCTATTTTTTTAAAATAAGTTAAAATTGCAGGAACCAAATCCACATTTGTATTTAGACAGTCCAGTAGCCTAGATGCCAAAACATTGATGAATGCTAATAATAACTGTCTGGAACAGTGGTAGTGTGGTTACTGAGGATGCATTTTATAGATTTATATATTCTTTTTCTTTTTCTAATTCAATTTTGGTGATAATATACACATCAAAGCATGCTCTCAGTGAATAATTTCTATGTTGGTCAGCAACACTGGTTACACTGTTCAGATTATGTCAACATTCTCATTATTTCTGCTCCAGCTATTTCACCCCTATTCACTTAGACTCCTTTTAAATATGTTGCTATCAGGCCTATTCTGACTCATACTGATCCTATAGGATGGAGCAAAATGGCCCTAGTGTTTTCAGGGTTGTAATATTTATAATAGAAGACTCATGTCTTTCTCACATGGAATAGCTGGGTTAGAACTACAAAACTTTCAGAGCAGCCGAGTTCTTAACCATGGCACTACCAGGGCTCTTTGTATTAGACTCGCTGCCCCTAAACTTTGCAACCACACTTTAGAGTTACTATTGTACCTTCGGCCAATTTTTAAAAATACAGTGCTTATGATGACATTCCACTTTTTGAGTAGATGATTTGTCTTGTTGATTTAAAAACGACTTCAGGGGATAGTTTAATTTCACTGTTTGAAGAAGAATATCACAGGGCAATGGTCCCGGGATTACTCCAGCCTCAGTGAGTTGATATTATTTTCAAGTCATATAAAATATGGTAAAGAAAGACATTTCTTTCTGGCTAGAGGGAAGTTAGAAACACATACACAGGTTACAAGAAAAGTACATAGTACTACTCAATCCTTAAAATATTGCTAGGTGGGAGAAAGAATAAATGGTTTCAAGTTTGATTGGGAAGCCTGTCAAGATCTCAGAGAAGACAAAAGATACAGGCAGAGATTCTCATTTTACAGATATATGGAAAATATATAAATATACCACCGGGTAGGAAGAGATGGAAACAACTAGCACTCTGGACAAAGAACCCAGTATGGAGAAGAATATAACCCTAATTTAACCCTAAAATAAGTAGAATTTGTATGGGTACTTTATACCACAAGAAAGTTAATAGGAATATAGACTGAACGAAGCACATGCACTCAGAAGATGAAAAAAGATTGAGAGCAAAGAAAAAAATCAACCTATAAAAGAAAATTCTTTGGAATAAATAAATTGTAAACAGCAAAGGAAGGAAGAAGGGAAAGCATAAGTGAAAAGTAAGCATGGAGAAATGTTGGGTTGGTCATGGATAATTGTTTTCATGTTTTGGTTTTGGCATTAGATTTGATAGTTAGAGGACAGAGCAGAAATTGGGGATAAAGACAATCTAGTAACGTCCCAGGTGGAGTCATAGGTTCTGTGTGGGCTGCTAACCATAAGGTCAGTAGTTTGTAGTCAACAGGCAAAGGACAGGAGCAAGGCTGAGTATTTCTTCTCCTGTAAGATCGATAGCCTCAGAAAGACATAGGGACAGTTCTATTCTGGCCCACAGGGTCGCTATGAGTCAGATGGGACTAGGAGGCAGTGGGTTTGGTTCTCATGTCCCTAAAGGAGTCCATACATGGTGCAAACAGTTAAACACTCAACTACTAACCAAAAGGTTGGCAGTACAAACCCACTCAAAGGTGCCTCAGAAGACAGATCTAACTTCCCCAAACTCTATGGCGTGTGGTCCTCCTCAGAAACACACGAGGTCAACACGATTCAGAATGGTCTCCATGGCAACCCCCCCCCCCTTTTTCCATTGAGATCCATCCTTGTTCAGTTGCTAAACTTCAAGGAAAAGAAGAAGGAAAACTTCCAGACTATCCAATTAATACCTGTGTGTATAAATGATTCTCTCTCTCTCTCTCTCTCTCTCACACACACACACACACACACACACACACGAGAGAGAGAGAGAGAGAGAGAGAGAGAGAGAGAGACAGAGACAGAGACACAGAGACACAGAGGAAAGGAGAAAAACAAGAATCAAACTAGCCTTTCATTTCTTCAGAGTTACATTCAGTGGCAGAAGACAATGGAGAAATACCTACAACATTTTGAAAGAAAGAAAGTATTAACTAAAGAATATGACATCTAGCTAAGAAATCAGTAAATACAAAGGAACTAGAGCAAGTGTTCTTAACATGAAAGAATCCAATAAATATAGCACCCAGAAGCCCTTCTTGGAAGAACTTCCCAATGATGAGATACAGACACCCAACCACAAAATAAAATCAAAGTTCAGAATTCAGGATCAGAGGCACAAGGCTTGGTTGTAGGCAAACAATCCCTTAAACTATGAAACTAAGACCTAAAACAAGCAAATGATTTATGGCTGTAGAACACAATGTAAATACTATACCTGACAAAGGCAAAATAAGATAGGAATAGAAGAAAACAGTTGGGAGGAAGTATAAGAAAGCTATTCTCATCATCAATCATAGCAGAGTCCACCAATGGCGTTTAGTATTTAAAATGGTCACATAATAAATGGCTGACTCACTATGTGACTCAGCAATTCCACTCCTAGGTATATACCCAAGAAAACTGAAAACACATATTCACACAAAGACTTGTACCCAACTGTTCATAACAGTATGACTTATAATAGCCCTAAAGTAGAAACACTTTACCACGTATAATTTTTCTAAAATAGAAACAATCTAAATAACTATCACTTGTTGAATGAGCAAACACAATGTTGCTCAAGTACGCCTGTACAATGGGATATTATTTGGACATAAGAAAACTGGAGTAGTGATATAGCTACAATGTGGATGAACCTTGAAAACATTATGCCAAATGAAAGAAGCCAGAGACAAAAGATACAATATCATAGATCATACACCTATGACTCAATTTATACGAAATATTCAGAATAGGCAAATTCACAGAAACAGAAAATAGATTAGTGTTTGCTTAGGGCAGGGGAGGGTGGTATGTAGAGGGTTTCTTTTTGAGCTGATGAGCGTATTCTAAGCTTGATTGTAGTTATAATTGTACAACTCTGAATATACGGAAAGCCACTGAATTCTGTGCTTCAAATGGGAAAATTCAAGATATGACAAAATACCCATTTATAAACTATCAAGGGCTCATGAGGGAGGAGGGAGCGGGGAGGGAGGGGAAAAATGAGGACCTAATATCGGGGGGTTAAGTGGAGAGAAAATGTTTGGAGAAACGATGTACAAATGCGCTTTACACAATTGATGTGTGTATGGATTGGGATAACAGTTGTATGAGCCCCT
>NW_022103942.1:2409410-2477883 GCF_000313985.2 Echinops telfairi | reverse complement strand
CATCATTCACTACGGTAAGATTTTTTGTTCTGATGATGTTATGGCTATATCTTAATGTGTCTGTGCTACTTTAATTTTCTTTAAGTTGTTCTTATGAAGAACATAGTAAATATGCCAAAATGTTAGCAACTGCCTGTTGCCTGTGAGCAGTAGGATTAAAAGTGCTTCTTTTTCCTCCTTCTTTATTGTTTTAGGTCCTTTCCCATTTTTACTATAATGAACATCTCTTGTTTTATAATTAGAATAAAGTAAAAATAAAAAGTATCAAAGAGGTATATGTCATATCTTTAAAGGATTACTTGCTTCCCACCTGTACTCCTTCTGTCGCTCCTGAACGATCCTTCTTCCTGGCCAGATGTCGCCAATCTGTGCCTGGTGAAGTTGAGACTGTCCTGTGGGCTCTCTTTTACTCACTTTAAAACAAGCAAACAAAAAAAATACACAGCAGGTAGTGATGGAGGTTGCTAGGGAAAGAACTTCCAGATACGGTCATCTTCCTTGAAGTACACCATGCATGCAGAATGGAGAGTAAAACAATCTTTTATACGACCCCTGAAAATCCTGGAGGCAAAACCACACTGGGAGTCCACACCAAAGGATCTATCTATCACCAAAGTTATAAACATCTCAGGGAGCCATCTCTGGACACGCCCAATACCTGCAGGTTTGCGGCGCAGGGACATCCTGATTAGCTCACTGCCCGTGCGGTAATCAAGGCGATTCGCTTTCTGGTCATAAAACCAGTCTCCAGTTGCCTTCTTCAGTTCTCTGTGAGGAATTACAGAAAAGGAAAGAAATAGAATGGCTCATGCTACGGAACCAACACTGACCAAAGGAGGAAATTCTCACCACAATCAGGGCCTTCTTTCTGCTCTTTGCAAACCCATAGGTGACACTCACATTTCCTTGGCACACACTTTGCACCTCCAGGTACCATTGCTTTCCTGGACACAACAGTCTCGACACACCAGATGATTACAACCCCGACAAGTGTTGGTCTTTGGTGTCAAACGACCCAGGCTCTCCTGGCACCGGGCACAGGTACGGTCACTGTAGTGTTGACTGCCCCTCTTGGCCCCTTTCCTTTTAATCTCCAGTAACTCATTCTTCAGTTTCCTGCCATGACCCAAGAGAGAAGCACAACTGGATTCAAAATCTACTCAGGTTAGAAGATCAGGGTTGGTAAGAAACACACAGTAAAACTAATTGGCCTGATGAAGACAATAAACCCAGGGCCCAACAGGAACCAGCGTGGAGAGGTGAACCTCATCTACATAAATTCTTCTAAAATCCAGATGATAGGTAGAAGGAAAACCTTAGATATTATTGGTCGAAAGCTGGAAATGCACACTTTTTTCCTGGGATGCTTCTTACCTAATCCTTTTCTCATCAGCTTTCCGGAGCTCCTCATCTCGCTGTAGAACATCAAGGATCACATCTCTTTCCATGTCAGAGAGAAAAGACAGGTCGAGTAACTCCGACATGATTTATTGTACTTTATCGTGTACTCTTCTTTCTTCAAAGCAAGCAAATGGGAGAAAAGAGGCAAATAGCCAGATTTTAAAAAATGAAAGAGGACATGTTAAAATTGGCCCAATAGAAGCAAACAGAACCATGAGAAAATACTATGAGAAATTGTATAGCAACCAAGTTGATAACCCACCAGCTGAAAAAAGAATTCTGAGAAGCACACCATCTTGGAAACTCACAGGAGCAGTTCTACCCCATCTTAAAGGGTTACTATGAGAACCGTAACAAATGAAAGGATTAAATAGGTAATTAAAACCCTTCCTTCAAAAATAAAAAGTCTTGAATAAGACTTTTTTTTTTTAATGAAAAGATAACTTCACTGGGAAAGGCTACTAAACATTTAGAGAACATCGACGTCAGGACTGTTTAAAATCTTCCAAAGGATAGAGAAAGCAGGAATACTTCCTAACTTGTTATTTGAAGCAACTGTAAACTGGATACACAAAGCAGACAAAGACACCACAAACAAGAAAACTACAGGTCAATATCTCTTACGATTATAGATGTAAAAATCCTCCACAGAGTAGTAGCTAACAAAACATAACAGTACATTAAGTGGCATACACCATGATCAAGTGGAATTTATTCCAGGATCATTAGAAAATTAGAAACATTGGAAAAGCAATCAACATAATATACCACATCAATAGAATAAAGGGAAAAAAAACTACACGATCATCTGTATGGATGCAGAAAAGCATTGGTTAAGATCCACCATGCTTTCTTGATTAAAATCCTAAAGGAGATTGTAAAAGAAGAGAAAATTCTCAAAATGATTCAGCGCTTATAGGAAAAGTGAACAGCCAGGGTTATGCTTGGTGGGAAAGACAGAGTTTTCACTTGAAACCAGGAATAAGACAGAGGTTCTCACTCTCACCAATTCCATACAATATTGTGTTAGAAGGCCTAGTCACAGTAATAAGACAAGAAAAATAAATACAAGGTACCCAGATTGAAAAAGAAGAATTAAAACTATCTCTTTGTGGATGATATGATCCTATACACAGAAAAAAAATTCCCGGAGAATTCACAAGGAAACTAGAAATAATAAAAGATTCTGCAAAGTTGCAGGATACAAATTCAAAAAGAAGAAAAAATCAGCAGGTTTCTAGACACCAGAAATGAATAATCTGAAAAGGAAACAATTCCATTACAGTAGCATCTTTTCCTTACTGCCATTAAGTCAATGTTGACTCATAGTAACCCTATAAGATGGGGTAGAACTGCTCCTGTGAGTTTCCAAGATGGTAACTCTTTATGGGAGTAGAAAGCTCATCTTTCTCCCACAGAGTAGTTGCTGGTTTCAAACTGCTGCCCTTCTGGATCACAACCCAACACATAACCATTAAGCCACCAAAGCTCCATCTACAAAAGCATATAGGCAAATAAAAGATATTAAATAAGACATAAGTAAATGGAAAGATGTTGTATGTTTATGGATTGGAAGATTTAATCTTATTAAAAGGCCAATACTACCAAGAGCAAGCTATAGATTCAATATAATCCCCCCCCCCAAATTCTAACCATCTGCCCTGCAGAAATAGAAGTCTGTACCTTAACTTTATATGGAGAGGCAATAGACCCTGAATAGCTAAAACAAAGGTGAAAGAGAACAAAGTAGGAGGACTCACACTTCCTGATTTTAAAGCATACAATAAAGTTACAGTAATAAAAACTACCTGGTACTGGTATAACAATACTCATAGACATACAGACAAATGGAATAAATGGAAAGTGGAGAAATTAACCCACATGTATATGGTCAATTGATTTTTGACAAGGGTACTAAGTCCATCAGATGGAGAAAGAAGAAATTCTTGAATAAATGCTGAGAAATTGGATTTCCACATGTAAAAAACTATAACGGCATCTTTGCCTCAAACCATACCTCAAAATAAATTAAAAATGGATTAACGACCTAAATTTGCAAACTAAAACCATAACATTCTTAGAAGAGCCAGCAAGGACAATGCTGTCAGACCTAACTTTCAACAAGGGATTATCTAATATAATAATAAAAGGACAAATAGCAAAAGACAAGGTAAAGAAGAACAAGCCCCCAATAAAAATATTTTAAAAAAAAACTAAAAGAACAGTGCAGCTCAGTAGCTTTCACTAATACCAGGTTGGGAAGGAGAGGGGCTAAGAAACTAGCTGTGAACTTGCATTGACTTAGTATGCTTTTCCTTTCTTCTGCTTACGTAAAACCAATTGTGTTAGGGTCCATTCTGACTGAATGCAAACCCCATGTGTGTCAGAGTAAAACTATGCTCCTAAAAATGTTTTTTAATTCTGCTTATCAAAAGATTTTACAAAAAAATCAAAACCCTGAAAAGACAAGCTACTGAGTAGAGAATATCTTTGGAAACCATGTATCTGACAAGAATCAAACAACCAAAAATATATAAAACCTTGACAACTTAACAAAAAATACAAATAACCCAACCATAAAATAGGCAAAGGATTTGAATAGACATTTGACCAAAGATGATACTAAAAGAGTCACTAAACACAATTTTTAAAATGTTTAGGGTCACTAACTATCAGAGATGAAAATCAAAACCAAAATGAGCTACCACTATACTCGTACTAGGATGGCTTAAATAAAAAATGTTAAAAAGAACAAATGTTAGTGAGGATATAGGGAAATTGATACCCTTTCCCAATGCAAATGGTATATTCACTGTGGAAAACAATGTGGCAATTTCTCAAAAAACTGAAAATGGAGCTACTACTTGACCCAGCAATTCCACTCCTAGGTTGATTTGTAATAGACTTGAAACTGGAGACTAAACAGAGATTTGTGCATCAATGTTTATCACACCATTATTCACTACAGCCATAAGGTTGTCATTACATAAATGCCCAATAACAAATAAATGGATTAAAACATATAAGGTACATACAGACATCAGACTGTTACTCATCCAGTATGGCAAATGAAGTCTTGATACATATTACAGTATGGATGGAGCTTGAAGATATAATGCTGAGTGAAATAAGTCAATCACAAGAGGACAAATATTATATGACCTGGAGATCAACCTTATTGGTTGGATAGGGGCCAGTGGAGCCTCCTAAGACTATGGTCCTTAATCACCCTTCAGGTCTGGAAGTGAACCCCACCCCCACCGCCCATGTTAGATTAATCAGCCATTTCAGATCAAAGGGACAGCATTTAGCCAAGAACTAAATTCAGAGGACAGAAAAGAAAGAGCAATGGAAGCAGGAAACACACAGAGGAAGTAAGATAAGTGATGGCACATCGAGAGGAGTGCAAATTAATGAGCTGAAACAAAATGTGTGTGAACTGTTTAGGGTAAAACAATTCACTCAAGTCACAATAAAACATTTTTTTAAGTGCATGACCTCATAAGAGACAAGAAAATCTAAGTATATAAAATTTATCAGTGATCACTAGGGGTCAGAGGAAGGGATAAAAAGGGTCAACGAAGATTAAAAACACTTACATTCATTAAGGATAGGGTTGCAGACCAATGATTGCAACTGCTTTCAACACATTATAAAAAGTTGAATTGACAAAAGCTGTGTGATAGATACTGAATTGTGTATCCCCCAAATTTGTGTTAATTTAGCTAGACCCCATGATTCTTAGTATTAATATAACCATACTCCATTGCATAATCTGATATAATTATCCTATGTGTTGCAAATCCTAACTTCTGTGCTACTAATGAGGCAGTATTAATGGCAGTTATGTTAATGAGTCATAATGAAATCTACAAAAATGGGTTGTGTCTTCCATCAACCTCTTTTCAGATAGAAAAGAGACTGACTGTGTGAGCAGAGATCAGAAGGACCAACTACCACCAATAAAGAACTGGGAGTGGCTAATGTCCCTTGTACTCAAGGTCTCTGTGCCGGGAAGCTCATAGACCCAAGGGAAGATTGACTCCAAGACACATGAAGAACTTCTAGGAATGTCGTGCTGTTGAAAATAGAGTAAGACCGTCCTCCAAAGTGGACAGAGAAAGTCTTCCTCTGAGTTGGCACCCTGAATTTAGACTTCTAGCTTCTTAAATTATGAGAGAATAAATTTCTGTTTGTTAAAGCTACCTACTTGTGATATTTTTATTATAGCAGCAATAGATAATGAAGACAGACATAGTTATACCTGAGAGAGAGAGAGCAAAAGAGATATTAGCTGTTGAGGCTGTTTATATACAACCAAATACTGTGTGGGGATTTGGGTTTTGGTCTAGAGGTTTGGGGTCATAGTCTCATGAGTGATAGTACTATTTTATTCCCAATTTGTAGATGAGGAGAAATTCAAGAGGGGTTGGTTAGCTTGGCTGAGATTAAAAAGTAAGTAAGCGAAATGTTGGGATTCAAACCCAGGCAATCTGGATGTGTAAGCAATCTGGCTGCTACATCTGTCACCCCATTGATCGCCAGGGTTGATTCGGCCCATCTGGCTGCTAGGCGGATGTCCCCTTCCTCCCTCACCGCTCCATGCGCGTTCATCCTGAAGCTGTGCGCTCACTCACGCTGCACTCGGTTGAAGAGGATGACCTTCCCTGATAGGACTGTCCTTCAGACAAGGGTATATGAGTAGCTGCGCTCCCCTGCTTAACCTCCAAACCAGTCTCAAACCCAGGCAATCTGATTCTAGAGCGGGTACTCTACTAGTTCCATTCATGGTTGAAGCAATTATAAAAATACCTAACAGAGCAACCAAAATCCACTGTATAAATGAATGCCCACATTTGTGATTATGGCAGAAGCACAAGGCAAAAATGTAGTTCCTAGATAAAATAGGTACCATAGATTGTCTGGAAGCTAAAGTTCAAAGAGTACAGCCCCACTGGAGATGAATACAACACTTTATTGATTAGAGAAAACTGGTGCTTGCAGAGAGTTAGAAGAGTCCTGTGATGAGGAATACACTGGTACAACTATAAGACCAAGTAATGTCAAAAGCCAGGAAATAAAGATTAACCCTGAGGAAATAAAGAGAGCACCATAAGGAAACAGAATTGTTAGTACTGACATCTTCCCTTTATTTTTCTTTCACAGAACCCAGCCAACCGGAGCTGCTCCCCTCAGTCCATACTTTGCAACCCCAATTCCCTCCCAATTTACCTTTTCTTCAACCTCATCCGGATCATCGTTTCATGAGCCCTCCAATCAGCTTGGTCCACTTGCCTCCTGCTGATCTACCTTCCTTCCCTACCCAGCTTGTACTCCAGACCACTTAACGCTTAATTCGTTCTCACCAGTACCTTTCATGTATTTGTCTCTCCCTCCCTCTGCTCTAACGGCCTGTCAAAATCCCAAACCTGTATCAACGTTTTACTCTGCATTACCTGTTCCTATACCTAGATACGACAGCAGAACTCCTGGTCTTCAACCTCAAATGGACCTCCTTTGTTTCCCACAAATCCTCTTACTGGCCCTTGTTCAGTTCCCTTACTCTGTCTCTTTAGGCTCTATTTTAAGCCTTCATCTTACACTCCCACTTCCTTCTCTCTAGTTCTATCAGATATCCTTATCTCATACGTAGAAAATTATTTAGAGTCTAGCAGCTATGACCTCCATCTATTTCCTGCCTCCTCCCCCACTTGCCAAATCAGAAAATTCATATCCTATCCCCAGCCTCACCTTTAACCATGGATTTTGCTGTTTCCAACACTAACTGTTACCAGTCAGGTTACAGAGAAGGGATCTTGCAGGATCAGTAAGTCAAGAGAGGAAGCAGAATAAGAAAATATGTATAACATATTATATGTATATATAAAGCAGGAAAAGTGAAAACCATAGGAAAATGGAACAAATAGAAAGCAAAGTTAAGATGATGGAAACAAAAAGTTCTAATATATCAGTAAACATCAATTATACATGTGAGCAAAACTCATCAGTTAAAGTAGGTTAATAACTGCATAAAAATTTTAATCTCTGTGCCATTTATGAGGGACACAACGAAAACATTAAGCAAAGGAAAAAGATAAATAAAAAAGATATACCAGGTAACTGTTAACCAAATGAATGTTGAGGTAGCTGTATTTAAAAATTAAAACTTCAAGGTGATATAAAACATTATAAAGGATCTAAAAGATCACTAAATAGAAATAAACCTCTGCACACTAGTAAGATACCTTCAAAATATACAAAGAAAGATTGAACAGGTTTAAAGAGATAAATTTAAGCTACCATCAAAATGGAGGGTTAGATACCTTTCAATTGTTGACAATACAAGCAAACAAACATTTATTACATATATGGAGAAGCTGAACAACATTATGAATTTGATTTAATGCACACATGTAGCATTACATATCTATCCAATGAGAGAACCCCATTCTTTTTAAGCATATTTGGAATAACCCACTGTCCCAAACCCACTGCCACTTAGTCAATTTTGATGCATACAACACTATAGGAGAATAAAACTGCCTCTTGGGGTTTCAAACTCTGTAAATTTCTACGGGATCAGAAAGCTTCATTTTTCTCCTGAGGGGTGGCTGGTGGCTTCAAACTACTTACCTTTCAGTTAGCGGCCCAAGACATAAACCACTTGCTACCAGTGTTCCAACATATGGAATAGTTACCCCTCCTAAATGACTATGCTAGGCTATAATGAAAATCTCAGCACATTTAAAAAAGACCTGTTCTTAAATGAACCATGTTCACTGATTTCAAGGCAATTCAGTATGTCAATAACAAAAGATAATTTGTAATCCTACCAATTTGGGAACATTTTTAAAAGACGCTTCTACATAAGTCATGGTCAAGGAAGAAACCATAATGAATTAAATCTACCATTATGCCTGCCTCTCCACCACAACCACTGACACTGCTGATGCTGCCACCTCCAGCCACCACCGGCACCCATCCCATGGAATAAAAAGCTGTCCAGAAATTGAGAAGGCAAAATATGGAATAAAAATAATGCTTTCACATGACAGCAATTAAGTCAGTGGTTCTCAAACTTCCTAATGCCATGACCCTTTAATACAGTTCCTCATGTTGTGGTGATCCCCCAAGCATAAAATTATTTCTGTTACTATTTCATAACTGTAATTTTGCTACGGTTATGAATCAGGTGACCCCTGTGAAAGGGTCATTAGACCCTCAAAGGAATTGCGACCCACAGGTTGAGAACCGCTGAATTGTTGCACGTTAAATTGCACACATTTTGAAAAATAAACCATAAAAATAATGGAGGACTACAATAAAGAAAATCAGGCAGATTTGAAATGAGACAAGCTGTGACCTTTCATGTCCCTCTAGTTAATGGATACTAGGGTTTAATGCAGAAACCAAAGCCCAACAAAAGTTGTTAAGGCCCTTCATTGAAATTCAGTCACAGGTGTGTAGCGAAAAGGGCAAGGATTATCTCCGGAGAAGACCACAGCTCAGATAACAAGAATGTCAAAAGCTGAGCTCTGATGGACAATTTGTTCTGTGTTAGTCCTAGGGTGCCAAGACTCAGATAAAATATCTCAATATAGCATCCTTGCGGGACTTCATGTCCACAAGAAGAGATTTTATAAAAGATCGTTTGTTCAGTTGGAAAATTATACACATTTATTGTTGGAAATTCAGGATGCTATCTTAATGCAAATTTTTATAAAAGTCAATGAGAAATTATTTGAGTGATTCCAGGTTAGGAAATAATGTGGTTATAAATGAACATTAATACCAGTTAGTTTTCGAGGAGGGGAAAATGAGCTATCTCAAATTTTTTTTTTCTAATTCTGAAGACTTGTTTTTAGAATGAAAAACTGGTGCAAACTGACTTTGGGAAAATAAGAGCCCAAGCCAAGCTCACCGCCACTGAGTTAATTCTGATGCACAGTGACCCTATAGGACAGAATGGAACTGCCCCTTTGGGTTTCTGAGGCTCTAAATCTTTACGAGAACATTAAGTCATATCTTTCTCCCTTGGCGTGGATGTTGGGTTCAAACTGCTGACCTTGTGGTTAGCAACCCAACACACAGACCACTACACCAAGGGGGCTCCTTGGAAAATAGGACAGACCGCTTCAAATCCTATCTCTGTCATTTATTAGTTATATGACCATGGGGAAGTTACTAAAGCTCTTAGAGCCTCAGTTTCCTTATTTGTAAAACAGAGTTATGACTACTTAGGTCAAAGGTTATGTATGAAGTGGATTAGTAAGTCACCTAGCACAGTACAGGACTCACAGTAGTCTCTCACTATGTGCAATCCTTTCTCTTTCATATCTCAAATTTCCAATACAAAGAACTTCTGAATTAAAAAGACCTTAAAGTTAAGGAATACATTGTCGTGGTTCATGAACAAACTCAATAACAGTAGATTGCACTTAACAGTGAACCAAACCAAACCAAACTCAACTCTGACTCATTAGAAACCTTAGAGGAAAGGGTAGAACTGCCCCTGTGGGTTTCCAAGACTGTAATGCTTTCCTGGAGTAAAGAGCCTCGTATTTCTCCCACAGAGAGGTGGGTGGGTTTGACCTCCTAAACTCACAATTAGCAGCCCAACATGTAACCCACTATGCTACCATGGCTCACACTTCTCCTGTACCCTATTCTAGAGCCTGGAATTTTAAAAATGGTTATTAAAAAAACAACAGCACAGAACTCCTTAAGGCAAATACCTGGATTTAAAAAACCAATTGTTGGTGCTCCCAAAAGAGAAACTGGTGTGACTTAGAAAAAGCACCAAATAAAGTCCTTGAATTGGGCAACCAAAAAAACAGATGTGTGTGTGGATGTGTGTGTGTTACATTTGGGGGCACATTGGTATGCCTTCCTTTCCCAGATATGCAGTCCACATATAAATATGAAGATGGCAATATTGGTGGTCAATTTTCTGCCAGACGTGAGCTCCTTGAGGAAGGCACAATTTTAGACTTCACCCCGCCCCCACCCCCAGGATCTTAACACAATGTGTGCATATGTTTAGTTTACACCCGCGGTTCTCAACCTGTGGATCGCAACCCCTTTGAGGGTCGAATGACCCTTTCCCAGGGGTCGCCAGATTCATAACAGTAGCAAAATTACAGTAATGAGTAGCAACGAAAATAATTTTATGGTTGGGGGATCACCACAGCATGAGGAACTGTGAAGTTTGAGAACCATTGGTTTACACTCATGAAAACTGAATAACAGCTATGGAGTGTGAGAAAGGTGGTTTGGCTTTCCAGAGGCAGTGTGGTGTCATGGTTAAGAGCACAGGTTCTGGAACTGGACTGCCTGAATTTGAATCCCAACTTCACAATCGACTAGCAAGTTACTAAACAGCTTGCTGCCTCAATTTCCTCATTTCTTAAACAAAGACAGTAACTAGACCTAGCCTAGCCACTTAGGCTTCTTATAAGGACAAAATGAGTTAAACTGTGTCAGATGTTTAAAATAATGTGAACACAGAAAATGTTCTGTGTTCGTTTTATCTATTTGTATATGTATATGTACATTTGTGCTTAAGGGGATTTTAAAAAAAAACATGGATTTTCTGTTATAAAGTACTTACGAATTGTGCCTTAATCTGTGTCTCAAAAAAAAAAAAGCCACCCTTACTGCCATCAAGTTGACGCTGCCTCACAATAACCCTATAGAACAGGGTAGAACTGCCCCTGTGGGCTTGCAAGTCTGTAACTTTACAAGAGTAGAAAACTTCATCTTTCCCAAATAGGGGAACTGGTGGTTTCAAACTCCCACCCTTGTGGTTAGAAGTCTAACACATAACCCACTGTGCCACCGGGGCTCCTAAACTGTGTCTGGATATACTAGGCTGCTAAACACAAGGTCACTAGTTCAAAACCACCAGCCGCTCTGTGGGAGAAAGACAGGCTTTCTACTCCCATAAAAAGTTACCGTGCCAGAAACCCATAAGGGCAGTTCTACCCTGCCTTATGGGACAGCTAAAAGTGAGAATGAACTTAATGGCCATGAGTTTGTTTTTTGGAGGTAAGACAAAGTGTGTCTAGATACCATTTAAATCTAATGCCGTTTCTTTGTTAATGTGGGCTACTATGCTGATAACCTTGGAGATAATAAAATGTCAGAACATTTTACCTAGGCTCAAGTGTAAAATGTCTGAATTGGAATTAAATTATTCCTCAAAACTTGCAAGAAGTGATGAGTTTGCATGCTACTGGGTTATCAGTCATATCTCACCACAGTGAAATGCTAAAAATATTTTGCTGTTTGGCCCAGGATAATAGACAAATTTTTCAAAATTGATACCCTATTAAATATGAAATGGCGGACCAAAGCCTTTTACAAGATACTGGTTTAATGAAGAAAACCTGAATAAAATTGCTATTAAGGAATTGATGTGTTTTACACAGAAACTGATTAGTGATGTGAGAAAAACCATATGTGTATTAGACTCTGGATATTTTTAACACAGGTGCTTACAATCGGCTTACTTTTGTTAAATAAGAAATATACTTTGATAGAATAAAACTGAAATTGGGATACAAATTATGATTGGCCATGATAATTCAGGATCATAAAATACCAGTTGGACTTTCACTTTAGGTCAAGAGAGTAACAAAGAATGGATTTCCATCCCACCTGAAAGAACCAAAATACACAAAAAATGCATCAAACAATGGTTCGTGCTTGTCTTAAAACAGGGCAATGGTGGACTATGATCTCTGAGCGGTGGAGCACAAATGGTGTTCCTGGGTCTTCTGTGTCTCCAGGCGATGGTGCAAGGAGGAAAAACCCTGGTGTAACCCAGCAAATTTGCTGAGTTGAAGCAGCAGAGTTGAGAACTTGGGAAAACCAGGTGACCAGACTTCAGACTACAGAAAACCAGAGAGCTGCAGAGAAAACTTGAGAGAGTTGCAGAAGGTTCCACTACAGTATTCGACAAAAGTGTCCTTGATGAGCACATGAGTGTGCGGAGACCACGCAAGGACGGGAACAGAAACCTGGAAGATTATAAATAACTGCCTGCTACTCACACAGGAAACCCTGGGGGCACTGTGGAGGAGACACAAGGTTTGCAGTTCAAACCCATCAGCCAAACTACAGGCTGTCTGCTCCTGTAAAGATTGACAGTCTCAGAAATGCTATATAGGATCGCTATGAGTTAGAAATGACTCAATTGCAGTGGGGTTTGGGTGGGTTTTGTCACTGACACTGAGTCAGAAGCACTGCGTGTCGTAACTCACCACACTGGACAACCTCATGATTCACAGGACACTGGATAGAATTTTCAGCAGGATCTTGCCTCAGTCAGAATTGAAGTTCAAACTCATTGCCATCAAGTCAATTTCAACTCATTATGACCCTACAAGACAGAACAGCACCACCTCTTTGAGCTCCTAAACCTTTAAATCTCTGTGGGAGCAGATGGACTCATCTTTCTCCCCTAGAGTGGCTGGAAGGTTCGAACTGCTGACCGTGTGGTTAGCATCTCAATGTGTAGCCCACTTGGCCACCAGGGATCCTTCTTGCTAAATCAGTGAGAAATGAATTAGTCCTACACTGGTCACCGTGTTCTGCTCTTGCTTAACAAATCTAAACAGCAAAGCCTAAAAGGGATCAATCTGTCCCCCAAGAGCTCAAGAGTCCTCACAGGACTACCAAAAGATCCAGCACCAGGAAGGTAAGATTTGAAATAGCAGAAATCTAACAAAACAAAGTAACAAGTGAGCAAAGCAAGAAAAGGCAGCCTATAATTATGGGGGGTGGGGATCAAATGTAAATGACCAAAAAGTGATGAAAATATTAGAATTAGCAAACTTCCATTACCATCAAGTTAATTGCAACACATAGCGAGTGACCCTAAGGCCCCATAGGGATTCCAAGACTGGAATCTTCACAGAGACAGACTCTTACATCTTTCCCCAGCTGAAGCAGGTGGCGGGTTGAACTCTCAGCCCTTCAGTTAGCAGAGGAGCACTTAACCACTATATTACCAGGGTTCCCGAATTAGTGAACAATGGTTATCATAACTGCATTCTGTTGTTAAAAACGTTAGAAGCACAGAAGATTTAAAAATACAACTTCTAGAGATAAAACTTAAGTATCTGAAATATAAAATGCACTGAGTAGGATTTATAACAGATTGTTGCCGTTAGATGACACTGAGCAGGTTTCCACTTCCAGTGACTCCACGTATAACAGAACCCTGCCTGGCCTGTGGCATCCCCACACTTGTTTGGTTTGAAAAATGGTTTTTTTTCTCCTTGATATGATTGAATGATTGAACTATTGAATTATATGACATGTAAATTACTTGCCAACAAAACTGTGGTGAAAAAGAAAAATGGGTTTCTGCAGCCATGGTGTCAATGTATCTTCGGGGTCTTCTTGGTTTTCCTTGCCCTTCTACTTTACCACAGGCTGGTCTCTCCTGATAACATGTCCAAACAGATTACCTATCGCAATAGAAAGGATTAGTGAACCTGAAGACACAGCAATGGAAATGGCACAAAATTAAACAGAAAGAGAAACGACTGAAGGAGTCTTAAAAAGCTTAGGTGCAGCCATTGGACTATCTCAGTCGGGAATAAACAAGGGTGATGAAAACGGAAAGACACGTAGAAACAATTAGTTGAGTAGACTAACAGATCCCTCAAACCCTAAGGCCAAAAGAATAAGATGGTTCCCAGCTACCATCACCAACTGCTCTGGAAAGGCTCACATAAGAAAGTCCTGGTTAGAGTGGGGAGACACATGTTGAACAAAACTCAAAGTTACAAAAGAGACCAAGTTAACTGATCAGACTGATGGGAGTTCCAAGACTATAGGCCTGAGTCACCCTTCAGATCTGGAACTCAACGCACCCCCATGTCAGGATGATCAACCAAAGAAGGAGCAGGAACAGGAAGCACCTGGAGGAAATGGGATAAGCGATGGTACATTGTGGACATTGCAAGTAGTGAAATGAAACAAAATAGGTATCGATTGTTTACTGTGAAACTGATCGTCTGCTCTGGAAACCTTCACCCAATGCACAATAAAAAGAAAAAATACGACTGCAAAAGACATTTTGGAAACCAGATCAGATCCGGCATCCTAGGGGGAATCTGCTGACAAGTTTGAACTGTTCAAGTCAGGCTTCTTTGACCTTCTATACTCCACTCACCGATGCGCTCCCATGGGTGGCCACTTTCTTCCTATCCCTCAATTGTGGATAGAGGGAGTTGTTTGTTTTGTTTTTTAACTAGATACATGCTACTTCAAATGTTACCTTCTTGGTGCTGAATATCTTTATATTCCTAAAGTATTTTGTTTGGTTTTTTATTGTACATATTATAGGGTATCTGGGGAGTGTTTTGTCATTAGGAGTCATCCTCTTGAACAGTGGTTCTCAACCTTCCTAATGCCATGACCCTTTAATACAGTTCCTCATGTTGTGGTGACCCCCCACCCGACCCCGATCATAAAATTATTTTTCTTGCTACTTCATAACTGTAATTTTGCTACTGTTATAAATTGGGTGACTCCTGTGAAAGGGTCTTCAACCCCCAAAGGGGTCGCGACCCACAGGTTGAAAACTGCCGCTCTTGAAGATGCAGTATATGGGGTATTGTCTTTTGTTTTGTTTGTTTCATTTGGGGGGATATGAAAACCAGGACTGCTGATCCTATAGAGCCAGCAAGTGGAATAAGGGTTTTGTGAGGAGGGGGACACAGATATGGTGGCGGGGTGAAGAGGTGATAACATCAAGGGATACATATAGAGAAAAGAATGTTTAGAAATGGATTGTGGTAGCAAATGTACAATTCTTCTGGACGTGACTGAGCTATGGTATAATTGGATATATGTATTAATTCCAATTAACAAAAAATAATTTAAAAAGAGATCCCCTCAAAAAATGCTAAACGGAGAGAACCATCCTCCTATCTTCTCTTAGAAAAATGTAATCCTAATTAATAGTGTAGCATAGGAAACATTTGAAAACTATAAATCCATTAGTCTTTAATATTATTATAGCTTTGACATTATATTAGTATGGCTTTAATATTAGGGTTATTTTGTGGGTTTTACACTTATTAGTGTTTTTACTCTTGCCTAATTACATAGAAATGAGAGCTCTGATGAATAAACTGCTATAAATTATTTTTTAAAATACAAAAACAGAAACAACTGAGAAAAATGGAACACAGCATTAATGAGCTGTGGGATAACTACAAACTGCCCAATAAATATAGTTTGTTTATGCCAAAGGAAAGGTGATGACACTTAAAAACATTTGCAAAAAGAATGCCCCAAATGTTTCTAAGTTAGATGAACACTAATTTAAAGATCCCCAATGCCTAATGAACTTTCGGCACAAGAAATATAAAGAAAGAGACACCATGGAATGCAGTGTTTACTATGGCTCTTCTAGCCACAGCCTTGTTACTACCATGAAACCACTTTAATTTTCCTGATGGGTCTGGGTTAGAAGGTGCAGGAAGACAGTGATTGTATTATATGATTCAGCTGTGAGTGACTGTCAGCCTGCTGGGATAAAATTTCAGAAGTAGGCAAGGGAAATATTACTACCAGCCAAAGAGAAAAGCAAGAATGGAGGATGCCCTTTGGGCTGTAAGATTCTTTACATTGAAGCTCCTCAATCCAGGAGATGGCTGTGACTACAAGAGAAGTGGCAGGTGAGCAGCAGCAGCAGGACCAGAAGCCAGAGCATGAGGCAGAGCAGTAGACTTCCCAGCTCCCAAAGCAAGGAAAACTCAGTACTTTGGGACAGAAGGCTGACTGTGGAATGGGGTGCCTCTGGGAACTTAATTGGAGGAATGGGGCTTGCTGATCCATGGAGTTAGAGCAGAGTGTTTATGGCAGAGTGGCCATGTCCTTTGGCCATTTATCGGCAGCTCTAAAAGAGTTTGTTTAGGGTTTTGTTTTGTTTTTTCATTTTAAAATGAAAATATTTAATGCATTTTAATTCAACAATTTTTAAGTGTTTTTCAATAAAATAAGCAGTGAACTTCTCTGTGGTAGCAAAGATTTTAATTCTCTGTCTCATTACAAATTAATGTAAATATTTGGTAATATTTTCCATATTTTCTTTAAATCATTTTATTGGAGGCTCTTACAACTCTTATTCCAATCCACACATCAATTGAATCAGGCATGTTTGTACATATGTTGCCTTCATTCTTTTCTAGACATTTACTTTCTATTGAGCCCTTGGTATCGGCTCTTTTTCCTCCTCCTCCCCCCTTCCTTATAACCCCCTGATAGATTGTACCTTGTTATTATTTTCATTTCTCACACCAAACGCTGTTTCCCTTGCCCCATGTTTTATGTTGTTCTTCTCCCTAGAGGGGGGTGAATGGTTATGCGTTGATCATTACGATCGGTTCCCCCTTTCTTCCTTCCTCTCCCCTTCTTCCCCCTACCCTTCTGGTATCACTATTCCCATCCTGTTCCTGGATTCTGTGTTTTGAGCTCCCATCCCTTTCTATAACTCTGTACATGTTCCAGTCTAGTCTGAATTGAGAAGATGAACTAGGGTCATGATAGTGGGGGGTGAGGAAGCCTCCAGGAACAAGAGAAATATAGTTTGTTTCATTGATGCTTTACTGAACCCTGGTGACTCATCCCTTCCCTGTGGCCCCTCTGTGGGGAGATTGTTCCACTGTCTACAGATAGACTTTGGATCTCTGCTACAGCCCCCCTCATCCTCAACAATATGTTTTTGTTTGTTATGTGTCTGCTGATGCCTATTACCCAGTCACTATGACTCCTCATGATTGCACAAGTGGTGTGCTTCTTCCATGTGGACTTATTGCTTCACTGCTGAATGGCGGCCTGTTGCTTCTCAGCTAGATGGCTGCTTGTTTATCTTCAAGCCTTTAAGACCCCAGATGCTATATCTTTTAATAGCCAGGCACCATCTGCCTTCTTCACCACATTTGATTATGCACCCGTTTTATCTTCAGTGATTGTGTCAGGAGGATGAACATCTCGGACTGCCGATTGGTTAGAACAAAGTATTCTTGTATTGAAGGAAGGTATGAGCAGAGGCCCAAACTCCATCCCCTACCTCAGTGTATTGCCATATAAATATGTGTACATGGGCCAATACCTCTATTTTTGTGGATTAATGTATTTACATATGTATACTGCTATGTTTATACCTCTAGCCATTGCTTTGCTTCCTTGGCCCTTCCTCTGTTTCCTTTTACCTTCCTCCTGCCCCACTGTCACTTTCCCCTTACTTCCCCCTTTTGGTACCTCCTCTTAGCTGATTTGCTGTTGCTCCAACACCCCTACCCCCCCCACCCCCGCCTCGGATCCCTATCTCCTCCTTGTTATTGACTCCAACACCCCAGTGGGGCAAGGGGGCGGTGAGCAGGTTGCATCTGAAAGAGTTTTGCAATACTACCTGAGTGGGGAAAAGAGCAGGCCAAGAAACTGAGGGCCTGCAACACAGCAAAGAAGAAACTGTTCTGACTGAGCAACTGTACTCTGAGCATTTCTCTCACCTTGCTTTCCCTAATAAACCCTATAATCGTGAGCATATTCTGTGAGTTCTGTGTGAGCACTACAATAAATTATTAGAACCCATCTGAAGAGTAGAGAGTGCTGTGTGAGACAAAGCACACCATAAGGCATACTATAATCAAATTGCTTAAAACCAGAGATTTTTAAAAAAACAATCTTAGGGGGAGGTGGGGGAGTGGAAGGGGGGAGCCAACAAACCCAGGGACAAGGGAACAATAAGTGATCTAAAATCAACGGCAAGGAGGGTGTAGAATACCTAGTGGGGTTTGATCAAGGGCAATGCAGCCAAGAGGAATTACAGAAAGTCGAATGAAGGTCGAACATGATAGTGGGACAAGAGGAAAGTGAAAGGAAATTGAGGAAAGAAACAGGAGGCAAAGCACATATACAGAGGTCTAAAAACAGGCATGTACATATGTAAATATATATATATATATATATATATGATAGGGAAATAGATCTATGTACATATATTAATATGTTAAGTATTAAGGTAGCAGACCTACTCAAGTACTCCCTCAATGCAAGAACACTTTGTTCTAATAATCTGGTATTCTGTGATGCTCACCTTCCCGACATGATCACTGAAGACAAAAAAGGGTGCATAAGCAAATGTGGTGAAGAAAGCTGACAGTGCCCAGCTACCAAAAGATATAGCGTCTGGGGTCTTAAAGACTTAAAGATAAACAAGCAGCCACCTAGCTGAGAAGCAACAAAGCCCACAAAGAAGAAGCACACCAGCCTTTGTGATCATGAGGTATTGATGGGATCAGGTATCAGGCATGAAAGACCCAGAACAAAAAGATCATATTGATGTGAATGAGGGGGAAGGAGGAGCAGAGACCCAAAGCCTATCTGTACACAATTGGACATTCCCTTACAGAAGGGTCACAAGGAAGAGACAAGCCAGTCAGGGTGTAGTATAGCATCTACGAAACATACAACTTTCCTCTAGTTCTTTAATGCTTCCTCCCCCTGCTATCATGACCCCAATTCTACCTTACAAATCCAGCTAGACCAGAGCATGTACACAAGTACAGATAAGAGCTGGAAAAACAAGGAATCCAGGACAGATAAACCCCTCAGGACCAATAATGAGAGTAGCTATACCAGGAGGGTAGGGGGAAGGTGGGGTGGGAAGGGGGAACCGATCACAATGATCTACATATAACCCTCTCCAGGGGGATGGACAACAGAAAAGTGGGTGTAGGGGGACAGCGGTCAGTGTAAGACATGAAAGAATAATAATTTATAAATTATCAAGGGTTCATGAAGGAGGAAGGGTGAGGAGGTGGAAAATGAGCAGATACCAGGGGCTCAAGTAGAAAGGAAATATTTTGAAAATGATGATGGCAATGGATGTACAAATGTGCTTATACAAAGGATGAATGGGTGGATTGTGATGAGCTGTAAAATGATTTAAAAATAAAAAATCTCTGGATCAGGAATTTGGAACAAAAAAAAAGGATACTCCATAAGCATGAGTCAGAATCAACTTGATGGCAATTGGTTTGGTTTTCTGTTTTTATTTTAGAATCTTTACAGAAGCAGATAGCCATTGCGCCCGTGGGTGGGTTAGTAGACAAGCACAAACTGCCTACCCAAGGCGCTGTTGCTGTTGGGGTTCATCAAATTGCTTTAAAGGAACCAAAGCGAAAATGTTTGATGTCAAATGTCTTTATGGAATAGAGAATAAATAATACTTTACAGAGTAGATTTGAAAATGTCACCATTATTCTGGACTTTTGTTGCCTAAAAGATATGTTAGACCTTCTAACTTTTACACATGAATAGCTTCGGTGAGTTTTTCATGATTTGTGAAAAATACTAAAAATTGGCATCCTTAGAAAATGAACTCTAGAACATCAACAAAAAAGTTTGTATAAATGGTGCTTGAAAATATGAGAATTTAATAAGTGTAACCAATGATGCATTTCTTTTCTTTTTAGATTCACACTGTTTATGAAGTACTCTTACTATTAACAGTCATTATAATCACATATAGAAATATACAGAACTTAGAATCAGACATTCAAGTACTATATAATATACCAAGAATTTTTAAAAATTTTATTTTATTGGAACGTCTTACAGCTCTTATCACAATCCACACATATATTTTGTCAAACACATCTGTACATATGTTGTCATCACCTTTTTCAAAACATTTTCTTTCTACGTGAACCGGTAGTATCAGCTCCTCATTTTTCCCCGTCCTCCCCCAACCTCCCTTCCCCATATCCCCTTGATAATTTATAAATCATTCTTTTTTTCATGTCTTACACTGACCGCTGTCTCCCTTCACCCATTTTCTGCTGTCCATCCCCCTGGTCAGACATTGTAATACGTCAATGATTGTGATCAGTTCCCCTTTACTCCCTCCAACCCCCGCCCGTTCCCTTACCCACCTTCTTGGCCCTGGGGGCTTTATCTGTTCTGGATTCCCTGTGTTGTGAGCTCATATCTATACCAGTATACAGTTCTGGTCTAGCCAAGAATTTTTTAATGTCACTATTTTCATGACAATGAGAGCATAGGTTCTTGTACTATTAATAGATATAAATTTTAAAGTGCTCATTTCATCTCTTATCCTATTTTATTTATATTTTACAAAGTATATATATATATATATATATATATATATATATATATATATATATATATATATATATATATATATATAGCAATGCCCAAACCAAACTCACTGTCACGGAGTCGATTCTGACTCACAGCAGCCTTATAAGACAGGTTAGAACTGCCTCTGTGGATTTCTGAGACTGGTGGTTTCGAACTGCTGACCTTGTAGTTAGCAGCCCAATGCATAACCCCTATACCACCAGGGCTCCTTCGTTAGTACACTAGTACATGTATATCATTTATAAGTAAATATATTTTTTATAAACCAAACTCACTGCTACTGAGTTGATTCCAACTCACAGCGATCTTACATAGAGTTTCCAAGATTGTAAGTATTTATGGGAGCAGATCGCCTCATCCTTTCTTCTAGGGAATGACTGATGGATTTGAACTATCAACTTTGTGGTTAATAGCCCAATGCTTATCACATACGTGGTGGTGCTGTGGGTTATACATTGGGCATCTAACTGCTAGGTTAGTAGCTTAAACTCACCAGTCACTCTGCAAGAGAAGGAAGTGGCTTTGTGTTCCTGTAAAGAGAAGTCTTAGAAAACCTATATAGGGTCACTATGATTTGTAATAAATTCAATGGCAATAGGTATTTATATATTTTAGGGGAATCAAAATATTCTAGTGGTAAGAGTTTAAGAACAAAAAGTTTGGAAACATTTGATTCAAAGGATGAGCAAAGGAAACTGTTCCTACAAATATGCTATTGTGGTTTTGCTTGAGAGGAAAGTATATATTAATTAGCCAGCCCAACCAAACCCATTGATGTCCAGTTGATTCCAACTCGGAGCAACTCTATAGACAGAGTAGAACTGCCCCAGAGGGCTCCCAAAGCAGGAAAGCTTTACATAAGCAACCTGCTGCATCTGTCTCTTGCAGAGCAGCTGTGGGTTTGAACCACTGACATTTTAGTTATCAGATGAGTGCTTGAACATTATGCCAGCAGGCCACTTGTATATGAATTAGGATATAAACCAGTCCGATTACAGTAATTAAATTACTCTGATGCAAGAAATACAGCATTATGACTAAGGATTGGTGCTGCTACCAGGCACATTCCAAAGTGAACTCTATTAACTAATTGCTAATTGTGACCAAGGCAATTACAACATTTGAAACAGATCAATCTAAAGCACTGCCAGCATTAATTCCTAATTCGTGCAAGTTTCCAAAACATGGGTGAAGTCCAGCCTTAAAGGCTAGCAAGACCCAACACCCACTGGAAAAAAGAAAATATCTTTATTTGCTAGCCTAAAGTTAAAAAACAAACAAACAAGAAAGGACTTTAGAGCACAGGAAGATGAGATCAAATCCAAGATATATGGTAAGTCTATAGAATTCATAAATCTATAAAAAGAGGGGAAAAAAACATCCGTGTTTTTTTAAAAAAAGCAGCAGCTCCCAAGACTGCAGTTCTTCCCCTTCATACACCCACTTGTTTGGATTCAGCCACCTCTACAGCCAAGCATAGTCTGTTAACAACTTACTGGGAACATCTGCTGCATGAGCATCCAACATTGCTTATGTCAATAAAAGGCTTAAATTGGGAAACTGCACGGACTTATTGTATCAACTCTCCCTTTCAGTTTTAGGGTGATGTTCCTCCCACAAAACAACTATAAAAAGATGTTACATTTACTAAAATATGTCAATTTTACTTTGGCAACAACTACAAAAATTGTGTCTATCTTAGATATAAATCAGTCCAGGCTGCTCAGTCCAATTCACATTAGATTCAAGTTGACAAACCTACGAAGTTTGGTGTCTCAGATCCTTCAAAATTCTCTTTGAATACAGACCACACACACACCCTCCTACTCCCTCAAACAGCTTCTGGCTGTTTCAATAGTGTCCATTTTTCTGACCCCTAAGATTCTTCTCTGACACTTCTGTCCTCGTCATTAACGCTGGATGTTTTGGTAGTTCCAGGTTTCAAATCCCGCTTGAAGTTCTATATTTTTCTCTGTGTTTACAATGTCCACTCATTAGCAGAGCCCACTATGTGCTAAGTACTTTGCTCACTAGCTAAGGCTAAAAAATATAGTCCTTTACTATAAGGACCTCGCAGTCTAGGAAAGGAGAACATCATAAAAGAGCATGGAAAACAAAGAAATGCATGTGCAGGTTATTAGGAGAGTGCCAAGAGGGGGCCCCTAATTCACTTTGCGGGTAAGGGGACTATGACCAAACTCACTGCCATTGAGTCGATTCCAACCCATAATGATTCTAGGACAAAGTAGAACTGACCCTTTGGGTTTATGAGGCCATAAATCTTTAAAGAGCAGAAAGCCTCCTCTCTTCCCACGGCTTAGGAAAAGGGGACTAGAAAAGGTCATCAGCAATAACACATGAACTTTAACTATAGATCATGCAGACCAGTTGGTTAACCAGGGTTTCCAGGCAGAGTGTACAGGGTTTACGAAAGCATGGGCATGAAGCAACATGGGATGCACATGCGGTGCAGTGATCTGATGGTAAATAGTTATGGGAGGATTCAGAAGAGGCAGGGGAGGCCCATAGCACCTGGAGCAAAGGGATTTGATATGCTACGCTCAGAGATATGGACAGACAGTCTTTAACAACGGGAATCACTGAAGGGTTTTCAGTAAGGAAATGTCTTGCTAGATCATTCTGATAATTATGCAGCATTTGGAAAGACCACCAGTTAGGAGATTGTACCATAAATCCAGGCGGGGAGATAATGATAACCCAAAGTAGAGATGGAGAGAAAAGAATTAACACAGAAGTAAAATCCGCAGGCCCTTTGAATGACATAGAATTGCCTCTTCTACTAGGACTTAAGAGTTCTGATGTGTGAGATTTCTAATTAAAGACAGCACGACATAATACCTAAAAAACAAAAACACTGGTTTGGGGGTTGGGCTGCCATGTGTTGAAATTGCAACATCATAATTTTTTTAATTAATCATTTTATTGGGGGGCTCTTACAAATCTTCTAATAATCCATCATTCAATAGTATTAAGTACCCTTGTACACATCATAATTATTTGCTGTGTGATCTTGGGGAAGTTTTTAAATATACACCTGATTACGGTCTTGGCGAACAATACTGAAAGTACACGAACTGCCAAAAGAACAAACAGCCCTGTCTTGGAGGAAGAACAGCCAAAATGCTACTTGGAAGTGAGGACGGTGTGGCTTCCCCTTACACACTTAGGACATGTTATAAGGAGTGACCGGTGCCTGGAAAGGGGCATCATGCTTGGGAAACTAGAGGGACACTGCAAAAAGAGGACAGGGATGGGGAACTGTTTTTATACTAAGGGTCATTTGGACATTTATAACATAATTTGAGAACCATACAAAATTATCTACTTAAAAATTAGCCTGCTGTATTTGATCCAACATTTTATTAATTCACCCCTCATGTGATGGCTGGGACTGCTTCTCTTTGATGAGGCATGTAATATTCACTGGTATTGAAGATTTCCCAGGCTGTATATGGCCCATAGGCCTGATATTCCCACCCCTGTTCTAGGTGACAAATTAACATAGTGGCTGCCACAACAGGCTCAAACAGGATAATTGTAAGGATGCCACAAGACTGGACCGTGTCTTGTTCTGTTGTGCACAGGGTCTCTGTAAGTCAGAATTGATGCAAAGGCACCTAACACCACCAACCATGGCTATAATACCAAAGAGCTAGAAGAAGCACAGGACTGCACAATGTTTCACTACTTTTTACAGAAAGACAGCATGAGCTGATGCAACCAAAGCAACTCATAAGCACCACCTAGGGCTATTGGATTCGAGTATACAACACGAATAAAGGACATAAAGCATAGTGCCTGGCCTAGAGGGAAGTACTCATTATTAGTAGCCATTTAGTTTCCATTATTATTAACCATATGCTTGGAAAACATCTAGCCATATGGCTGCTTCAAATCTTACTACAAAATATGAGAAATGTAATCAGTATTCTGGCCCAGATGGAAAGTCCCTGCACCTCTCTGCATGGCAGTAGGCTGACAGGCATAATAAATATTAAGCAAATGTTAGTAATTAGATAGGATCAGTTTAAAAGAGATTTATTTATATACTGCTCCAGACAGGATTTACAGTGACTTACAAAGATACATAAAAAGATAACATAATAGCATAAATTAAAAATAGAATTTGAAAAAAAAGAAGAAGAAAAACAAGAGTGGGCACAAAGTGGAGCGGTCAGAATCCAGGCTCCCAAACCAAAGAGCAAAGGAGACTTCCCAGTGATCAGCAGGGTCTGGACCTCTTCAAGCCCTCCCACAAGCACATCCAGGCCTCACATAACTCGGTCACAGAGCCTGCCCTCCCTGGCCATTAAGACTGCAGTCCAGTCTCAAAAATGTCCTGGGAGGAAAGAGATTTTTTATTTTCCCCAAACAGCAACTCTAAAGACTGATTTTATTTTGCACTAAGGTTCATTGACCCCTAAAATAGGGTCTCCACAAGTAAGATTTGTACTCATTTATGCTGAGAATTTTTAAAAATCATTTTATTGGGGACTCATACAACTCTTATCATAATCTATATATCCATCCATTGTGTCAACCACATTTGTTCATTTGTTTATGCTGAGAAATTTGCCATTTTAGTTGCTTTTGAAAATATCTACCAACAGGAGTCCTGTGGCTGCTAGCCACAAGGGGAGAAGTTCAAACCCACTAGCTGCTCCAAGGGAGGAAAAACTTGGCTTTCTACTCCTGTAATGAGTTAGTCTTGGAAACCCACAGGGGAAGGCCTACTTTGTCTTATAAGGTCATTAAGAGTCAAAATTGACTTGATGGTAGTGCATTTGGTATAGTTTGCGACCAACTGATAAATATGAAATTCGTACTTCTATAATGTTTGCTACATACCAGGTGCTTTTATAAGAACTTTACATACTGATACATGGAGTCATTTAGTCTTCACAACCACACAGCGAGATAGGTATTATTCTTTCTTTCCATTTTACAGGGGAGAAAAATGAGGTACAGATTGAGCACACAGCTCACCCAAGGTCATCCTTTAACTGACAAACTGATTGGGTTTTTTTTAGGTTTTTAACTTGGGCGATCTGGTTCAAAGTTCAGGCTCATAACCACTATGCGATACGGTTTCTTTGCATACTGAGTTTCTCATATGTGGTAATATTTTTTTAAAGGGGATGTCTTGCCTTCCAGGAGCATGATGTGGGTGTTTAAGAGACCTCAGCTAAATAAATACATAGAATAATGGAGTTGAATGGAAAGTTGCAAAATAAATCCAAATATCTGCAGTCAACTAATTTTTGGAAAAGTTACTAAATTCAATCCATGGGGGTAGAAGTCTTCTGAATAAATGATGTCGGGACAATTGGATTTCCACACACAGAAGGATGAATCAAGATCTGTACCTCACATGATACGCAAAAATTCATTCAAAATGGATCCATGCCGAAACTTGAAAGCTAAAACCAAAAAATTCTTTGAGGTAAAGGTGGGGATGAAGCCGTGGGACCTAAAGTTTAACGATCAGATCAGACAACAAAAACCTGAGCAGTAAAAGACAATATAAATAGGACCCCACTAAAATTAAATACGTAGCTTCATTGAAAGGACTTTATAAAAAGTGTGCATGGGTGGGGGGGCGGGGGTTAGACAACTAAAGAATGGAAGAAAATTTTGAGGAAGCATATATTCAATAATATTCAATAATATGTAAAACAACAGAAAAACAATCTTTTATATTTCAACTTCTTTATTTCAACAACAGAAAAACAATCCAATCAAATCATGGGCAAAGCCTGCTCAATACTCACTCTCACAAAGAGATCATTGAAGATAAGGGTGCTACAGCAAAGTGTGGTGAAGAAAGCAGATGGTGCCCAGCTATCAATTGGAATGGTGTCTGGGGTATTAAAGGCTTGTATGCAAACAAGCAGCCATCAGTAAGTCCACATGAAGAAGCACACCAGCCTGTGTGATCCAAAGATGACTATAACAAGATCTAAATATGATGAAGGGCTTAAATTGGGAAGGACCCGATTGGTAGAAGGCTAGGGAAGACTATGGGAACCCAAAATCCATCTGCAGAGTCGTTAGTCAGATTAAGCCTCTGGCAGATCCCCTCTGGTTACAGCCAAGTGATTCAAATAGCTTTACAATCAGAGAGGGATTATTGTAAACTTGATTCTGGTGGATGGATCCACGGTATAATATGATATTTGGTCAGTTGACCTATCGCTTGACCCAATTTGCTCTAGGCTTAAATATTTGTTCCACAAAAGAAATGTCTTCTCTGGCTTTTTAAATATTGTAGGAGATCTTTCTTATTCTTTATTCTTATGTTTATATAGCTATTCTTCTGTTTTGTTTTTGTGTTTTATTGTTCCTGTTAGGTTTCCCAGTTTATGAAGCACGGAAGGAGTGGAAGCATAGAGACAATAACTGATTTATCGGGGATGGGGGGGCAGTGGAGGGGGTGAGGAAGGTGAGGGGAATTGAGGAGCAAACAAAGAATGTGGGAGGGGAAGAGGCGCACTAGAACTAATTGTGATGGTGTTATATACAACTCTTTTCAAAAGTGATTTAACAATGGGAATGTATGGTATGTGAATATTATATCCAAAATAACTACTTAAAAAATGAAACCAACGTTCACCAATCCTTACCACGGGTGAAAGAAGAGGAGTTTTTGCTTAGGGACATTGAGTTTATATTAATTGTAGTGGAATAATTTGGAAAAGGTTATCAATAATGATTGTACAACATGAATAGTATAATCAATGGCACTGACTTAAAACATGTACAAGTTGCTGAATTGGAGAAAGTTTTGTTTTGTTTATGCTTGCCAAAAATTTAAAAAATAATTGCACTAATAACAATGAGTACAAGGAAGAAGAAAACATTCTAAAACTGATTCTGGTAATGAATATACAACTCTTGATATGATTGAACTATTGAATTGTATGATATGTGGATGAATTGCCAATAAAACTCTTTTTAAAAGCACATGGGTAAAAGACTTGAGCACACATTTCACCAAAGAGAATATTCCAATGACCAATAAGCACATGAAAAGATGCTCAAAATGATTAACCATTAGGATGATGAAATAAAAATCATAAGGTACCACCTTGCCCCCACTATAATGGCAATGGTCAACAAGAAAAAGAAGAAAACAGATGCTAGTGGGAATATAATATGGTGTCATTACTGTGGAAAACAGTTTGGCAGTTCTTCAAAATGTTGAACATAGAAGTACCATATGACCCAGCAACTCTAATCCTGAAAGAAACAAAGAATGGAATGCAAACAGAAATCTGTGTACCAGTGTTCATTGCAGCACTCTTTACAATAGGCAAAAGGTAGAAATAACCGAAATGTCCATCAACTGATGAATTGCTAAACAATATGTTGTCCGTACACGAGTACAATGAATTACTAATTAGCCATAAAGAGAAATGAAGCTTTGATGGCTGAACCTTGAAAACATCATGCTCAGCTACCGGAGGGTAGAAGGAAGGTGGGATAGAAAAGGGAAGCCGATTATAAGACTCTACATATAACCTCCTCCCTGGGGGATGGACAACAGAAAAGTAGGTGAAAGGAGATGTCGGACAATGTAAGAAATGACAAAATAATAATAATTTATAAAGTATCAAGGGTTCATGAGGGAGGGGGGAGCTGGGAGGAAGGGGAAAAAAACGAAGACCTGATGCCAAGGACTTAAGTAGAAAGCAACTGTTTTAAGAAGGATGAGAGCAACAAATGTACAAATGTGCTTGACATACAATGGATGGATGGATGGATTGTGATAAGAGTTCTATGAGCTCTCAATAAAATTATTATTTTTTAAACAATGAAAAAAAAGTCAGTTACAAAGGGGAAAATACTGTTTGATTTTATATGGAATAACCAAATATATAGAAGCCAACGATCAGTGTTATCAGCATGGAAGGAAGGGGAAAAGGGAGGATTTTAACTTGGGAGACATTGAGTGTTTGTTAACTCGTGGAAAAGGATAGCAAAAATGGCTGCACAATGTGCAGAATGTACTCAATGCCACTGCTTTGTAAATGTAGAAATTATCCCATTTGCAAATGTATTTGTATATGTATTTTTACCACAATAAAAGGGAAAAAAAGTCCTCAATTAATAACAGGTCAAAGTTTGGGACAAAATAGGTAACAATTTCATTCTCCTCATGCAGGATAGTACTTCTAATGGAGGGCAGAGAATTATAGGGGCTGGGGGTAATTTAACACCATCGCTTTGCTTGCTTTTAGAACCTAATGTTCTTCTTGGTTGAATCTATATTGATTACCTTTCAATATTATCAAATTCAGTTTATAAATGATTTGAAGAAATTCTCATTTAAAATCACTTATACATCTCTAAAGTATGTCCCAATGGAAGCTTGGTGGCACAGTGGTTTGGGGGCAGCCATTTCCATGATTGGCAGTTCAAAACCACCAGCAGCTCCACAGGAGAAAGATTGCGCTTTCTACTCCTATAAACAGTTCCAGCATCGGAAACCCACAGGGGTCACTACGAGTCACCATTGAATCGATGGCAGTGAGTAAAAGCATGTCCCAGAAAGTGGCTCAGTGGGTTCCGAGTTGGGCGGCTAATAATAAGGTATGGGATTCAAACCCACCAGCCACTCGATGGGAAAGATGAGACTTTCTACTCCCAGAAAGATTTACAGCCTTGAAATCCCACAAGAGCAGTTCCACTCCACCCGACAGCATCGCTAGGAGTCAGAACAGACCCATTGGCAGTGAATGGGGTTTTGTTGTTGTTGATTTTTAAAAATATGTCCTAGAGGAAGGCTAAATATCTTGATATATATATATTTTGCCCTGCAAAGTGGTTGTTTTAGATATGTGGAAACTTGGTCTTATTTTCATGGTCTTTCACGGGGGCTTTAAACCTACCACCAATCTATATACATGGTACAAAGACAGAATTGTACAAGATCATAAAAACAAGATCATGCGTCCAAACACCCCACTTGGCAACAAAGAACGTACATACATTAAACCAAAGCCTATGTAGCTTTCTAGTTTCCAAGACTTACACTTTCAATTTCCTCTCACATGAGTAAGGTCAGCTCATACAGGTAAACAGGAAAAAGGATACAGGGATACAGAGAAAATGACACAGGGATACAGGAAAAAGGATACAGGGATACAGAGAAAAGGATAAAGTGATACAGGTATACAGGGGGAAAGATGCTTAATTCATCCACTTTTCTGTCACCATTCTTTTCCTTACCAGCCTCAAAGTTTTTGAAGATCAAATACCTTCAAGTGAAAGAATGAAATGTTTTAAAACCAGGTCGTTTGTATGCATGAAACATCCTTTTTTAATCTGCTCAGACCCAGCACATGACTATTGTTCAGTAAGTCTCATCATCCTGGGTAATAGCACCATTATCTCTGCTGAGGCAAGGTGCTTTTCTAATCCAGCAGCCCTCTAGCAAAGACCCTCTTCTCGAGCCAGGGTCACAAATGGTGGGGATCTCGAAACCGAACTCTAGCTGGCATCTGATTATTTCTTACAGGCCACATCACTTCACAATCACCAGGTCAGCCCTCTAGAAGGCAAAATCATGATAATTTGTGACTAATCCAGTCCAGGTTCACACATAACTGTGATGTCATGGATTTGGTCTCTTTTTTAATTTTAGCGATGCTGTGATCTAGCAATGGCCACAGAAACATTAAACATAATCAAGGAACCTGTAGTTAAACATAAGTGGAACTGTATACGTGTGTGATTTAATTAAGGCCTATAAGACATAAACTAAATGCCAATTTCTTTCCAATAGCATTATTAATAGACACAGGCCTGAGCATATATACACCAAGAAACAAAACCAAACTCACTGCCATCGAGTCGGTGCTGACTCCAAGTGACACTTCAGGACAGGGTGGAACTGTCCCTATGAGTGTCCCAGACTGTAACTGTGTACAGGGGTAGAAAGCTCAGTCTTCTCCCGTGAAGCTGCTGGTAGTTTTGAACTACGGACCACATGGATTGCAGCCCAATGCCTAACCACTCCACCGCCAGGGCTCCATTTACTCTTCTTAGGGTTCTTCTTTTAAAAAGCTTCTGAGAGGATCTGCTGGGCCAGTTAAACTCAAAGCAGAGAGATCAGCTCAGAAGACTACAGTAACTGATTTGGGGACTCTAAAGGCGTAATCTGGATAGATTTTTCTCAAGTGATAAAGGATAATATCATGAAGGTTTATTAGGAAGACGTTTTTGAAAAATAGAAAACTGTACTGGCAAGAACAAGGTCAAGAAAGTTATACCAAGGACTTTTTCTTCCATGATAAGGCACCTGCTCGTTCTTTGAGGCTAGCCAGGGCTGTCCGAGGAGAACTTCATTGGGAAACTTTACCTCATCCACCCTGGATCCCTGATCTTGCCACTTCAGATGGCTTTTGTTCCCCAAACTCCAAGAACATCGAAAAGAAACGTGATATGTGTCCCCCAGGGCTGCTAAAATTGCCATCGTGATGTGGTGTAGCTAGAATAGCACAGAACTCTTTAGGGACAGAGTAGAGAGATGGAAATGCTGCCTTTAGAAATATACAGACCTTTTTGGAGGAGATGCTGAGAACCAATTGCTTCATATTTTGCTATTTTTATTTAACAAACATTTCTATATTTTTACAGCAAGACTTTTTTTGGCCTTACCCTCATATAATGTAAAACAAAAGTATAATATTAACTTACTGCAAGGCCTCTTTCTCTCCAAAACTGCTTAACCATAATTACTTTACACATTACAGCAAATCCCTAGAGCAAGATTAGTACATGTATTATCAACATCTGGTCTACAGATAGAAGCAATGCCTTTGTGCTTAAAAAAAAAGAGAGAGGGGGAAATAAACTGCAGCCGCTAAGATTTTCAAATTAGCTATGTATATGTTAGCTTTATCTTAAAGAATTCCAGATGGCACCGTGGTTAAAGCACTCCACAGCAACCAAAAGGCCAATAGTTCCAACCCACCTTGTCACTGTGGGTGAGAACAATGTGGCAGCCTACTTCTGTCATGATTTGCAGCCTGTAAAGCCTTATGAGGCGATTCTGTTTGGCCCTGTAGGGCTTCTATGAGTCAAAATTATCTCAACAGCAGTGGGTTTGGGTTTGGGGTTTACTACGGAGCCCTGGGGTCTGTACTCCCATGAAAGAATTACTTTCTTGGAAACCCACAGGGGTAGTTCTAGTCTGTCCAATAGGGCTGCTGTGAATCATACCTGATTCAGCGGCAGTGAATTATTGTTGTTGTTTTTAGTTTGAGTGGGCTTCAAAGAGTTCGTGGAAAAAACCCATTCTATTTGATCTCCACTTCTCAGATACTTTTTTAAACCTTTTGGTATCTTTAATGCCAACATAACATAAAAAAGTTCTGAGGGTGGTGGAGGTAAGCATTTGTATAAATCAGTTCAATTCATGTAACTTACAATAAAACAAGTCACGCAAGATGTCTGAATGGACTTTCCTAGTCGCAGACATGTGCCTCTTTGACTCGGGAAATATTACCAGTTCTAAGTAGAATGACGTATGTGAGAACCAGCACATTAGTGAGAATGTTCTTCTATTTTAAAACATGAATAATCTCCCTCACTAGATTGTAATCTGGATGAGAAGAGGGGATTTTATTTTATTTCTTTATCTTGGGTGCCTAGAATGTTGCCTGTCTTATAGTTGACACACAATAAATATTTAATGAATGAATGAATGTGCTGGCATTGAGAAGAACATATATCATATTTAGCCACACCCAACAGCTTATCACCCAGAACTTCTCCACCTTTGATGTCATTACTGCAAATACTCCACTCCGACTGCAAACCCCTAGCCGTCTCACCTGCTCACTCGATGACCTCCCTTGACCCTTATTTGTTATCGGACCTCAGGGGAGGGCTCTGTCTACAGATTCTTCTATTTTCTCCCTGCAAGCTCCTTCCTGTTTTCACTTCCTTTCCTAGACAGGTTGGAATGTATCATTTTAACTGCACTCTTATCCATATCCTCAATAACTCCTATTTACATTGGAAATACCTGCAAAAAAAAGTAAAATAAAACAAAAGAGCCCAACTGTTGTACTGTATGTCTACACTGAGATTCCTGACATCTACTAGAGGGGTGGGGGGAAAACACACAATCTGGTATATTATTACCACTATGAATTCTTAGTCGCCAAGCTAACCTCCACACTGCCTAACACTCCAACTATGTTTCCCTGAAAACATCCTAGCTTGCTTTCTTATTCTCTACAATAATCATTTCAGACCTTTCTCAATACTCTGAATTTCCAAACCCAACTTTCTTCCACCTGAACCCTTGCTCTAAGATGACTTTACCTTTTATATCTTAGCGAGATATAAATGTCATCAGTAGACCCGCTCACTAAATCTATAGACCTACTTTCATCTGTACTTATTCACTTTTTTATTCTTTCCTACTGTAATGTTGCTTCCGTGTATAAGGATAACCCCTCTACCTGGGTCTCGGTCCTCTACTCTCTGGCATAAGGGCTTTGCCTTGTAACAATTTTGCTCTATCAAACACCCCTTCATCCCATCACCCTTTAAATATGTGTACGTGCCTCCTAACATTTTTTTTAAGTCCCTGGCTCTCACCCCCTTCCCCTGAAGCCACCCTCTACCTACTCTTCAGTGCCAAACTGCTCTAAGGAATTGTCCATATTAACTGTCTCTATCTCATCTCTCCCATCACTTCTCAATCCACTTGCTTGCCATCTCCCACTCTCCTAAAATTGCTCCATTAAGGTCACCAAGGTCCTAAATCTTACGGACAGTCCTCAGTCTTTATCTCCCCAGAGCTCTCTGCTTCTTTAGCACCACTGGACTTCATTTTGCGATAGAGCCATTCCGTTTCTAAAAACCTATCCGAATGCTATTCAAGTAGATGCACAAAGAGATCAAAATCATGATATTAGAGAACTTAAAAATCTACCAAAAGGAAACTGATTAAATTATGAAACATATGCACAATAATATACAGCGGTTTATGACAGTAGTTCTATATATAATGACAATGAAAGCTTGCCAAGTTAGAAAAATCACATTGCAAACCATACATATTATGATTCCATTTGTATTTCTGTGTGTGTGTGTATATATATATATATATATATACATCTATATATAGAGAGAGAGACAGACAGACTAGATGGATGAATGGGAAGAAGGGAGGGAGAAAAAGGAAATATTTTTACATACAAATGGAAAATGTCTAAAAAGAGATACAAATTTAATGTGGTTACCTCTGGGGAATAGGATAAGGTGAGGAAAACTGAAGAAATAAATTTTACCTTTTATTGGGTCGAGTAATAAAAATCTGGTCAGAGCCTGGGGACCAACGTGCTCAAAGTAAAGAAAGAAGTTCAAAGAAGATCAAAAAGGAATGGCCAGAGTATTCCCAGAGCTGAGGGAGAATGGAGAGAAAGGTAGTTAATAGTTTGAAATGTGAGAAAAGAGATCTACTAAAAATAAAAAACCAAACCAAACTCACTGCCATCAAGTCAAATTCTGACTCATAGTGACCTTATAGGACAGGCTAGAGCTGACCCTGTGGGTTTCTGAGGCTGTAATTCTGCAGGAGTGTAAAGCTTCATTTTTCACAAAGGAACTGGTGGTTTCGAACTGCAGACTTTGTGGTTTGCAGTGCAATGTGTAACCAATATTTAACAGACAAACACCATGAACAGAGATGGGGCAGGAAAAAAAGGTTACCCTTACTAGGAATCAAAAAGATGTTTTTAATGTTTGCTTATTAAATCAGGAAAATGTTAAAGAGACAATATTAATTTTTTTCAAAGATATAAGACATAATTTCATGAGTTGAGGAACCCTGGTGATGTGGTAATTACGTATTGGGTTGAGATCTACAAGGACAACAGTTCGAAATCAGCAGCAGCTCCTTGGGAGCTAGACAGAAGCATTCAGCTCCCGTAAAGAGTTACAGTCTTGGAAACTCATAGGGGCAGTGCTACCCTGTCGTGTAAGGTTATGTGTTAGCATTGATTCCGTGGCAATGAGTTTCGTTTTTGGTTTCATGTGTTATTAGCAAGTGTACATTGGTAAGAACTGTTAGAAAGTAATGTGGCAACTTGATTTCTAAAAAGCTCAACTTCATAAAACATATCACAAATGCACTGATTAGGTGATTCAATGTTTAACACACGCCTCCCCTGCTGAAATGAGATCCACGGGGTGGGGTGGGGGGGTGGGGGGAGTTCTTTGTGTTGTTCTCTTTTATATCTCAAGCCTTTAAAAGACACTGACTAAAATGATCCTGATGCCTAAAGTGGTAGAGCTAAAAACAAGAGGCCATAGAAATACCAGGGAAATTGTCCATCTCCTCAAAATTACTCAAGTTCAAAGTAGGCTTGTTTAGTCACAGATATGAGCGCACCAAACCAACCAAAACTCACTGCCAGAGTCCATTTCAACTCACAATGCTCCTGTAGGATAGAGTAAAACCGTCCCTGTGCGTTGTCAAGGCTGTAAATCTTTTAAGGGAGCAGAACGCCTCAACTTTCCCCTGCAGAGTGGTTGGTGGTTTGGAACCACCGACCTTGTAGTATGAGCCCAATGCATGCCCACTATGCAACTAGAGTTCTTAATCTACATGCTGTATATCGAAAAAGCTAATGTTTTCACCCTTCTTAAATATACCACTCCCATCATTTATTACTATTGTAATGTGGGACCTCCCCCAAATCTTGCCCCTCCACAGTCCCTTCCTTCCCTCATTCTCTCCTGTAGCAGGGAAGAGAGTCTCCCTTTCTCAAAGGCCAGTCTTTTCAGCCCTGTCACTCTGAAATCCCTTCTTCTTCCTTGGGGACTTTGTATCAAGTTGTTCACCATGTAGACATAAATGAGCTTCTCTGTCTGTCTGTCTGTCTGCCTAAACACACACACACACACTTTCATTAACAACCTTTTCTTGTCCCGTGCCCTACTACCGATAAATACATTTTCTCTTTCCCATCCTAGCAAAGCCTCTTCAAAGGGCATATACACCATATTCCTTATCAGTCCTTCTCACTTGTCACTCCCCAACCCTCGACAATCTGCCTTTCTCTTCTCCTTCTACACTGATGTCATCATTGCCCTCCTAATTGCCTAATCTAATGAGCGTGTTTTTAAAATGTTTTATAGTGTGTTTCATTTGATTATAAGAGGGGTACACATCATGAACAAAGTTAAAACATATGACATACTGGGGAGGGGCGCAGGAAACCCTGCGCTATAGAACAGGCAATGGGTAAAGATCTGTAATAAATACAGTGTTCCTACAAACAAAATTAAATATATAGAACCCAAAAGAAAACTGTGAAACGACTATGAAGGAGCATGTCTGGGGAAAAAATGCAAATGGCTAGTGTCCGTGAAAAGATGCTCGGCCTCACTCATGAACGCAGAAATGAAAGTTCAATCAGTTAAATACAATTTTTTACTCACCATGTTGGCAAAAATAGAAACGACTCTCAGCAAGAATATGAAGGAAAGCATTTTCAGTGGTGAGAGCACCAACTCTTTTGGATGTCACTTCGGCAGTGCCTACTCAGTACGTTAAGAGCACAGGTGCTTTTGCCATACACCTTTTAGGGAGCTATGCCTTTTAGGAAGCTATGCCACAAAAGTTCGTGTGAGTGTGTGTGTGTGTGTGTGTGTGTGTGAGTCCCCTTGTGCAAGAAAGGCATTTGCAGCCTTGTAGTGGCTTAGAAGGAGTAGTTGCCACTCAAATCAATTCTGACTCATAGTGACTTTACATAGGATGTCTGAGACTAAACATTTACGGGAGCTGTAAAACATTACAGGAGGGGTGGTGAATTTGAACCACCAACATTATGGTTAGCAGTCCAATGCTTACCCAACAGCACTACCAGGGCTCCTTTGGGATGGGAAATAGACAGAGGAAATAGGAAATGTGGCAGAATATATGACACATTTTAAAGATAATGTTGGCGGGACTTCCTGATGAACTGGATGTAGTGGGGGGAGTATGCGAGGAGTCAAGAGTGGCCCTCAGTTCTTGGTTTGTTGGAGCAGCTGAATGGGTGACAGTGCCATTTCACTGAGACAGGGAAGTCTGAGGGAAAGCATTGCTGATGGGAGAGGAATCAGAAGTTCTGTTTTGGTCATATGGTCTTTGAGATGTCTATTGGGCATCCAAGTAGAGATGCTGAATCCATCATTATATGTCTGGAGTTGAGCGAAAAGGCCAGAGTCAGAGGCAAACATTTGGAAGTAATCAGTCTGTACTCTGGGAAGCTTCTATTGTTTTAACTTCTCGTTGCGATTTGGTTCAAAGTTTACAGAGTACACTGGCTTTCCACCTAACAATTCTCATCCCATGGATTTGTGTCAATGGTTGCAATCCCTACCCTCAGAAGGATTTAGGTGGAGAAAACACCACAAATTGAGAGCCCTGGGTCACACCAATGTTTAGAGATTGGGAGATAAATTTAGCAGAAGAGAAAATCAAGCAGAAGGTGTTTGCTGTTGTTTTTCCAACACATTTGCATTTCAAAGTTAACATTTACCAGGATGGTCAAGAGTCACTAACGCCTTCTAAGCCCGTCTTTTGAGGGATGCTAGATTCTCTTCCCCTTCTCACCTTTCCTTTTTTGTTTTTCTGAGTCCCTGACTGGCACAAACTCACTCACTGCCATCTAATCCATTCCAACTCATAAAGACCCTACAGCACAGAGTCGAACTCTGCTGTTTCTGAGGCTGCAACTCTTTATGGGACTGGAAAACCTTATGTTTCTTCCATGGAGTGGCTGGAGCTTTCGAACTTTTTGACCTTGTGGTTAGCAGCCCATCAGGTAAGCCACTAGGCTACCAGGGCACAAACTGGTAGCCAGTAAAGGTTGGTGATTTGAACCCATTCAGAGTTACCTCAAAACAGAGGCTTGGTGATCAGCTTCCCAAAGGCCACCAGCGTGAAAGCCCTATGGAGTGTAGTTCTACTCGGATATACCTAAGGTCATCAGAAGTCAGAATGAACTCCATAACAATTGGTTTGGTTTGGTTTGGTTAGGGACCTTTTTTTCTTTCTGCACATTTAAAGTTGCATTTAAACAAAGGAGTCCTTACTTTTCCCCTCGCATGGTATAATTCTCCCAATACAAAAATTGTCACCATTTCACAAGCAGCCCTCAGCTCTGGCTCTCCTATCAAGTGTCGAATCCAACCAGAAGCTGAATCCGTGGCATCCTGTAAGGTCCATAACACACAGCGATGCCATGAGTCAGAATCGACTCAAAAGCAATGGGTGTGAGGGTTTGGGTTTGTGTGTTCTTTTCCGTTACTCACTTCCCAGGCCACCCTACTGCCTTTATCTAGCCTCCTACTGAATTTTCCCAATGCCTCCCACTAAAAGGCCTCACGACTTCTGAGAATGCAGCCCCCCTTCAGACCAACAAGAAGCGCTTTGAACTTTCAGACTTTTCCATCCAGCCACTCAGGCTTTTAAAAAGTGCTTCCTCTCTAGGAAGCATTTGCTACTAGGCCAGGAATACAATCCCAAAATCCAAGTCAGCAGAAGGAAAGCCCTGTGAGAACTGAGTCTAGAGACCCTCATAAAAGGAGGGAAATAAACCGGGTAACCTGTTGCAGGCCCAGGATAGCACAAAAGAGTGCCCATTTCTAGATGTCATTCATTAATCCAATGAAGCACTATTGGTAAGCACCTAAGAGGCATCTGGTAATAAGGTAGGGAAAGGAGAATCATCCATGTTTAGGGAAAGGGCTGTAATTTGCAAGAGAGCAGTCAGCGGAGGCCTCACTGAGGTGACATTTCAGTACAAATTAGTCAAAGATTTCCAGTGCCTCAGGAAGGTAGGTGTCTTCTGTGGTTTACCAGGTCTCAGGTCCTTGAGGGCACTGTCGCCAGGTCCCAGTACAAACATTTGTCAATCCCTCGTGCTTAGGATAAATAGAGCTACAAGACTCAGACCTTACCCTTATAGAAGTTACAACCTTCCAAGTGGGAAAACAATCAAGAGAAGCATTAAGGACTCCACTGAGGTGTAAATAAGATGCTTTATGACCCAGAATAACTAGCTTGGGTGTTTAGTGACATAATACCAAAGATGGTGACTTCAGAATTAAATCTTGCGTGATGACAAGGATGGGTGATGGATGGCATGCTAGCTTTTCAGGAAAAACTACCACCACTGCCAAAAAGGAACAGTGGAAGCACAGGCCCTGACATGGGATCAGGGAGCATATTCTATCAAGGAAGCCTACCCAGCCCAGGATAAAATAAGCACAGACTCCCCTTCAGGCTCTCTGGCCTGGCTGCTGGGAAATACTTACCACCTACCACATTCTTATTTCTCAGGAGCGGCCACTATTGAGCGAGGAGCACGTGACCAGAATCCAGGGTGACCCTCTCCTCTCTTCAGGAGCCCGGAAGTGACATAGTAGTGAGTTACACGATGGGCTGCTAAGCACAGGGGCAGCGTTTCAATCTCCCCAGCTGCTCTTTGAGGGAAAGATGAGGCTGTCTACTCCCACAAAGATTAACATCCTGGGAAACTACTACAGGATCACTATTAATTGGAATTGGCTCAATGGCCGTGTGTGTGTGTGTGTGTGTGTGTGTGTGTGTGTGTGTGTGTGTGTGAGATATCTTCAGGAAAATCACTACTGATCTGAGAGCCTGGGAGGTTTCATTCATCTGGGTAGACTCAAGGGTATGTGCTGATAGCGGCAATATGACAACTGGTCTCATGCTAGGTAGAGACATCAGTGAAACCAGTGGTCTAGAGTCACTGTAGTATACCCAATGTCAGGACCAAAAACCATGTGTGAATTGTTCCTCACCGTCTTCATCCATGACCTATTAGCATCCCTCACATCCAAGATGGTAGAGGTGGTACAACAGAGGACACGAAAGGAAGCTCTGCAATCAGATGGCCCAGTTCTGCCTTCCATTCCCCAGGCAATTTGGGGCAAGAAACTTAAGCTCTCAGGCTCTCCTTTTCATCAAAACACAGTTGTCTCGATAGTGCCTAGCACACAGAGTTGTCGTGAGGATTGTTATTGTGCAAGGAGCTCTGCGGGTGCTGTGGAATAAGCGTCAGACAGCTAACTGCAAGGAAGGTGGATCGAAGCCACAAACCACTCAGCAGGTGAGAGATGAGTCTGTCTGCTCCCATAAAAACTGGCAGTCTAAAAGTGGGTGAAGGCAGATGTCGGGCAGTGTAAGATATGACAAAATGATAGTAATTTATAAATTATCAAGGGTAATGAGGAAGGGGGAGGAGAGAGGGAGGGAAATGAGGAGCTGATACCAAAGGCTCAAGGAGAAAGCAAATGTTTAGAGAATGATGATGGCAACAAATGTATAAATGTGCTTGACACAATGGATGTAAGTATGGATTGTGATAAGAGTTGTACGAGCCCCCAATAAAGTGTTTTTTTTTTAAAACTGGCTGTCTCAGACACCATACAGAGCAGATCTACTGTGTCCTATAGTAGGAATCTACTCCATGGCAGTGGATTGGGGAGTTAAGTATGTCACGGATTCATCACAGTAGCTGGGCTCAAGGAATTCTAAAAGCCTGTCAGGCTTACAATTCTAAAAGCAGCCTGTCAGGAGAAAAACCCAGAGAGCATTCACCAGAATGCTAGTACACACACTCACAGTTCACTTACTCCAGAAGAGGCCTCCAACCTCCATTTTACTGATCTATTGTGGAATAAAGTAAAATTGTTCATCCCCTGCCCAAGAAAAGCTTCACAAGCCAAGTTGGCGATTTGGGGGTGTTTTTCCCCCTATTAGGATTTCCAGCTGGTACTAAATATAGATATTTCATAGGACCTCACCTCTGAATAAAACAGAGTTCCTCCACAGACCATCGGGGTAAACAAATTAGATCACTAACACTTTAATATTAATGGATTTATGAGGCGCAGGGATAGGAAGCTGAAATAGCAGAGAAGCAGCCGGTTAAATATAAGGGGTCCAGAAGGGCTGAAGACTCATTTCTGCCACAAATACACCAGATCTCAGGTCAACCTTGCCCAAAGCAGTATTCTGAAATATTAGGTCCTCTGGTCTTGAAGAAGCAGGGCACTGAGAGAAGAAAAAAGTTTGTTTCATGAGAAACATGGGGTCCTGGTAGCCTAGTGGGCTACACACAGGGCTGCTAACCTGGAGGTCAACGGTTTGAAGCCACCAGCTGCTCTGCAGGAGAAAGAAGAGGCTCTCTACAGTTCCATCTTGGGAAACCCATAGGGGGCAATTCAATTCTACCCTATAGGGTCGTTGTGAGTGCGAATCGAATCAATGGCAGTGAGTTTAATGAGAAACAGATGAGTTTTTCAAGCCACCAGCCTTCTAACCAATTGATTTCAGTCCCTCCTCCCCCTAAAAAAACCGCTGAATTCATTCAATGTGGAAAAACTGGAGGAATACCTTTGCAGCCCCACTACAAACCATCCCAGAAGATAGAGGCTCTGGGAGCCTTCTTCCTGGAGCAAACCCCTCCCAACCTGTCTACAAGTGGCAAGGTAAAAGCAGTCCCGTTCTGAGCACAATCAGTCCCGGGGTTTCCAGCCCCAACCACAGAGGGAGCCCACTGAGGCAGGGCTCAGGGCCAACCGGCCTCTAGCCTTTACCTGCGGAAAAGCGGCCAAGGCGAGGGTTGCCAACGACGGGTGACTCAAGGTGCGGGGGAAAGGCCTGGCGAGACACCGAGCTCTGTTGGAGGAACCGACGGAAAGGTGACCGGACGTCTCCCGGGGCGTCGCGCGGCCGCCGCTGGTTCGGCCCCACCCCTGCCCCCGGGCTCGCTCAGGCTCCGGGCGGGAAAAGCCGGGACAGCCGGCGGGACGCAAGACCGCCTGGAAAGCAGAGCCCAGAGGGGCACAGCCCGCGGCGCAGACGGGTGGGCAGGGAAGGGGCAGAAGAAGCGGGGAAGGAAGAAAACTAGGGGTGGAAGCGGGGGGGCGGGGGGCGCCCTAACAGATTGGACTCAACGTCGAGGACTGGGGGTGCGGTCCGGTGGGGCGACCCGGGAAGTGGGTTCGGGGTGGACCAGAGAGCTGAAGGGGGTGGGAGGGAGGGCAGGACGCCGGTCCCCGAACTGGGGGTTGGGGGGCGGGGACACCTGGGCAGTAAAAAGGGGACAGGGCACCCGGAGGGGCGCTAGACCTAGGAGGGCAACGGGGCAGCCGGTGGCTGCAGACCTACCTGTCCCTTGCAACAGGTGCCGCGAGAGGACAAGACGCCCTGTGCTAGTTTCAGGGTAGGATCTCTGGCTCGGACTAGACCGCCACCCCACTCCAGTGGCCGGCCCTCCTCACCCTCCCGGGAGGCGGAAAAAGCTGCAACTTTCCCTGGAGCGGGGAGGAGCTGGGCTCTTAAAGGGGCCGCACAATGCTCGGGGCTCCTTAATAGGGGACAGCTCCCCTCTCCCCCCTCCTCCCCCCGGGGGAGCTCTGGGAACCAGAGGCTTAAGGCACTTGGGTGATGTACCTTGCAGATTAGGAAAGAGACTTTGGGACTAAGACAGGAGTCTAAAATGAGCTAGAACACTGTGGTAACTTTCTTAGATGGGAAAATCGCCTAATTCTTCAACTCCAACTCTGCTGAGCCAAAACTTTGTCTCGTCTCGTACTTCAAAAAACATTAAGAAGTTAAAAAAAAAACATTAAGAAGTAAAGGTCTAGAAAAGAATGAAGGCAACATATGTACAAATCCGCCTAATGCAAGCCATGTATGGATTGTGAAAAGAGTTGTAGGAGTCCCCAATAAAATGAAAAAACAAAAACAAAACAAACAAACAAAAAACATTAAGGGTCGGGACTAGATAGTTTGGAAGGGTAAAATGTGATACCATGCTGATCCTTGGGCCTTTGACCTTTTGTGGCAACTAAGAGTGTCTGGAATACGAACGTGTAAAGGACAGAAAAAATTCATACACATGTGTGCGGGAGAACAAGAATGGTTAAAATATTCAACTCACTAGTAATAAAATAAGAGCAAATGAAAACAAAAATGTGATTCATTGGCAACAGTTTAAATCATTATTGTTTTAATACTTCATGAGGACAAAGTGGCATTAAACAAAGTCTTTCGTGTCTGCTGTGGGAGTGGAGGTTGGTAAAAACCCTCTTAAGAAACAAAGCACAGGAGTAATATATATCACTAGGGTTTAAAACGTTCACATCTACCCAGTAGTTCGTTCTCTCTCTCTCTCTCCTCTCTTATCTCCCTCCTTCCTCCTCACCAACCACTAAAATGCTCAGGTCATCTTTCATTTGTCATCAGAAATTAAATATCCTCAAGTCTCTGCCATATTAAAAAAATCCCCCCTACTCTCCAGCTCCTCTTCATAGGCAAATTCATGGACAATGTACTTTACAGGTTAAAAAACAAAACAAAATCATGTATCCAAACCCACTGCCATCTAGGAGATTCCAACTCACAGCCAACCCATATCTCTGAGGCTTTAAATGTAAACCTTGAGCAGATAGCCTCAACTTTCTGACACCAAGCTGCTAAGGGGTTTGAACTATGGACCTTGCTGTTGTCAGCCCAATGATTACCCAACAGTGCGGCTGGGGCTCCACTTTACAGGAACATTTTCTATTTCCCTCACTTCTCATTCATTTCCCAACCCTCAGCAATCTTGCTTCCTTCCCTAACACTCCATTGAAAATGTGCTCAACTAGACGTCCAACCAATGGGATATTTTCAGTCCTTATCTTATTTAACCTCTTCAGACAATTCATATTGTTAACCATTCCTTCCTCTTTAAAACAGAATCTATGAAGCCAAACACCTTTGTTTTCTATCGTACCCCCATTGTCCTATCATCAGCTTCCTTTTTAAAATTCTGCTTCTACAATCTGGCCTCTGAAAGTTGGAGATTCTCAGGCTAGGCTATGTATATTTTCTCCCTAAAAAATCCTTCACTTGACTTTAATTACTATAAACTTACTTAAATACTATAAATTTGCATAGGCCTCTTCATTGAGCTCTGCTTTCTTTATTTTCTTTATTTAATAAATCAATTTGTTGGGAGCTCTTACAGCTCTTATCACAATCCATCCATCCATTGTGTCAAGTTCATTTGTACATACCATATATACTTGAGTATAAGCCAACCCGAATATCAGCCAAGGAACCTAATTTTACCACAAAAACTACATTAAAAACGTGCTAAAAAAACTCACGAGTATATACGGTATGTTGCCATCATCATTTTCAAAACATTTTCTTTCTACTTGAGCCCTTGATATATGCTCCTCATTTTCCCTCTCCCCCACCCTCTGTCCCTCATGAACCCTTGATAATTTATAAGTTTTCCCCCATGTCTTACACCAACCACTGTCTTCCTTCACCCACTTTTCTGTTGTCCATCCCCCTAGGATGGGGTTATATGTAGATCGTTGTGATCAGTTCCCCCTCCCTCCTCCCACCTTATCTTCTTTGTATCTCTATTCTCATTATTGGTTCTGAAGGGTTTATCTGTCCTGGATTCCCTGTATTGCAAAATCTTATCTGTAGCAGTGTACATGCTCTGGTCTAGTCAGATTTGTAAGGTAGAATTGAGATCATGACAGTGGGGAGGAAGCATTAAAGAACTACAGGAAAGTTGTATGTTTCATCAGTGCTATACTGCATCCTGACTGGCTCATCTCTTCTTGTGACCCTTCTATAAAGAGCCATCGAACTATAACCAAGAGAAATTACTAAGACCTGACTGAAGGCTGAACTTGACAGTGGGCCAAGAGGAAAGAACTAGAAGGCATAGAACATTGATAGTTCTAAATACAGGCATGTTCATATATAAATATATTTTATATAATGATAGGGAAATAGAGCTATGTACTTTTATCTATGTACTTATAAGTTAAGTATTAAGGTAGCAGATAGACATTGGGCCTTGACCCAAGTACTCCCTGAACACAAGAACACTTTGTTCTAATAATCCGGCATTCTGTGATGCTCACCTTCCTGACATGATTGCTTAAGACAAAATGGGTGCATAAGCAAATGTGGTGAAGAAAGCTGATGGTGCTAGGTTATCAAAAGATATAGCGTCTGGGATCTTAAAGGCTTGAAGATACACAAGCAGCCATCTAGCTCAGAAGCAACAAAGCCCACATGGAAAAAGTACACCAGCCTGTGTGATCACAATGTGTCAATGGGATCAGGTATCAGGCATCAAAGACCCACACCAAAAAAACATATTAATGTGAATTCGGGGGCGGGGGGTGGGGGGGATAGTGCAGAGTGGAAACCCAAAGCCACTCTGTAGACAATTGAACTCTGCTTTCTTGACATCTCTATTTGAGTATCTTGCAGGCATCTCAAACTCCACACATCCCAAATGGAACCCATCATCTTCTCTATTAAATTGGCTCTCCTTCCAGCATTTGCTACTCAACTCATGACCACATGCGACTCAAGGCAGAAACCTGACGTCTTCAAGGAATACTTGTTTCATGAGAGAACAAATGTGCCCTAAGGAAACAAAGGTGTGCACAAGGCTTTCGTTCAATGATGTTACTTAGAATAATAAAATAATAGGTTTAAAAACCCTGTGATTTATTAGTTAAGTCAATTCTAGCATGGTCCTACAATAGAATATTACATAGCCCCAAATGGATTTTCTACATATTGCATAATGACTGGGAACTGTTTACATTATAATAGTAATTGAAAGTAAGATACAAATGTTCACATATAAGACCATCAGAACAGTGAATGGGAACGGGGAGAGGATATGCACATATACAAAGACCAGTAAAAAATGTCCCAAGATATTAACAATAGCTAAATGCTTCATTTGCCTCCAACTTTTCTGTATTTTTCAACTGTCTTATAATTTGTCTGTATAACTTTGATAATATAAAAATATTTACAATTTTTTTTAATTTTTTAAGAAAATATTATAAAGAGAGAGAAAGAAGAAAAAAGTTATTTCTAGACAAAACACTGGGAGTCCACTTCCAGGCTCTCTCTAGAGTTTTCTTCAGTCCTTTCTCCCTTCAATTGCTCCACCCCCAGCCTAAAGTGTAACACGAGCCACTTCCAAAAGGAAATCTCTCTCCCCAACACACACTGCATTTGGTTTTGCCAGCTCAGTCCTCGGGGCCCCTCTGCACATCCCGGAACTTTGATTGTGTTCCACCTCCCAAGCCTGACCGGTAGGAAGGAGGCCTAGATGATCTAGGCTTCTGTCTCCCTGGCCTGTGGAAACTCAGACCAGACACTTCTCTGTTGCTTCTTCACCTGAGTGCTTTGGAGAAATTGGTAGCACTATCAGCCAGGAAAGACCAGAAACCATTTATCCCAACACCCTCATTCCTTAGCAAATCGAAAATTTTCAGATATTATTTTAAATTTTTATTTCTTTATTACATATGCAGTTTACTACTCTCCAAGAATGGCCTCCTCTCAAAAACAACCATCTCACTGACTGTGGTAGTTAGATAATCTGGTGTCAATTTGAGGACCAAGAGTGTAGTGGTGGAGTCTAGCCTATCAATCTGGAGATAGCCAATGAGACCTCTGTGTGGGCATGGCCTCCTCCTGAGAATTCTGGGAACTCCTGTATTTTTCTCCTTGGAGGCGAGAGACATTTCTCTCTCTCTGCTGACTCCCTGTGAGACATCTCTGAGGAGAAGCCACATGGACCTACCCTGATGCAGCCCTGGAAGCTGGAGAAGCCACGTGGAGACCCCTGCCATTGCTGAGATGCTTACAACGCCACTGGATACAAAGACTTTGTACCCACTGGCCTGTGATCATCCTGCATTCGGCATCACTGCATGTGTTTTGTGAGTCTGAAGATGACTTTATAGAATTGGTACTGCATATATGGGCTAATATTGGACTTATGGACTTGAACTGGACTGGGCTGGGACGTTTTCTCAATATTCAACTTCTCTTGTATGTAAACCTCTTTCTCATATACATATGAGTCTCTCTAGATTTGTTTCTCTAGTCAGCCCAGACTAACACACTGACCCAGTTACAAATATACAGAAAGAGACAAGCGTACACAAGGAACCAAAAATTGAGTTAGGCAATGGCTTCTTTACATATATGCTGTGTTTTGGAATTGGGTTGCTAACCACAAGGTAAACCAACAGTTTGAAACCACTAGCTCCTGGAGAAAGTTGAGGCTTTCTCCTCCTGTAAAGAGTTAGTCTCAGAAACCCACAGAAGGAATTGTACCCTGGCCCACGGGGGCATTAGGAGTCAGAATCGACTTGGTAGTAGTGTGCATTGAGTGTGCTTTCCAAACAGTTGCTCATTTCTGTTGTATTATTATTGCCTATGAAGCTCTGGCGATGTAGTGGTTATATACTGGAAACTAACAGCCGCTCCATGAGAAAAGATGAGGCTTTCTACTCCCACAACCAGTTACCATCTCGGAAACTCACAGGAGCAGTTCTCTCCTGTCCTATAGGATAGCCATGAGTCAGCATGGACTCTGTCTAGGGTCGTGAGTTTGAGTTTTGTTTTGTTTTTTTACTCATTGCCTGCCACAAGGATTTTGTACTCAAATTCTTATACTACATATTGTGAGGGATCCCAATGCAAGCAAATTCAAGCACTCCCTTTTGCAAAATACATTAGCAGACATGTTTAACTTATCATCTTCTGTATAGTGTGTAAACTCCTACTCCATAGAGAATGAGTCGATTCAATAAGTTGTTCTAGTTTGCCACCTTGAAGGAGTTCTAGCTAGTGCCAACAAGTAAGATGGAGATTTTCTAGAGCCCTACGTGACAGGACACCTCAGCACTGGTCCATTACTTGCTTCTAAGCATTAGCTACTTCAAAAATATATAAACTTATAGAGACTAGCATAATAAAGACATGTCCACCACCCAGCTTAAGAAACAGGGCATTATCGATGCAATTCATGCCTCTATTCTCCTGCTCCACCCAAAGTTTTCACCATCTCAGATTTGTTCTTCCACGTTTCCATGCCTGCCTGAGTACATTTGCTGCATATGTTTATCATTTAACATGTCATTTCATGGATTTGTAAACACTGTTATATAAATAGTATGTAATGTTGGATATTTGCTTTTCTTACTTAGCATTATACATGAGATGCATCCATGTTGATATATGAGTATATAGCTCTCATTCATCCATTTTCATTGCGGTAGAGCATTCCATCCAGACCATTGATACAAGGGGGCTTCAACGAGCTTGTGGAAAAATTCCATTATCTTTTCATTTCCTTTTTCTACAAATTTTGTAAAGCCTCCTTGTGTGTTATAATATATAGATCTATTTCTCCATTGACTGGGTGATTTTTTAGTTGGTAGTCTTATATTCGGGGTACCAGAATACTCTCTCTTTTCACTTTGTGTTGGGTAAGTTAACTTCTGTTGTTTCTTTTAAAAGGCAAGAAGAAAAGTCAGGATTCCTGACAATGCATCTTGGTGCACTCACCAGCTACAATGAGAGCACAAGGTAACAAGTAGGTGCAGTCTCGAAGTTAGTCAAGAGTAGGGTTTCCACAACCTCTGCTGTTATTGTTAGGTGCCCCCAACTTGGTTCCAACTCCCGGTCCTGTCAGATCCGGAGCCATCCACAAAGTTGTTGTTATGTTTGAGCCCATGGGTACAGCCAATGCGTCAGACTGTGCATCACTGCCATTTTTGACCAGATAATTATTGTGGGAAGCTGTGCCCTATGCATCATAGGATATTTAGCAGCATCCCTGGTTCTACCCACTAGATGTCTGCAGCACCCCACCCCACCCAGTACTCCCACTTATGACCACCAAAAATGTCTCCAAGTATTGCCAAATGTCCTGAGTTAAGAGCCGTTGATCAAGATACACTAAGTACTCATTTTATGCAAAGCATTTTAGTAGGTACTATCAGAAGAAGAAGAACAAGAAGCCCTGATGTCATAGTGGGTTCCTTGTTAGAATTCTAAAAGCTCAACGTTTCAAACTCATCAGCTGCTCCACGGGAGAAAATTGAGGCTTCCTGTTCTTGCAAAGATTTAAGGCCTCAGAAACGCAAAGGCGCGGTTCTACCCTGTCCTATAGGGTTCCTATGGGTTGGAATGGACTCCATAGCAGTGATAGTACTCGTAGTGGCAGTATGAGAAAAAGGTGCGTAGAAGATCCGCTGTTGGAAAAATGCCATTCACTCCAAAATAGGTACTGAACATCTACTGCATACAAAGTGTATGATACCAGGCAGTAGAACTTCGGCAATACTTGCCCTTAATGATCTCTCAGTTTACTAGAGGTAGGGGGGTAACAGGAAAACCACAAACATCAAATCCTAGTACCTCGTGGATGTGTAAAGCTAGGGAGATGCACGGGATGGGTGGGAGTACCTAGAAAGCCCACTTACACCAGCTTGCTGGGAGAGTGGTCAGTGAGTGGTGTCTGAAAAAGGATGCTGCACGGAATCTGGAAGGGCCAGTAAGAATTTTCTAGAACCAGAAAAGAGGAAAGGCATGAGAAGAGTAGCCTAAGCAGTAAGCCTAGAAACACCGAGTATAAGGAGGTTGGTGCTGCTGGAGCATAAAATATCACAAAAACTACAACAAAAATAAAATGATAGATGAGGCTAGAAAAGTGGTCAAGGCCTGTGAGTCATGTTACAGAATTTGTCCTTTATCTAGTAACTAGTGGTAGCCAATTTACAAGACCTGAACTTTCTAAAACAAAAACAAATACATAAACAAACAGAAACCACCCTGCTGCTGTTGAGTCAAGCCGACTCACAGCTACCTTATAGGGCACAATAGAACTGGCCCCTAGGGTTTCCAAGGCTGTAATCTTTACAGAAGCAGACTCCCACATCATTTTCCCAAAGAGCCACTGATGGATTCAAATCCCTGCCTTTTCAGTTGTCAGCCACGCGCTAATCCCCTACACCAACAGGGTTCCTTGGGCATTTCCTACTCTGCCATATTTGGTGACATTATTCAACACATTTTAAATTCAATTTTTAGGACTGAATAACATTCTTTGTGTGGATATGCTACATTTTATTTATCCATTCAGGTCATGGATATTTGGCTTGTTTCAATATTTCAACTCTTATGAATAATACTGCTATGTACAGCCATGTGTGAGTTAGTGGTTGCTATTTGTTTGTTTGTTTGTAACATATGCTTTCAAATCTCTTGGCTATAGCCTTAGGAATAAAATTGGTGAGTCAGATCGCAATTTTGTTTAACCTTTTGAAGTCCAGGCAGATTGCTTTCTGCATCATTTTACATTTCCATCAGCAATGTATCAGAGTTCCATGTGTCTACATCCTGACTAATACTTGTTATCCTTTGTCTTTCTGATTATAGACAGCCCAGGGTGTGTGAAGTGGTACCTCAATGTGGCTTTGCTTTTCATGACCCTAATAACTAATGATGTTGAGCATAATTCCATGTGCTCTTTAGTTATTAGCATATCTCCTTTGGAAAATTGTATTAAAATACTTTGTACAAATATGCCTGATACAATTGATGTACCGAATGTTATAAGAGCTGTAAGAGCCCCCAATAAAATGATTTTTTAAAATACTTTGTACATTTTAAAAATTATACTTATTTTGTTGTTATCGGTGTGGAGAACACACACATCAAGACATAAGCCAATACAATTCAATGATATTGCTTACATTCTTCCTCTGTAAAAATTTTAACACTTTATATTTTCATTATCGGGTTGTAAGTATTCTTTATATAGTCTACATCTACTTATATAACTGGAGAAAGTAGGTAGGAGAGAAGAAGAAGTGGCAAATGTCAACAAGCAGGTTGTGTTGCTTGATTCAAGAGGCGAGTCCTGGACAGTGGAACATTTCGAAATTGTACTGAGGATGTGTTCTTTGTGGCTATGGTCAAGACTAAGTAAGTGCAGCAGGCCTAGTTCATTTTTCAGAGGCTTGTAATACAAGGCTAAAAACTCTCAAGATCTATTCAAAGACTTATTGAGTGTTCATTAATTTGAATAAAAGCATCTTTTTGGGGAAAGAAAACCATTACTTTGCAGGATGCAAAAGCAAAAGACAGGGGCCTCTTGATGCAAAATGCAATCACTGCTCTTTAGATTTCTTTTACTTTGACCCTCTAACCATGTTTGCCAGTTTTCTTTTAAGTAGCCCCTTTTCTCTAGCTTCTGGAACATGATGGTCTCCTGACTCTCTTCTCTCTTCAGCCGTCTTTTTTATTTATTTCAGCTGTCTTTTTTAATGTTCTCAGATTCCACTTTCACTATCTACATCTTAATATTGAAAGTTTACGTGTTATTTTATTTTATTCAGAAGAAGTGCGTGGGCCCTGGTATTTGTCATATGTATTGTTTTTAAGAGCCGGAAATGCAACAATAAACAAAAAGAGGTCTTAGTCTCATAGAACTCACATTCTCAAAGGAAACACACAACAGCCCTAATAGCAAAGACTTGATATTGTTCTATGTGTGCACTGTTCTAAAATCCACACACATTTCGTACTCACTGAAAAAGCCTATGATGTAGACATTTTGTGGATAAAGAAATGAAGACACTGAAAGATCAAATGGTTAAATCAGGATTTAAACTGAGGTAATACAGCTCATAGTTCATGGTTTTTACTACTTTAATATTGATGATCAGCAATAAATAAACACACACACAAGTAACTACTTTTGCAGAGACTTATATGTTTATACATGCTTATAAAAAAAAACACTCCTCCCCTGGCCTGTGGTGAGAACCACAAGCTGAGCACGGTGATTGTGGCATGGCAGTGCCTGAAGACCTTAGCTTTGACACCACAGCAGTAGGATTCAGCTCTGATCTGAAGTGGGAGCCTCACACACCCAAAGTGTTGACAATTAAAGGCTGGAAATGGAACAGGAAGAGGCCCAGGATCGGAGCCAATGGCAGAAAGCAGTGCAGGACCAGGCACCAGTGGTTACTGATCAGTCAGTGTCCCCTCTGGATGCATCTTCATCTTCAGAAGCAGTGGAATGTACAACTCTTGGAACCACGGCCTACTAGGCAGTCAACAATTTCCACTGGGCACAAAACTGGCTGGGACTCTCTTGGTGTCTGTTAAGGACCCCAAACAGACTCTTGGTGAAGTAAGGCCCCCTGCTCAGTAGGTTGCTGACAGAGCATGGTGTGAGCTACTACCCGCAAGCAACTAGTAGGCCTTCTCCCATGATTTCCTGTCAGGGAGCATCTTCCTCCCAGCCATATTTGGTGGTTTTCAATGGGTCCCAGACGATGCCATCAAGAAAGTCAGTGACTCCCTGGACTTTTGGTGGGAATCTAAAGAGGTCCTCCAACGAACAACCAATCCCCACTCCCAATGCAATACCGAGGTCCTACCGGGTTCCAACAAGGGCTTATTCTGACACCCCAATGGTACCGTTTAATATGCCCTCTTTAACCAGTAGACTATTATTGACCCCAACCATGTCTTTTACTGAGGCCCAGGCAATGATTCCTTCATTAGATGAGATATTTCCATCAAGCAATCCCCACAACCTTTGGATGTCCCCATCTGTGTCCTCATCAATGCTCGATTTAGGCACCTAGAACTCCCTTATGGGTCATCCAGGCTCCTAGGAAGACCCTGAGCAGCCCATATCTGCTCCAAAGAGCATAAAGCAGGAAGGGAAACCCATCAGATGCCGGATTTCAAGGTCCTACAGCTCCCATATGAGAACTGTGGTTAAAGCTTATACCAGGCCTTCCCATCTTGTGAATCATCTGACACACACAAGTCAGAGGCGCTACAGCTTTAAGTGAGTAAAATGTACATGGTCTTTCACCTGTTCTGATGAACTTAGACAACATATATGGATACATACTAAATACCAACCTTATAAATGTGACCAGTGTAGCTGAGAGTTCATGAGATCGGACCACCTCAAGCATCACCGAAAGACTCATATGCAGATACTTCCATCCCCCGAGCCACAGGACAACAATGGGCAGATGGATGAACCTTCTACATCTCATCTTTAGTTCAGTTGCCCCCTTTCCTTAATTTTGGCTTCTGACCAAACTAGTCTCTTTGGTAGATGTAGGCTTTGAAGACGTGGCATAGTGGGTTATAAATTGGGCTGCTAACCTCAAGGTCAGCAGTTCAAGACCACCAGCTGCTCCTCAGCAGAAAGATGAAACATCCTACTTCCGTAAAGTTAGTCTTGGAAGCTCATAGGGGCGGTTCTGCCCTGTCGTATAGGGTCGCTATGAGTTGGAATTGACTTGAAGGCAGTGAGTTTGGCTTTGGCTTATGGCATACATATAAACCTATATGCATATTTGTGTCTAAGTCTATGTTAAATGAGTCATTTTTATTGCTACCCAAAGGTTTGACCCAGGCCCCAAGACTGTGGAAATCAGATTAAAGTTTCCTATACATTTTATTTCATTCTATAGTTTATTAATGCTCTGGTGAAAATCCACATAATCATCACAGATCAAGTCACTGTAGAATCGTTAACCTTTCTTTCTGCCAGCAGCAATATTGGCCTTGGCAACCCCCCTCGCTGTCTTCTTTCTGTGCTTGCGCTCCTTGCACTGTTGTCTTGAGGTCTTTTCTTTCTCGTTCAGGCCATGTCTTGCGAGTCTCTCTTTTACTTGGCATACTCCAAGGAATATAAATCATGCTGAAGTCAGTAGCCTTTCCATCACCAAAATGGGCTCCAGATCCAAAGAAAAAATGATATCTGATGTGGTCTTGTATATTTTGGCAGCGGTTTCACAAATTTCTGTTAGGCCCTGTCGCTTTCCCAGGGTGCAGAACATCTATAACCATGTGTTTCTGCTGAAGTAGTTGGTTGGTCATGAACTTCCTGCTCCAGATAGTCAGTGTGTCATTCACGGTGGCAGAGGACGCTCAAGCAGCCAGGAAAGAAGAAAAAGCTCTTATACTAAAGAGGAGTACTAGGCATATCCTCACAGGACTGGCTAAACTATACCAAATTCACTATCAATGAGTTGCTCCCATGCCAGTGACCTTATAGAACAGAGTAAAACTGCTCCTTAGACTTTCTGACACTAAACATCTTTTCGCAATCAGACAGCCTCATCTTTCTGCAGCCAAGCAACTGGTGGAGTTGAACCACAGATCTTTCAGTCAGCAGTCCAATGCTTAACCAGCCACACCACCAGGGCTTCATTAACTCATATTTCCAACTCATATTTTAATTATCAACATCCATCAATCAACTCTATCCATATAAGAGAAATCTAGAAATTAACTGGGGGAAAGGACAGGGTTTTTTTTCTTAGAGGGATTCATGAAGTAGAGAACACTATGGGTTCCTTGCTCAAGCTACACTAAAAGGTCCTAATTAAACTATTTATAGAGGCTGGCAAGAGAACACTAGGTGCCCTGGAGGCATAGTGGTTATGCTTTGGGCTGCTAACTGCAAAGCCAGCAGTTCAAAACCATGAACCGCTCGCCAGGAGAAAGATGAGACTTTCTACTACCATAAAAAATTGCAGTCGTTATCAAATGATACAGCATCTGGGGTCTTACAGGCTTGAAAACAAACAGACGGCCATCTAGCTAAGAAGTAACAAAACCCACAAGGAAGAAGCACACCAGCCTACCCCGACACAAATGCTGAAGACAAAGCGGGTACATAAGCAAATGCGGTGGAGAAAGCTGATGGTGCCAAGCTGTCCAATTACACAGAATCTGGGGTCCCACATGCTGGAAGATAAACAAGGGGCCATCTAACTGAGAAACAACAAAGCCCACATGGAAGAAGCACACCAGCCTGTAAGATGACAAGGCGGCGAAAGGGTCAGGTATCAGGCATCAAGACCAAAAAAATAAATTATAACATTGTGAATGTGGGGGAGTGCAGAGTGGGGACCCAGGGCCCATCCGGGGGAAATTGGACATCCCCTTGCAGAAGGGTTACGGGGAGGTGAGGAGCAAATTGGAATGCAGTGTAGTAACGATGAAATATGCAATTTTCCTCTGATTCTTAAATGCTTCCTCCATCCCACTACCATGATCCCAATTCTACCTTACATATCCGGCTGGACTGCAGGAGGTGCACTGGCACAGATAGGAACTGGAAATACAGTGAACCCAGGACAGATGAACCCCCCAGGACCAGTGGAGAGAATGGCGATGGCGGGAGGGTGGAGGGAAGGAGAGGGAGAAAGGGGGAACAGAGGATAAGGTCTACATGTGGCCTCCTCCCTGGGGGACGGACAGCGGAGAAGTGGGTGAGGGAGACGTGGGATGGAGTAAGATTGATAAAATAATAAAAAATTTTAAATTATCGGGGGGAGGGAGGGAGCGGGGAAAAATGAGGTGACACCAGGGGCTCAAGTAGAAAGTGGGTGTCGTAAGAATGATGAAGTCAACATATGTGCTAAAGTGCTGGACACAGATGACGTATGTACAGATTGTGATGAGTTGTATGAGCCCCTAATAAAATGATTATTTTAAAAAATTATAATAAAATAAAAAATCAAATCACACACACACAAAAATTGCAGTCGTGGACACTCACAGGGGCAGATCTACCCTGTCCTATAGGGTTGCTATGAGTTAGCATGGACTCAATGGCAGTGAATTTAGTGGGGAGAAGAAATATTTATAAGAGATTTTCATATTGCTCCTACAGGCTTTCGGAGCTACAGCAATTTCCAAGCCTGCCCTAAATTATTATTGAAGGAAGAAGAATTCACAGAGAACCTCATATGTATCCCATGATAGCATTTTGAGAAGATTGAAACTTGGACTTGCCTTTTTATCTGAAGGTCCAAGTCTGGATGAAGTTGGCCACAGTGGCTGGAAAAAGAAAGAGCTCTAGATTTCCAAGCCTGTGTTTACTACGGTCACGTCGTTTCCTCCGTGTGGGTGGCAACACCAGTATAAGAATCAGGGTCCTAGTGGTGTGAGTGGTGATACTGGGAGGGTAGAAGGAGAGTGGGTTGGAAAGAGGGAACCGATTACAAGGAACTATATGTGACCTCCTCCCTGTGGGACAGACAACAGAAAAGTGGGTGAAGGGAGATGTCATATAGGGCAAGATATGACAAAATAATAATTTATAAATTATCAAGGGTTCATGAGGGAGTGGGGAGCAGAGCAGGAGGGGAAAAAATGCGGACCTGATGCCTGAGGCTTAAGTGAAGAGCAAATGTTTGGAGAATTACAAGGGCAATGAACATACAAATGTGCTTTACACAATTGATGTATGTATGGATTGCGATAAGAGTTGTATGAGCCCCTAATAAAACGATTTAAAAAAAAAAGAATCAGGGTCCCTTGGACAGAAAGTTGTGTGGATCAGAGTCAAAGGGGAAGCTAATCATCAGAGTGTGTAAGGCAATGGTGTAAGAAAGAAGTTCCCATTAGGTTAGTGGGGAATGACTGGGTTTGCTGAAGAAACCATGAAAGTATACAAGTTAAGGCAGCATTTGGGTGCCTCTCGGGGCAGAAGAAAGATGAGACTTTCTACTACCATGAAGAATTGCAGCTGTGGAAATTCACAGGGGCAGATCTACCCTGTCCTGTAGGGTTGCTATATTGATGATGTTGATGATCAGGTTATACAAGCAATATCCAACTAAGACTTCTCTCTACCAACTTCACCTCTCAACCATGGAGGATCCAGAAGCAGCAGAACAAATAGGAAGAAAGGTGGGGTGTGTAGAGTAAAAGACCAAACAAATTCAGTTTTCTTCACTGGGGAATCTATGGGATCTCCAGTCAAGCTGAATGGCTATGGGTGGGCTAAAGCAAAAGCTTTGAAGAGATGTTCGATGGAAGTCTGGGTTTGGAGTGATTGTGCTTTATAGTGCCTGTAAATTAGATGGTTGTAAATATTAAAGTAGCCAAAAACTTAATGGGTTGTGTAGATAATATTAGAATGATGTGTAACAACACCCCTCCACACACAAAAAAGAAGTGTAGGAGTGATATTTTACATATGTTGATGAAAAGAAGGCTTTGGATAAGGTGACATCAATGAAGTGTGAAGAAAGCGGTGGCCTTCATCTCTTTTCAATATACACATTCTCCTTTTGTGTGATCTTATCCATTCTTAGGACTTCAATTTCTTTTCAGATCTTCTGGTACATTTATTTAATGCCTGCCATATATCTCCACCACAGTGATGAGAGAGATAACTGTATCCCTTTCAGGATTTGTTGCCTAGCTATCTTGTCTGCCATTTTCATTCTACCTTCTCTTCCATTACGTCTTGTTCTCAAATGCTCCTCCCGCAAACCAAAACCAAACTCACTGTAATTGGGTTGATTCTACTCATAGCAACTATATACGATAGGGTAGAACTACTCCTGTGGTTTTCCAAGGCTGTGACTCTTGATAGGAGTTACGTCTTTCTTCTATGGAGTGGCAGGTAGTTCCAAACTGCGGTGAGCAGCCCAGCGTGTTACCCACTTTGCCACTCTAAATGATTTGCATTTTCCTTCTAACTCCGAGTTTTCTCAAGCTCCTCCCAACCTCTTTTTGTCTTCTCCAGGCTTATCCTTATTCATTCCTCAGTTCAGGTGTGATCTCTTCTAGGAAGCCTTCCCTACACCTACTATAGATATTAGGTGCCCTGCCTCTGTGCTTTCATTATCCTATAACATTTATATACTATCCTATAGCATTTATATATATATATATATTTATATATTATATTTTTATATATTGTATATATAATATTTATATAGAGATATAATATTTATATTATATATTTATATATCATCCTATAGCATTTATATATTTCTGACATCACACTTACTACATAACATTATAATTGTCTACTTAAGTGGCTGCCTCTTCCACTAAATGTGAAATACTCAAGAGCATATAGTAACACATCTACTAATGTCCTATTAATCTCTGTATATAAAGGGCCGGGTATGAACTAGGTTCTTTTTCAGAACCTCTGCCTGAATTATTTGTTTCCCCTCTCCTCCCCTTTCCCTTTAAATTTCCAATCATTCCTAAAGATTCCATTTAGTCTACCCCTACAGACAGTGTGGAGCATAACAAACTATAGATAACATTTTGAATAAAGGCTATTCCAGAACACTTCATTGTGTTCATATGGAACCTTTATATTGACCAAGAGGTGATCATTCCAAGAAAACAGGGTATAGTCCATGGTTTAAAATCAGGAAAGGTGTATCTCAGGATTATATTCTTTCACCAAATTTATTCCATGTGTATGCAGCGCAACTAATTCCAAAAGCTACACTATATGAAGAAAATAGTATCAGAATTAAAGGAAGGCTTATTAACAACCTGTGATGTGCAGACATGATTCATCCTTGCTGCAGAAAAGGAGGAGGACTTGAAGTACTTATAGATGTAACTGCAGACTTCAGTGTGGATTGCAACTCAATGTAAAGAAACCTCAAATCCTGACAATGAGGCCAATAGGTAACGTTATGATAAATGGAGAAAAGGATGAAGTTGTCAAGGATTTTGTATTGATTTGATCCACAATCCATACTCATGGAAGTAGCAGTCAAGAAACTAAGTGATGCATTGCAATGGGGAAAATCTGCTGTACAACATCTCTTTAAAGTGTTGAAGAGCAAGAATGTCACTTTGAGGACGAAATTGCTCCTGACCCAAGCAAGGCACAGCATATTCAATCTCCTCAGATGCATGCTAACGGTGCACAGTGAATAAGGAAGACCAAAACAGAATCAATGCACTTGAATTATGGTGCTGGCAAAGAATGTTGAAAGTACCACGGACTGCCAAAAGAACAAACATCTTAGGAGAAGTACAGCCAGAATGTTCCTTGGGAGTGAGGATGATGAGACTTCCTACAGTCTTTGGACGTGTCATCAAGAGAGATCAGTCCCTGGAATAGGACATCATGTTTGGTAAAGTAGAAGGGCAAAGGAGAAGAGGGAGATCTTCAAGGAGATGAAATGACACAGTGGCTGCAACAATGAGCTCAAAGATAACAACAATTGTGAGGATGGCTCAAGACCAGGCAGTGCTTGTTCTGTTGGACATAGGGTTACTGTGATTCATAACTGACTTGCTGGTATCACACCTAAGAACAACAAAAACAGAGCAGGTAGTCGATTTTATTTTTCTTAGGACTGTGATTCTCAATTGGAGATGATTTTGCTCCTTCCCTAGGGGACTTGTGGCAATTTGGGGCTGTTACAACTTGGGAGAGGGGTACTACTGACTTGTAGTTAACAGAAGTCATGAATGTTGCTGAACATCCTACAATTCACAGCACAACCCGTCATAACTAATTATATCTCCCAAAATATCAATAGTGCCAAAGTTGAGAAACCTTGTTCTAGGGCATTCAAAGCCTCTCATAATAGTATGATTTCAAGCCGTATTTCCCTTATGTTGAATTACAGAGCTGTCTGTGGAGTTCAGCCCTGCATTCTGGGGTCTAAGATAAAGGTGGAGAGGAAAAAGGAATCATAAAGATAAAGTTTTGTGGGCTAGGGTTTTACTTGGGCTCATTGGATGAGCAAAACCACATTTGAATGTATGCTAAAACCCAAATTTGGGAAAATGCTCATTCACAGAGAGCTGAGTAATTCTATAAATGGTCCTCTGCCCTTCAATTAGATTCAGAGAACTCTTTAGATCCATTATTATTTTTAATCTTATAAAAGCTTCATTGACATATAATTCACATACCATACAATTGAGTGGTTTGAATATAATGAAAATAGTTGTGCACACATCACCACAATTAATTTTAGAACATTTTCTTCATTCTTGTACCTATTATTATTAGCTTCCCACTTTCCCCTAACCTCCCCTGCCATAATCCTAAGGAACTGTTCATCTGTTCTCTATGCGTTACTTATGTTGGATTTCATGTAAAGACTATCATACAAAAATACTCAACAAAGACAACAAAATAAAACAAAGAAAAACCTCGATTTTAAAAAAGCAGAAGATAATAGAAACTAGACAAATTAAAACTGAGTCAAAAGGGGAAACAAATCATAATATATTACTTTTTCACCTAACTGTATCTATAACTGTATCCACTTTCCAATGTATTCCATCTGAGAACAAGACTATTCACATCCTTACTCAATGGTCGGAAGGAGTTCAATGGAGGCTAAATCTGCATGAGGATTCCGCAAATGGATTTAGGGCTTTCACTCTCATCCACAGCCTTCTGCAAATTGGGTGCTTAAATTTTAAGCTCTAATATAATCCCCTCCTCTGTAGATATATGACTACTTTAAACAGTTTTATTGGCATATAATTTGCATATGATACAATTCAAAGGTTCATTCACATCAAGAAGAGTTGTACAATCATCACCACCATCAGTTTTAGAACATTATCTTCATTCTTGTACATATCATTATTAGCTCCCCATTTCTCCCCAAACTCCTCTGCCACACCCCTAAGGAATCATTTATCCAGTTACTGGCTCTATAAATTTACATAGATTGTAAATCTATCTTGGATTTCATATACTGGAAAACGTTTTTAAAACTAACAGCAATAACAAAGTAAAACATGAAACATCAATCAAAATGCAAACAGAAATTATTGAAAACTGGAACAAATTTTAAATGCATCAAAAGGGAGATCAAATGATCAGGTGTTAAATTTTAACCTAACTGCATCTGCAATAAATATATTCACATCCCTGGTCTATTGTCAGATGAGTTCATCAGAGGCATAGTCCATGTGTATTTTCCCTTCATTTTTTTGTTAACTGGAACTACTTTAAAATGGGTCAAAAGAGAGATCAGATTGGATCCATTATTTTTTGACTCAAGCTAAGTATACTTGCTAAACTCCTGTGTAAGTGGATGAAGATATTAAAACGATAACTTGTTAAGTGTATATATGCCACACACTATATAAAGTGCTTCGTATTATTATTTCTTTTCATCCTCACATTAACATTATCAATTAGGTACTATTATTATCAAACAATAATGTTAAGAAAGGAGCTCTGGTCCATAGTGGTTATGCGCTGGGCTGCTAACTTCAAGGTCCACAGTTTGAAACCACCAGCCTCTGCAGCAGAATGGTACGGCTTTCTACTTCGGGAAAGAGTTACAGTGTCAGAAACTGACAGGGTGTGTTAGGCTGCATTGACCAGCGAAACAAATCTAGTGACACTCATATGTGTATAAGACAGAGCTTTATATCAAGAAGTCATTCTATATCAAGAAAACATTCCAACCCAGTCCAATTCAAGTCTATAAGTACAATACTAGTCCATAAGTCCTTCTTCTGACTCATACAGCCACATACAACGATGCAGAATGCAGGAAGATCCAAGCTGTTGGGTACAAATCCGTGTGGATTCAATGGTGGTGGATGCATCACAGCGATCAAGGTTAGCCAGCAAGAAGATGATGGCAGAGAGATCGGAGGAGGTTCCCTGGGCCCTCCTTAGGAGAAGGCCACACCCACAAGGAGGCACCATCAGGCTGGGACCTGATTGACAGGTTGAATACCACCCCTACACTTTTATATACCTTCAAGTTGACATGAAATATGTAACTACCACATAGGGGCAATTCTCTCCTATCCTATAGGGTCACTAAGAGTTGGAATCAACTCAATGGCAGTGAGTTGCGCGCGGGGGTGGGGGGGTAATGTTAATAAATAAGTGTCTGAATCCAATGTCTTCCTATTACACAATGCTAGGATAATAAAGTGCTTAAAGTACATCAAAATCAAGTTCTCAAAGCAAACTGTATCTTCTAATACTATGAATATTTTGTTTGCTTTTGCCAAAATAAAATAACTAAATAAGAGTAGTTTGGTATCTATTCTCAGTCAAGTAAGACCTTGAGTAGGATATACCTTCCTTCAGTATATTTCCAATTGGGGACACTGTAGGCCAAAGGAATCATGTGTGGGATGGAAATCAGGAGAGGTAAATTTAATTAATTCCTCATGCGTACTTGAACAAATGATTGTGGCATTTATCTCAGTATTAGGTTTTTTAAATCATTTCACAGGGGGCTCGTACAACTCTTATCACAACCCATACTTTCATTGATTGTGTCAAGCACATTTGTACATTTGTTGCCACCATCATTCTCAAAGCATTTGCTTTCTGCTTGAGCCCTTGGTATCAGCTCCTCATTTTCCCCTTCCCTCCCCGCTCCCCCCTCCCTCATGAACCCCTGATAACTTATAAATTATTATTATTTTGTCATATCTTATACTGTCCGATGTCGCCCTTCACCCAGGGGGGAGGTTATATAAAAATGTTAAGGTTTGGTTGTGATAACAATAGAATGTAATAGATGTGACATATCCCACAACTAGTGTGCTACAAAGATGTGGTAGCTGGAGGGTTTCTTCTCAGGTCCAAACATACTGCTGACCCAAAGATCCCTAATATTAAGTCAAAGTTTCCCTCTTTTCAACGGCACTACCACCGTCTGTATCATCTTGGAGCTGTCTTCACAACTTAACTTCCTTCCTTTTGTGAGTGGGACATAATGTCAATACTCCGCAAGACAATAACAGGTGTTCGTTTGATGTAACCTCTTATACCACTATTATAGTAACCCTTCCCTTACAGGAAGTGACTCTTCCCTTATAGGACAATGCCTCCACTACAGATCCACAGCTGCCCCAAAGAAAAAGACAGTATATGCTGATGCTCATGTCTGACCTTTTCACACTACGATTGGCACAATTTGCCCACCCCCCACCATCAATACTGACTTTAATATGACACGCTTCATCCTCAAATATCCTGAGATCACATCTCCAATTGCCTGGGTCTTGCCATTCCTTTTTGATAACACAGCTCAAAATGTCTTGCTTCAGACTGGGGAGGAGCTAGCAGGGAATTCCTTCACTGCTTCCTCCTTCTAATATTTTGCTCTGTGGTCTTCTAGATCTCCAACTTGACAGTCTTGAGGTTTTTCCTCATATAACTCTAAAAGTATGTGAGGGTGAAGCTGGGAAACAACAGGCTGCGATTACTAGGGAGCGTCAGTACATTCATTTTGTCCTGACTTCCATTTTGAGCAAGCAAACAAGTTTTCTGAATGTCCAACCTGCCTACATTCTCAAGTGAACAGATTACTGTCTCACCTCAGCATGAGCTGACAACATTTACAGACACACACAACGTTTGACTAGCAGAATTAAAGTGAAGAGTGTTTATTTTTTTTGCTTTTTTACATGCGATTGAGTCCTTCTATACTGTGTCAGACTTAAAAAGAGGATATTTTTTAGATAGAAAGTAGAGGTGTGAAGAATAATAGAAGTACAACAGAAGATCAAGCACAAGAGATAATGTTCAAATAGAGTTCGTCTGTTGCTCCTGCTAGCTATCCAGAGGAGTCAATCGGAAGGAAGTTGATGGTTCCGTTGCTCTGAAGTAGGGAGACAAAGCATCAAGTAGGAGGCCTCACAAATCAACGACCAGAGTAGCCTTCACTCTGTCCACATTTCTGATTCCCTCTCTCTGTGGGCTATTCTCCTAACTGAATTTATAAACGTAATGACCAAAGACTGTACTCTTTGGGGTCAGCATAACAGCGGGCAATGGAAAAGAAAACACAGGCGATAGAGACATGATGTTCTACCCATACATAATAGTGGCATTTCTTTTGAGGAGGAACAGGAATCAAAAACAGGAATTTCTGGCTCTTCAGATTCTGAGGAAAACAAAATGACCTTGGCATCTAGAAGAGAAGCTCCAGTTCCAAAACTTGAAGTTATTACCTATAATAAGATTAGATTCTGCCCTGTGGGAACATATTTATGTTCTGCAGTCGATTTGGGATTAACCTTTTCAGGGCTCCTGAATTAATTGGTTCTTAACTTGTCTCTATGGACTGCCTCAGGCTCTAGAGGTTTCCATGTCTTCCAAAGAAGCTTTGTGTGGGACAGCCAGCTGTTCAAGGTGGCTTATTTACACATGCTTCTAGATTCCTCTGAAGGGGGAGAACTGGAGACGGCAACCCCTCCCAGAGAGCACACAAGCCCAGCCCAATGCAGCAGGACTTGCTATGGGTGGGGCCCATCCCGCACATCAAATACAATAGTCCAGAAAGAGGTTGAACTATGGAATCACCCCGGGCCTGCTTCCTCCTCCACTGCGCTTCTCTCTTTTCTCAGCTGCTCCTGCTCCATACCCCCAACCACAAATGAGATGTGGAGCTGTGAAAATTTCAAAACCCAACAACTCAAACGGGCACTCCCTCAGGAACTAGTGATGTTCTAAATAAAGATGTATGAAAATGAGATAGATATAGTTTAAAAGAATATTTACTAAAATGTTAACAGTAGTGATTTCTGTAGAATGGGATTACAAGTGATTTTTGTTTTCCTCTTTGTGATTTGTGATTTCCTACATTTTATATGATGACCACATCCAGGTCGACACCAATTTATGGCAGGATTCTACTCCAGTGGCTCTGTCATAAATTCATTATTTGGTAAGTCAAATACCCTTTCTTAAAATGTATAATTGGCTTTATTTTCATTATCTTTACAAACCTGATTTTTGAACACCAGTGGACATCTGGAAATGGTAACATCAAAAAGTTACACCCCACAACAAATATCGAGTACATATTACTAACCATAAGATGTGCAGCATCCACCTCACCGCCACCCTGCTCCACCCCACCCCACCCCCAAAAAACCCCAGATGTTTGTAAGTGTAGTTTTTATAAATCAAATATTTCGTAAGTCAGGGACTACCTGTATTACTTCTATAGACTTTTTCAACTCCTTCTTTATAAGAGGTAATCTTCCTAGATGAGGCATTTCTGTTTTCCAACAGCGCTATCTCCAAGCACTATGGACTAGCTCAAATATATTCAGAAAAACACCCAAGTGAGGAGCTTTCCACTTTCAGTATCACTGTTTTTAAAATCATGCAAATAAGACGAAGGGTGAAGATAATGAGCAGACTTTATCAGCAGGACCCCAGCATGAAAAGGATTCACCCCAGCTGGTTCCAATGAAGAGAACTTATCCAAGGACTATGTACAGGATGCTTCTCGGCCTTTTCGCAAAGACTATGTACTGGGAGTGATGGGGCTACAGAAAGCAATATAGTGAAGTGAGAGTGGGAAACCATCACTACTCCTAGCACCAAGGGGTCAAAGGAAAAAATAGTTACCAGAGCCCCATGGGATTTAGAACCATGGAGAAGTTTCCCAGTAGGTACTAAATTGTCCAAGGAGTAGATACTTCCTGGGATGCAGTGCCCCTCCTTTTACCCACCTCCTAATCTCCTACCATTTCCATCACTTGTCCAAAGCCAACTAGAAGCTAGTAGAAAAGGAGGTCAAGAATACTCAGTCCACACCATGGACTAAGCGCCATGATTACCTTAGACACTGGCCTTACAGGCAGCATAGCACCCCTCAAAGGCCGCACCAGAAGGACTCAATGTAGAAGCCTGAATTAACAAAATGATCCCTACCTCAAAACTACCTGTACCTTTGAACTTCGGACTGAAATACTCAGATGGAAAAGGGAGAAAAGGGCGGCTACCCCAACACTGTGGAAATGGAGCTCATTGAACCTTGGATGGGACCCCTGGCTTAGTGGGTGTCCAATGAAAGGGGACCCAGAACTGCCAGATATTTAGCACCTTAATGCGTGCCTTGCATTAATATGAGAGGTTTTAATCAGTTAGGCAAGGATTTACACCTGTAAGAGTTGGTACAGGAAACATTTCCCTAGTACCAATTGCCATGCTCTGTGTAAACAGGTATCAATCAATTAAGAAATCAAGCTGTACAAATCAATAATACATGAATTGCAGCTTGAAGTTAGACTACACTCGCATAAACTCCTCATATCAACAGTATCTTAAATTCTACTTAACTCTAGCCCCCACTCAAGAACAGTTCATTCTTATAACATGGCCCTGCTCGATACTTGCCTCTATGATCACTAAATATAAAGGTATTATAACAAAGTGTGGTGAAAAAAGCAGATGGTGCCCAGCTATCAATCGGAATAGTGTCTGTGGTCTTAAAGGCTTGTATTCAAACAAGCAGCCATCTAAGTGAAGCATCAGCTAAGTCCACAGAGAAGAAACACACCAGCTTGTGTGATCCAAAGATGGCAATAACAAAATCAAAATATGAAGAAGGGAAAAGCATCAGGACTTAAATTGTGAACACCCAATTTGTAGAAGGCTATAGAGGACAGAGGGAGCCCCAAATCATCTGTAGACTATTTAGTCAGATCAGGCTTCTGGAAGACCCCCTCTAGCCACAGACAAGGGATCCAAACAGCTTTACTATCAGACAGAGATTACCGTAAACTCAATTATGGTGGATCGAACCATGGTATAGTATGATACTTGGTCAGTTGACCACCCTCTTGACCCAACCTGAATTTGCTCTAGGTTGCAGTATTTCTCACCTGTTCCAGGAAAGAAATTTCTTCTCTGGCCTTTTAAATATTGATGATGGTCTTTTCTTTATTAGTGTTATTATTATTTTTTTTTTCTTCTTGCCATTTTGTTTTGTTTGTTTGTTTTCTTATTGTTTCTTTTGCATTTCTCAGTTTGTGAAGCACAGAAGGAGTGAATACCTAGAAACAATAACCAAAGCAATGGCTTATCAGGGATGTAGACGGGAGATGGAAGGTGGGAAGGGTAAGGGGATTTGGGTAGCAGATAAATGCAGAAGGGGGAGGAAACACTAGAACTGGTTTTGATGATGTACTGTATATACAATTGTTTTCAAAAGTGATTTAATCCTAGAAATGCATGCTATATGAATATTGTATCACAAAACCTACTTTTTTAAAAAAAGAAAGAAAGAAACCAAAGTTGATGAATGGTTACTATGAATGAGTGAGGACGACTTTTCATTTAGGGGGCATTGAGTTGATGGAATCATTTGAAAAAGGATCTCAGTAATGGTTGCACAATACGAAATCAATGGCACTGAAATATACATGTAGAAGTTGTTGAATTGGAGACCGTTTTGTTGTGTATACTTTTTGCCACAATTAGAGAAAATATAATTACATGAATGACAATGAATTCAAGGAAGAAGAGTATATTGTAGAATTGGGTGTGGTGATAATTGTACAACTCGTCTTGATATGATTGAATTATTGAATTGTATGACATGTGGATGAAGTGCTAACAAAACAAATTTTTAAAAAGAATATTCAGTCCACAAGGGAACAAGGAATAGGCTTAGGAAAAACAGAAAATTGATGGAAGGTAGGAGGCAAAAAATTAATATAACCAGTGTAATCTGCCCTTTTATCTCTTAGATGCCATTTTTCCCTTTGTTCAAAGGAAAAACTATTCATTTAAAACATCAAGGAGATAAAATTATATGCCCCATCACAAGGTGATATTGATTCAATTATATTCCTATCTGAAATCTAAATTAGAACATTACCCCCACCAGTACACTGCATCAAGGAAGCAAAAAAAAAAGTAAGAAAAGTAATTGATCAATATAATATATTTACTGTTTCCTGACTAATATAAAGGGTGCATAGTCCTCACTTACTAAAAAAACGAATACCCTCCTCTACATGTAGTACTTTCAATGTGTGCCATGGGCCAGTTGCTGGACAACTTGGCTATTATCCTCTTCAGGATGCGTATTCTCATGGGCTCCAAGCCCAGAACGGTGGGAATGGGGTCGGGGCTGCAAAGAGTTCATGGAAAAATGGAATTAAAATACTATGGAATTTTTCCATAAACTTTTTGAAGTTCCTACATATTCCAACACTGGAATAGAAAGCCTATCTACCAAAAGAGTCATAGGATCTCACCACTATGTATTGACAGTTGCACAGGAAGCACATGTGGAAGAGAGTTCTAAGGGTATATTCTAAAAGAGGAAACATAAAAGATGTAATAGATTTAAATTCATTGACACATTGTACTCATCCAGAATTAGAAATTAAAAGTAGCTAAATGTGATTTAATGATATATTAAATTGGCTAATGTAACTATGGACTCAATCACAGCTTACATTATTAAAATAAAAATGCCTGAACTTCTCTGACATTCTGCAGAAACAGGAACTCAAAGATTCAAGGAAATTAATATCATCTTAGTGTTCTCTAAAGAAACAAAGCCAGATAAATGATAGATAGATAGATAGATAATAGATAAAGTAGGTAGGTAGCTATATCTATTGAAAGAGAATGGTCATGTGACAGACATTCTTGTGTCCAAAATCCATAGGTCCAGCAGTAGAGGGTAAGAGTGTGAGATTCTGGCAGAATGTCTATTTATAGTTTGGAGATAGAATCATTCTTTTTTTATTAATACTTTTATTGAGGGCTCTTACATCTCTTATCACAATCCATATATTCATCCAGTGTGTCAAGCACATTTGCACATATGCTGCCATCATCATTTTCAAAGCATTCTCTTCCCACTTGAACCCCTAATATCAGATCCCCATGTTTTGCCCTCCCTCCGCTAATCTCCCTCCTTCACAAACCCTTGATAAGTTATAGATTATTATTCTCATTTCTTACACCATCCTCCATTGCCCCTCACCCACTTTTCCATTGTTCGTCCCCCTGAGAGGGGGTACAGGTTGATCTTTGTGATTGATACCCCCTTTCTCCCCCAACCCTCCCCTAATCTTCCTGGTATCTCTACTCTCATTGTTGGCCCTGGGTTTCTTTTTTTTAAAACATTTTATCGGGGCCTCCTACAACTCTTATCACAACCCATCCATCCATCCATTGTGTCAAACACACTTGTATGTTTGTTGCCATCATCATTCTCAAAACATCTGCTTTCTGCTTGAGCCTTTGGTATCAGCTCCTGATTTTTCCCTCCCTCCTTGCCCCCCCCGCCCCCCCTTGATAATTTATAGATTATTATTATTTTGTCATGTCCTACACTATCTGAAGTCTCCCTTCACCCACTTTTCTGTTGTCCTTCCCCCAGGGAG
>NW_022103942.1:2382019-2407982 GCF_000313985.2 Echinops telfairi | reverse complement strand
ACAAATGCGCTTTACACAATTGATGTGTGTATGGATTGGGATAACAGTTGTATGATCCCCTAATAAAATGTTTAAAAAAAAAAACCAAGACAGAGCAAAACAAAGCAAGAAAAGGAAACAAAACAACAAAAATTCAATGACAAAAAAAAAGAAAAGCCTGTAAATAGTTCAAGGTCTGTTTGTTGACCTTTAGGAGTGTTTTCCGGTGGAGTATGATGGGGTGCCACACCCTGGCCCCAAAGTCTATTTTTGGTTTGCCCTCTGGACTTCCTTGCTCTGCTCCCCTTGCTGTTCTATTGCATGGTCTTAGTGTTTTGCCTCGACGACCCTGGGGGATTTATCTATCCTGGATTCCCTGTGTTACAGGCTCTTATCTGTAGCATTGAGCATGTTCTGGCATAATCTGATTCGTAAGGTGGAATTGAGGTCATAATAATTGGGGGAAGGCAGCATCAAAGAACTAGAGGTAAGTTGTATGTTCCTTCAGTGCTATTCTGCACCCTGACTGGCTCATCTCCTCCCTTTTACCTGTATGTGAGGGGATGTCCAATTGTCTACAGATGGGCATTGGGTCTCCCCTCCATCCCCCACCCCTCCCATTCACCTTTTGTTCTGGATCTTACATGCCTGGTACCTGTTCCCATCAACACCTCATGATCACACAGACTGGGTGTGCTTCTTCCATGTGAGCTTTGTTGCTTCTAAGCTAGATGGTCAGTCACTTGTTTATCTTCAAGCCTTTAAGCCCCAAATGCTATATCTTTTGATAGCCTGGCACCATTAGCTTTCTTCACCACATTTACTTATGCACCCATTTTGTCTTCAGCAATTGTGTTGGGAAAGGGAGCATCACAGAATGCAGGATTGTTAGAACAAAATGTTCTTGTGTTGAGGGAGTATTTGAGTTGAGGCCCAATGTCCATCTGCAACCTTAATTCTTAACATATAGATATGAGTACATAGTTCTATTCTCCTCTCATTATGTATATATATTTACATATATACGTACATGCCTGTATTTAGACCTCTATAAATGTCCTTTTCTTCCTGGTTCTTTCCTCTATTTCCTTTTACTTTCCTTTTGTCCCACCATCATGTTCAGCTTTCATTGGGGCTTAGTAATTCCTCACTGCTACAATGCCCTTGATTAAGCCCCCTAGGCAGATAGAATCATTCTTTGAGAAATCTCTGGTTTGGGTCTGAAAGCCTTCAACTGATTGAATGAGGCACATCCACATTGTAGAGCATAATCTACTTTACGTAGGCCAATTAATTTGAAATCTTCTGGTGTTGTTTGGTGCCCTTGAGTTGATTCTGACTCATAGTAACTATGTTAGTCAGGGTTCTCTAGAGAAACAAAACCAAGACACTTACGATTTTATATATATACACACTTTGAAATCATAAGTGTATGATTATATATATATTATATAATCATTAGTGTGTGTATATGTGTGTGTGTTATACAGTGAGAAGGAATATAACAGCTAATTATTTTGTCCACTAAGCAGTACAGAGATCTCAGTTCAACTCACTTTGTGGAACAGTTAACATACTGAAGGTCCTTCAACTCAGGAGAGCTGCCAGTCTAAGATCAAGGAAGCAGATAGTGGAGTCTGCCCTCAGGAAGCAGACAGCAGGCTGGGGCAGCAACAGTCTGTAGAGCTGGAGCTTAGCAAAGCAGGTCCCAATTGGATCTCAAACTCAAGCGATGTACCACAGGGCAACAGGATCAATCCACCAGCTTTGAGCTCAAGATTTCCAAGGGACCTCAAGATATAGCAACATGATCCATGAGTTGGCTTGGCCCACAGGTAGTGTAGCACATGGTTAAGGCAAAAACTAACTCAAGCAGCAGCACACTGGTCTGATCACCATGGAGGAAGAGAGACAGGATGCTGGGGCTCGGAAAGTATTTATCTCAGTTGTCCTCCAAACAAGCTGCAACCTGATTGAACTCCACCCATACTTTCCTTTGGAGGCCAAATTGGCACAATAAACCTAACTATCACAATAACCCTTTGTACAACAGAACAAAACACTACCCAGACTTTAATCATCCTCACAATTGCTATTATCGATTCTTGAAGTCACCTTGTCCATCCACCGCATTGAGAGCCCTCCTCTTTTGTAAGGTTTCCCATACTTGGGTAACAAACCAGCATGTAGAATCAGAACCCAAGCAGGGAAAGGGGTAAATACTGACTTGGGGCATTATTGCCCAAGAAAAGCAAGAAGGATGCCTGTGAAGGGGAGGGACTTACTAGTGTAGGGTGTGAGAGAGTCCAGAGACAAAAAGAGCTGAGGAAGGCTTACATGCTGATGAAGGAACCACCTAGAGTGGGGGGGGTGGTGGAGTTGAGCCTGAGAAAAGTGAAGAGGGTGTCTCTAAGAAAAGGCTGCCTAATGTGGAATGTCAGAGCCCAAGAAGGGTAAGAAAAGCATTAATTATATGAAAAGAAGGACAGCCTGGCCTTGGGGGCTGGGCAGGGCAGAGGTCACAGCCTGAGCAGGGCAGGATAAGGAGAGCATCCCTGCAGAGAGGTGCCCTGTCATGAGATGCCAGAACATGTGTGGTGAGAAGAGGGCATCCACACAGTGGATGTGGGTAGTGTGGGACATCAGAAAGTAAATGGACTAGAATGGGCATTCTCACAAAAAGGTAGCTTTGTGTGGAATACCAGACACTTAGCAGGATAAGTAGATCATCCATGCAGACAGTTGGTCTGGCATCAAGTGTTGAAGAAAACGTGGGTTAAAAGGGTAAACCCACAGGGAAGGGGCTGGTGGAGAGGTTAGAAAACTATCAAAGAGCCCTGGTGGCGCAATTAAGCAGTCAGCTGTTGACTGAAAGGTTAGCTGTTGAAACCTACCAGCAATTCCAAAGGAGAAAGGTGTGGCAATCTGCTTCCATAAAAGTCACTGCCTTGGAAGTGGAGCCACTCTATTCTGTCCTATAAGATCACTCTGAGTCAACATTGATTTGATGGCTGTGGGTAATCCAAATATTAAGTATCCTTTTTGAAGCCAAGTTACTCAACATCAGTGAAAGGAATTACCAGGGTGGTAAGGGATGAAATTAGGATAAACCTTATGGCTTTGGATCAAACTTGGAAGTATCAATGAGAACCAATCATTTTCAATATAAAAATAAATGTTGATGGACCAGACATGGTGGTGCAGTGGTTAAGCACTCCACTGGTAATGAAAATTTCAGCACTATCAACCCATCACCCAATCCAAGTAATACAGATGTGTTAGTCTGCTTCTGTAAATATTTACAGCCTTGGAAACCCTATGGGGCCAGTCCTGCATGAGTGAACTCATACACTTTGCGATGAGTTGGAATTGAAAGCAATGAATTTCATTTGATTTGGTCAAAGTCTCTTCCGGTTTTGGGTCCAACATGTAGAAATCTTAGAAGTTGTGGCTCACAAACTTACTAAGAGGAAATGTTGAAAAACTGAAAAGCAACTTTTGTTTTGAAACATCACAGAATCAAGGTCACAGGGCAAAGTAACCCCCAAACTAGAAATATGGGCAGATACAGGAATCACGTGTTACCAGAAGCATGAACTACCACTGGACCCAATAGTGGATAGGGATACTTACAAGGTAACTGACTAATTGCTGTGAACTGAGCTTACCTGAAGGAACTCTGATGTCACAGTGGCTTAACCCATCAGTTGTTCAGGGGAAGGAAAAATGAGGCTATCTCCTCCTGCAAAGATTTCCAATCCTCGGAAACCCAGAGAAAGAGTCCTACTCTCTCCTATAGGGTTGCTCTGAATCACAATTGACCTGATGCAACAGGGTAGATGTGGAACATGACTTAAAATGAGAGATTTAATTCTGGAGGCCAATCCTTAGGGGATTTTCCATACTTATGTGAGCTAACTTCCAGCCTCACCAAGTTCTCAGTGTTTAGGTAGAAGAGGGAACCATGTTGAACCACCCCTGAAATGCTCCTCTATTCTCATAAAAATTCTGTACTCTCAAGGGAAACTATTTTATGAGATACTAAGAGTATGAGTTTTACCAGAGTCTGGTCTTTATAAGAATTCTGACGTTGCAGTGATTAAAGCCCTCAACTGCTAGCTGAAAGGTTAACTGTTCAAACTCATATATTGCAGACATATTGCAGACAATTTCCATAGAGATTTCAGGCCAATGCAGTTCTACCTTGTCCTATAGCCTCACTATAAGTCAGAATGGATGACATGGGTATAGGGTTTGTTGTTGTTGTTTTAATTTTAAGCAATGTGGGGAAAACAAAATACCTAGCTCACTAAAAGACAAGAGGCCAATCTAATATCATAGAACAGTTCCTTTCCACCCATTAAATCAATGTGATTGTTGTTCATTGTTATTGAGGTTTTCTCTGATTCACAACAACCCAATGTACAACAGAACAAAATACATCATGGTTCCATACCGTTTTCATGTTCCTTTGTTGTCTTCCAACTTAAAGGACTCATCTTCCAACATTATTTGGACTATAACTTGTTATGAATTCTAGTTTTATTTTTTAAATAATATTTTATTGTGTTTTCAGTGACATTTCGCCATCCTTGTCTCTAAGGAACATTCTGGCTAGACTTCTTCCAAGGTAGATTTGTTGGTTCTTTTGGCAGTCCATGGTACTTTCAATATTCATCCTAATCCAAACCCATTGATTTTTCTTTGCGCCTTCCTTATTCAGTGTCAAACTTTCACATGCATATGTGGCCATTCAAAATACCATAGTTGGGTCAGGCATAACTTAGCCCTCAAAATAACCCTGCTTTTTAATACTCTAAAGTGGTCGTGTGCAGATCTATCCAATGCAACAAGTCTCTTGATCTCTTGACTGCTGCTTCCATGAGCACTGATTGTGGACCCAAGCAAGATGAAACGATTGCTAACTTCAATCTTTTTTACCATTCATTATGATGTTACCCATTGGTCAGTTTTGAAAATCTTGATCTTCTTTACATTGATTTGTAATCCATACTGCAATCCTTGATCTTCATTCGAAAGTGGTTCAAGTCTTCCTCACTTTCAGCAAGAAAGATTTATCATCTGCACATTGCAAGTTGTTAATAAGCCTTCCTCCAATCCTGATGCCACATTCTTTTTTTATATAAGCCAGCCTTTATGATGATTTGCTCAGCATGAAGATTTAATAACTATGGTGAGAGGGTACAACCCTGACAGACACCTTTCCTGAATTGAATCCATGCAGTATTCTCTTGTTCTGCTCACACAACTGTCTCTTGATCCTTGTACAAGTTCAGCATGAGCACAATGAAGTGTTGTGGAATTTCCATTCTTCTCAAGGCTATCTGTAGTTCGTTATGATCCACATAATGCATTAGCCACAAATGCTGAAGGCCTTGCCTTGGATAGTCAATAAAACACAAGTAAACATTGTATTAGTCTAGGTACTTTGGAGAAACAAATCCACAGCGACTCATGTATAAGAGAGAGTTTTATGTAAAGAAAATGTGCATCACGAAAACATCCCAACCCAATGCTGCCCAAGCCCACAAGTCCAATATTAACCCATTAACCCAACACCAGTCCACAAAGTCCTCCACCTCACAAAACAGAGGCAATAATGCCGACTAGCAGGAGGAAAGCTGAGTCAGTGAACGAACAAGCATCTCAGCACTAGCAGGGGTCTCCACACGGCTGCTCCAGCACCCAGGGCTGCATCGGGATAGGTCCATGTAGCTTCTCCTTGGGGATGTCTTGTAGGAAGTCAATCTTGCAAGCTGAAGCAGGGAACTGCTAAGGCAGCTGCACCCTGGTGCGACCATCACAAAACAAGAGACCCGAGAACTAGAAAGCGCAAGGCTCACCACCCATTTATCCCTCTGCCTTTCAATTAGCCCCACATGTGATTATTGGCCAGGCTGGCACAATTAACTAACTCAAACATCTTCCTGCTACTCTCTCCTTTCAGCCAAGATCTATCTGATATCAGCAATGATATCCTTTGTTCCACATCCTCTTCTGAATCTGGCAAGATCCTCTGACAATTCCCTCTCAATGTTCAGCTGCAACAATTCTTGGATAATCTTTAGCAAAATTTTACTTGCATGTAATATTAATGCTGTTGTTGGGTAATTTGAACATTCTGTTGGGTCACCTGTCTTTGGAATGGGTACAAATATGAATCTCTTCCTGTCAGTTGGCCAAATAGCTATCTTCTAAATTTCCTGGCGTAGACAAGTGAGTGCTTCCAGTGTTTCATTATCTTGTTGAAACACTTCAATTGGTATTCCATCCATGCCTAGAACCTTGTTTTTTGGCAAATGCTTTCACTGCAGCTTAAACTTCTTTCTTCAGTACCATTAGTTCTTGCCTATGTGTTACCTGTTGAAATAGTGGAATTCTGGCTAGTTCTTTTTGGTATGGTGGCTCTGAGTATTCTCAACATCTTCTTTTGATGCTCCTGCATGGATCAATATTTTGCCCATAGAATCTCAAAGCTTGAATTTTTTCATGAGTTCTTTCAGTTGAAGATATAATGAGCATTTTCTTCCCCCCCTTTTTGGGGAGTTTTATAACACTAGATTTGTCCATTTGTCATACAGTGGTATGTAATTGATAGGATATATTAGTATATATGAATATGCACTGTAAATATATCCATGAATATAATATATCATATAGGCGGGAAAAGTTACGAAAACTTCTTAGCCATCATCAAATAGCTTGAGGTAATGTGTCACTGGGTATGTGGAATCAGGACAATAATCTTGGGGACATTAAGATCAAATAGCATAATTTACAACAGTCTACAAAGACAGTGTTGTATATCCTACTTGGGTGAGTAGTTACTGGGGTCTATAAAGCTTGTGAGTACCCATCTAAGGTAAAACTGTTGGTCTATTCCTGCTCAGAGCAAGAAACAGTGAAGAAAATCAAAGACGGAGGAAGCAAGAAGGCCAAAGAACTAATGGACCACGTGAACCTAGCCCCTATAACTCAGAGTTCAGAAGAACTAAATGAGCTCTGGCTAACAATTGTGAGCACTCTGAAATATATCGCAGTAGGAGGTCCTGAATGTACTTGAAGAAAATTTGGAACAAAATCATTAAAAACATAAAACAAACAGGCTTGTTCTCACCTCATAAAGACTGGAGGCAACTTCATGACATCTTTCAAGTCTGGAACTGAACTCACCTCCATGGCTCAAGTTTCAGTCAAACAATATGCAGGCCTATAAGATTTACAGTAACACCAGAAAGGTATGAAATCATATCATCGTGAGTGAGGGTAGACAACTGGACCCAATGCCCATCTGTAGACAACTAGACATCCCTTGCAGAGGAATAGTGGGGAGGAGATGAGTCACTCAGGGTTCAGTGTAGCAATAATGAAACTCACAACCTTCCTCTACTTCTTACACGCTTCCTCCCCCAACTATCATGATCCCAATTGTACCTTGCAAACCTGGTTAGACCAGAGGATGCACAGCAGTACAGATGGGAACTGGAAGCACAGGGAATCTAGGACAGATGAATCCCTCAGGACCAGCGGTGAGAGTGGCGATACCAGGAGGGAAGTGGGGGTAGAAGGGGGGAATCGATCACAAGGATCTACATATAACCTCCTCTCTGGAGGATAGGCAGCAGAAGGGTGGGTGAAGGGAGACGCCGGGAAGTGTAAGATAAGATAAAATAATAATTTATAAATTATTAAGGGTTCATGAAGGAGGGGGAGCAGGGAGGGAGGGGGAAGGGAAAAGGGAAAATGAGGAGCTGATTCCAGGAACCCAAGCGGAAAGCGAATTTTGAGAATGATGAGGGCAAAAAATGTGCAAGTGAGCTTTACATAATTGATGTATGTATGGATTGTGATGAGAGTTGTATGAGCCCCAATGAAATGATTTTTTAAAAAGGGGCAGCATCTGTCCAGTGATACACCTCAAAGAGCAGGAAGGGATAGAAAAGAAGGATAAATGGAAACTAATCATAAGGAAGTGAGAAGAGTTCTATTACATTGTGGGGATGGCAATCAATGTCAGGAATCAAAACCTATAAGAATTGTTCCCTCTGGTGGACAATTTGGTTATTACAGCCCCCAATTCTGTTCCCAATTCTATTTGAGTGCCATCAGTCTGGAGATCCCTGGCTGGTGACATAGTGGGTTATTCTTGGCCTGCTAACCACAAAATCAGCAGTTTGAAACCCCAGACACTCCATAGGAGAAAGATGAGGCTTTCTGCTCAAGGAAAGATTCACAGTTTCAATAACCCAAAGAGACAGTTCTATTCTGTCCTATAGGGTTGCTGTAAGTCAGAATCATCTCGACGGCAGTGCAATTGAAACTAAGAGAGGAAGAAGAGCAAGTAAGATTTGAAGACTCTGTTCACATAGTGGCTTCTTCCAAAAAACATTATTTTTGATAACACACAATATAGAAGAGAAAGGAAAAAGCTAACACCTAGCAAAAATGTAATGCTCTAGAGTCAGCAAAAGAGAATAAGAAATACTAAGAATGGAAATGATGCCTCACTCAAATGACCATATCTAAGGTTAAAAGACCATATCTATGGGAATCCAAAAATTAGCAGAGTGGAAGAAAAGAAAATAATAATATTAAAGCTCACAGAACTAAAGCAAAACTAGAATAACTAAAGGAAATCTGAAAAACTATGAATGAACAAAATGAAAATATTTAAAAAGTGATATAAACCATAAAAAGAATACCAGAATTGAGGCAAGAATTAAATGAAAAATGTAATGGAAGCTATGAGCAAATGAGAGGAACAGAGAAGGAAAAAAATGAATTCGAAAATAAACTTACTGTCATCGATTCTATTCTGATTCATAACAGCCCTATAGCAAAAGGTAGAACTGTCCTTGTGGGTTTCCAAGACTGTAATGGTTTATGGGCCTAGAAAGCCTCATCTTTCTCCCGCAGAGTGGCTGGTGGTTCTGAACTGCTGAACTTACCGATCTCAGCTAAACAAATAACCACCGTGCCACCAGGTCATAAGGCAATCAAATTTTAGAGACTGAGAAATAATAGCAGAGAAGATTAAAAAATATGGAACACATTTTAGTGGTACAGTACTATGGAACAACATCAATTGAATCAATATAAGCATCAAAAGAATACAGTAAGAGATGAGAGAGAGAAAGGCACATAAAGAATATTTGAAGAAATAATGGCAGAAAAACATTCAAGTCTGGAAAGGACAAAAATTTGGATCCCCAACAAGCTTAAAGGATCCAAATGAGGATAAGCCCAAAGAGATACACTCTGAAACACTTTATAATTAGGGCTCCAAACAATAAGGATAGGGGATTTTAAAAGGACATGCGACTAACAAAAGGTTACATATACAGAACAACCAAGACTACTAAGCATTGATTATTCGTGAGACATTTGGAAACTCAAAAGCAAAGGAATGATAGATTATATGCTGAAAGAAAGGAGCTGTCAGCCAAGACCATTATAACCATGATGTTGTCCTTTAAGTATGATGGCGAAATTAAGACATTCATAGATAAATAAAGGCTGTAAGAATTCATTACCAAAGTTGGAGACAGAAGAAGATGGCATCCAGGTAGATTTACATGCCCATAACTCCTGCTGCCAGACCAGAAAATTAAGAGGGTAATTCCGCCTGCCATCCATGATGCTCTACACCAAGGACGGTACACCCACCCACCCTACACCCACCCACCCTCCGCAGCACTCCAGTTGCAGAGGAAAACACCACACGCCATCTGAGGCACTCCAAGCCCCGTGGGACACACCACAATGGCTTCCTGGGAGATCAGCCAGTGAAACGCCATCCTCATGGGCCCACAACCACCCAACCAGCATCCTGTGAGAGGACTATCCAACTTACATTCCAAATAATGGAATATTGGTTGGCTAGGGTAAGAGTGAAACCACAGGAAGATACACTGGTAGCCTCACCCCCCACCCCCACCCCCCACCCCCCCGCCCAGTGCAGCTACCTGCAGGTAGTTCAAAGCACTCATATGAGTCCCCAAGAGAGAGCCCAATGCTCTTTGACTCTGGAAAATAGTGCCAGGCTACTCTAAAACAACATGTAAACAGCCACCAGCCCCAACAGCCTCAACAAAAAAGCAGGAGAAACAGAAGACAGTGCCAGAAGAAGTCATGAACCTAACAACATGAATAGAAGAAGCAGACACTGACCTGCCACGGAAAGAAATCTTGAGAATGCTGCTTGGATTGGAGTCATAAAGGATATGAGGGAAGCAATACAGAAAAAGAATGAAATGATAGAGGAGAAAAAGGCAACACACCAAAGGGAAATACAAAACATAAGGGATGAAATAACCCAATTCAAAAAATTAGAAAGTAACAAGTGTTGGAGGTGCTGTGGTGAGATAGGAACTCTCATCCACTGCTGGTGGATCTGTAGGTATGTACAGCCATTATGTATATCGATTTGGCGATATCTAAAATAGATGGCAATTGAGCTACCATACAACCCAGCAATCCTCCTACTGGGCATATACCCAGAAGAGGCAAGAAACAAATCACCCCCAGACATCTGTGCTCCAATGTTCATCGCAGCACAGGTCACAAATGCAAGTAGTTGAAAACAACCCAAATTTCCATTAACAGATGAATCAATAAAAAAGACTGTGGTATATGCATACAATGGAGTACTACATATCTCTAAAAATCAGGATGAATGTGTGAAGCACATTACTGCATGGGAAAAGCTGGAGGAAATCATACTAAGTGAAGCAAGCCAAGCACAAAAGGACAAGTACAACATGAGTCCACTGAGGTAAGCTTTAAAAAATGGGGCACAGGTGAAAAACTACTATTTACATACATCCCTGGGGTGAGGTCCAGGTACTATGGCAGGGGCCAAACCCAATCCAGGGATACATATGGTAGCTAACAAATAAGAGAGGGAAAGAAAGAGAAAAAGAAGACATGGGTAGAGGGAGAGCAGGGCACTAACCCACCAAGGGGAGGGTATTGTTTATATCTCCACAGAAAAGGGAGAGACCAGGCTTCACTCTGATGTGCCAAGATGTGAATGTGATTATAACATACTGGCATGTACCAGGGAACCAACAGAGAGGTCTGCAGGGCCAGCCCCAATCACAACTATGTGCACACCTCCCCCCACTCCTCAGAAGGATGCACTTCAGAGGACAGTACTGGTGCTACAGTTTGGGAGAGGGGCGCATCTGATTAGAACACATCGGAGAAGTGAAAAAGGATGGAGAGGGAGGGGAGGACATCTTGGTCCACCAAGCCCTGAGGACTATATTCCTTCTCGGAGCAGACAACGCACAGAGGACCATAGGGCCAGCCCCACCACCAGACACTACATCCCTCACTAAACCATAGTGCTGTGGGGGACAACACTGGAGACAGAGTGCGGGAATTGTGTACAATCTGACCCCATCATGCTGGGGCAAAACACTAAGGGCATGCAAGAGAGCAGCAAGGCGAACAAAGTGATGAAATCCCCGGGGAATACCAAAAATAGACTTTGGAGACAGAGTGTGGCACCCCATCACACTCGACTGGAAAACACTTGTAAAGGCCAACAAACAGACCTTGAACTATTTATAGCCTTTTCCACTTTTGTCAGTGGCTTTCTTTGTGTTGTTATTATTGTTGTTGTTATTGTTTTGTTGGTCTTGACTTCCTTTGTTGTTTTGTTTGGCTTTGCCTGTTTTTTTCACTTATTAATATATTTGCATGTCTATCTAGATAAGATATGCATGATAAATAATTCAGAGATGAAAAGAATGGGACCAATGGTTTCAGGGGGATACGGGAGAAGGGGAGGTGGGAGAAACGAAGGGGAGTGGGACACCAACCCAGGGACAAGGAAACAACAAGTGAACTAAAATCAATGGAGAGAGGGGCATAGGATGCCTAGTGGGGCTTAATCAAGGGCAATGTAGCAGTGAGGAATTACTAAACCTGAATGAAGGCTGAACATGATGGTGGCACAAGAGGAAAGCAATGGGAAATAGAGGAAAGAAACAGGAGGCAAAGGATATTTATAGAGGTCTAAATACAGGCATGTACATATAAAATATATTTATAATGAGAGGGAAATAGAACTATGTACTCATAGCTACATGTCAAGAATCAAAGTTGCAGATGAACATTGGGCCTCTACTCAATACTCCCTCAACACAAGAACATTTTGTTCTAATAATCCGGCATTCTGTGATGATCACCTTCTCAACATGATTGATAAAGACAAAATGGGTGCATAAGCAAATGTGGTGAAGAAAGCTGATGGTGCCCGGCTATCAAAAGATATAGCATCTGAGGTCTTGAAGGCTTGAAGACAAACAAGTGGCCATCTAGCTCAGAAGCAACAAAGCTCACATGGAAGAAGCACACCAGCCTGTGTGATCATGAGGTGTCGATGGGGTCAGGTATCAGGTATTTAAGACCCAGAAAAAAAATCATACCTAATGTGAATGGGGACAGGGCATGAAGTAGAGATCAAAATGGACATCCCCTCACAGAGGGGTTGCAGGGAAGAGATGAGCCAGTCAAGGTGCAGTATAGCACCAATGAAACACTCAACTTTCTTCTAGTTCTTTGGTGCTTCCTTCACCCTACTATCATGACCTCAATTCTGCCTTACAAATCATATTAGACCAGAACAAGCACACTGTTATAGATAAGAGCCCACAACCCAGGGAATCCAGGATAGATAAACCCCTCAGGGCCAACAATGAGAGTAGAGATACCAGGAGGATTAGGGGAGGGTGGAGAGAGAAAGTGGGAATCGATCACAAGGATCAAGCTATAACCCCCTCTCAGGGGGACAAATAATGGAAATGTGGGCAAGGGGCAATGGAGGACTATGTGAGATATGGAAATAATAATCTAAACTTATCGAAGGTTTGTGAGGGAGGGTGGGCGGGGGTGGGAGGGTGAAGAAATAGGGAGCTGATATCAGGGGCTCAATTGGGAAGAGAATGCTTTGAAAATGATAATGGCAGCATATGTGCAAATGTGCCTAACATAGTGGATGAATATATGGATTGTGATAAGAGATGTAAGAGCCCCCAATAAAAGTATTTAATAAAAAATTTTTAAAAGAATTCATTACCACAAATACTATCTCTACAAGAAATGTTAAAGGTAGGCCTTCATCTAGGAAAAAAGGACATTAAAAAGGATGAAAAGCTTCATATAGAAAGAACAACATTAGATAAAATTGCATGTACAAAATTTGGGTTTGAAGGTAGCCTTACTTGATAATTCTGTTTACATACTTCTTACTATATAAAGGGCTTCAGTTAGTGGAAAAATTCTATTGGCTTTTCTTTCTATTTTTGCATGAATTTTTGCACCCTTCTCATGTAATGACAAATACCAGTATAGTATTGTTACTAGACGCATAGTATATAAATATGTATTTGAGATAACAATATCAACAAGGGCATGGCTGTAGGGGTATAGAATTTCTATATGTTGCTGGAGTTGAGCTGACATCAATTTAGCTTAGATTTCTAGGAAAGAAAGATGTTAACTGTAATATTCATGGTATCCATAAAGTCAATGTCTAAAAGTATACACAAAAGGAATGGAGAGGTGCATCAAAATGGCTCAGTACCAAAACGATACAAAGGGAACTTCCGGAGAGATGACGGTTAATCCAGATCTTCTCCCCAAGGCCTTCTGTAACAAAGAACGAGGATATCAAGCAAAACAGCTAAATGAAACCAAATAGAACAGCTCGGATTCCTAGAACTCCAAGCTTCAAAGGAAGGATTAAAAAAAGTAGATCAACTACCAGCTAGAAGAAGAAACTGAATGAAAAAGAGCCATATAGAACTATAAATTGTCAACTGGCCCCATACAGCATAAACCATTTTGAATTTTGTTGTGTTCCATTAGGACCTTTGTTTTTGTTAGATGCCGACCAGTTGGTTCTGACTTATAGCCATGGTATGGACAACAGAAGAAAACACTGCCCAGTCCTCATACCATCTTCACAATCTTGGTGATGTGTGAGTCCAATGTTCTAGCTCCTATGTTAATCCATCTTGCCTAGGGGCTTCCTCTTTTTCACTGTCCTACTTTACCAAGCATAATGTCCTTTTCCAGGTACTGGTCTCACCTAATAACATTTTCAAAATATGTGACACTAAGTCTAGCCATCCCTGCCTTTAAAGAGCATTCTGGCTGTACTTCTCCCAAGACATATTTGTTCATTCTTTCAGGAATTCATGGTACCGTATATACTCAAGTATAAGCCGACGCACCTAATTTTACCACAAAAAATGCATTAAAAATGTGCTGAAAAACTTGGCTTTTACAGGAGTATATACGGTCCTTTAAATATTCTTCACCAGTGCCATAATTCAAATGTACCGATTCTTCTTCAGCCTTCCTTATTCATTGTCCAACTTCCATATGCATATGAGGCATCTGAAAATATCATGGCTTGGGTCAGGCACACCTCAGTGAAAGTAAAATCCTTGCTTTTCAACATTTTAAAGAGGTCTTCTGCAGCAGATTTACCCAATGCAATGTGTTATTTGATTTTTTGACTTTTGTTTCCATGAGCATTAATTGTAGATCCAAGCAAGTTGAAATCCTTGACAACTTTAATCCATAACCCTGATACTAAAATCAGGCAAAGACATCACAAGGATCGAAATCTATAAAATAATATCCTTTATGAACATAGGCATAAACATTCTCAACAAAACCCTGGGCAATAGAATTCAACAATATGTATAAATACATACATCATTGATGTTATTCAAATACTTTAATAACTGGTTACTGCCATGATGACCATTTTCAATATAAAAATATATTTACCAAAAGGTAGTTTATATTTTATACAGTTAATATTTAAACAAGAACAATAAAATAGGCACAAAACACTGGAGTATAAGAGTTTTCAAATGTTAATGAAAAACATTAAGGAATACCCTCAAGAAAACATGAAAACTGTTATGTAAGATATTCCCATGTTGCTTCTTGATCGGCATATTTGTCACTTGCAATATTTTTCATTTCTTTTCAAGCATCACCAGCTTTGCAATTTATCCATAACCACCTTTACCATATAGATGTAGGATCCCATTCCTTTATATGTAGGTCAATTAGATGAATAGTCATTGTGTATGACATTAGAAACAGGTGGTTCTCTTCCCTGAACACATAATGTTCATCTTCGAAAAGCCCCTTTCTGCTTCTGCTGAACATACAGCAGTCATTCTGACAACCTTTTTTAGCTTTTTGAACACTTTCAAGAAGTGCATAATTCACCCATAATATCTCCTGGAAATCTGAGACATAACACAAAGCTGAAATGAATGGCAGCATTTCACCATCTGGTTGTTTAGAACTTTTTCTCTTTACATTATGTTTAGTCACTGAAGTAACAAATGAAAGGGAATAAAAATGTAGTATTTTATAAAAAGTTTAATGAGTTATATGAAATAAATATTACAAACATAGTACCATCTTTTTATTATTATGGAGAGAATGAGCATTACTACAGGTGCTTAGAATATGCTGTTGCTCAGATGAATGTTAAAAAAGAGTAAGGAATGTAAAAAAGAGTAAGGAATGTAAAGCTACCCGGCTGCCCACCAAAGAAAAAACTCTAATTAAAAGTGTCATTTTAACAACTAATTCACCAAACTCAACAAAATATTAGTTACCAGCTTTACCAAACCTTTGGGAACCAGCTGAATCTCATCATATATATATAAATTGTGATCAAGTGGGAATCATACTAGTTATGCAAGAATGGTTCAACATTAGTAAAATAATCAATGTGATCTACCACATAAACAATACAAAAAAACTCCCACATGATCAGAAAAGGCATTTGACAATATTCAGCACCCATTGCTAATAAAAAAATTCAACAAAATATTAGTAGGGAAATTTCTCAATGTAACAAAGGCCAAATATGAAAAAACAATCTCACTCAATAGGGAAAAACTGAAAGTATACCCCTTGTGAAGGGAAGCCAGCAAGAATGTCTCCCATCACCACCTTTATTCAACATTGAGCTAGACGTCTTAACTACAGCTATTAGAAAACAACAAGAAATAAAAGGAATATAATTGGGCAAAAAAGAAGTGAAACTCACTGTTTACAGATGATATTATCTTATACATAGAAAACTAAAGATTTGGAGGGGGAAAAGTTGGAAACAATTGTGAAATTTGGCAGTATGGCAGGATACAAGGTTAGCATACAAATATCAATCGGACTTATGTATACTAATGAAGATAGCTCTGAAAAAGAAATCAAGAAAACAATAAACTCAGAAACAAAACAAATATTCACTGACATAGAGTCTATTCCAACTCATAGTGAGCCAACAGGACAGGGTAGAACTGCTTCTTTTGGTTTCTGAGACTGTAATTCTTTATGGGAGTAGAAAATCTCCTCTTTCTCCCATATTGCTACTGGTGGTTTCAAACTGATGACTCGAGGTTAGCAGCCAACTCATAACAACTGTAAAACCAGGATGCCATTTACAATAGCCATATACAAAATGAAATGCTGAGGAATATACCTAACCAGAGAAACTAAAAATGTGTAAAAAAAAACTATGTGCCACTACTACAAGAAACCAAAAGAAACCATCACATGTGTAAGAATATTCCATGTTCCTGGATAGGAAGGCTTAATATTATGAAAACATCCATACTACCTAAATCTAAAAATACAGCACAATTGAAATCTGGATCCCAACTTAGTTCTTTAAAGAAATAGGAAAACCAATTATGAACTTCATATGGAGAGGAAAGAAATCCAGAGTAAGCAAATAACTTCCTGATCTTACAACCTACTACAAAACCACAGTAGTTAATACATCCTGGTAGTATTACAATGACAGATACTTAGATGAACGGAACAGAATAGAAAACCCAGAAGTAAAATAATCAGCCTAAGGGCAACTCATCTTTGACAAAGGGCCCAAAAAGTCAAACTCAAACTCACAACCATCAAGTTGATGCTGACTCATAGCCAGAGAGCTTAAATGGAAAAGAGATAGTCTCTTCAACAAATGGTACATGCAAAATTGGATTTCCATCTGTAGTAGAATGAAATAGGACTCATGGCTCACTCAATGTATAATTGAAAGATAGATCAAAGACCTATCAGATAAAAAACCAGAGCTTAAGATCATCAATTAGAAATAGGGATGGGGAGGAGACAAGCCAGTCAGGGTGCAGTCTAGCACCAGAGAGCAGATGAGCCAGTCAGGGTGCAGTATAGCACTGATGAAACATACAACTTTCCTCTAGTTGTTTAATGCTTCCTCCCCACCCCCTACTATAATGATCCCAATTCTACCTTACAAATCTGGCTAGACCAGAGGATGTACACTGGTACAGATAAGAGTTGGAAACACAGGGAATCCAGGACAGACAATAATAAGAGTAGCAATACCAGGAAGGTAAAGGAAAGTAGGGGGAGAACAGGGGAACTGATCACAATGATCTACATATAACCCCCTCCGTGGGGGATGGACAACAAAACAGTGGGTGAAGGGAGATATCAGACAGTGTAAGACATGACAAATAATAATAATTTATAAATTATCAAGAGTTTGTAAGGGAGGGAGGGGAAAAATGAGGAGCTGATACCAAGGTCTCAAGTAGAAAGAAAATGTTTTGAGAATGATGATGCAACAAATGTACAAATGTGCTTGACACAATGGATGGATGCATGGATTGTAATAAGCATTGTACGAACCTCCAATAAAATGATTTTTTTTAAAAGAAAAAAATAGGGATAAACTTAAGGGCCCTATTTTGGGGCACAGGCACACTATTGAATGTAACAGAGGAAACATATACAGTCAACAACAAAATAGATGACTGGGACCTACTAAAAATCAGACATTTATCTACCTCAAAATACTTCATTAAAAGAATACAAAGAGTGGAGATGCAAAGCCCATCTGTAGGCAACTGGACATCCCCTTACAGAAGGGTCATGGGGAAGAGATGAGCTAGTCAGGGTGCAGGGTAGCAATGATGAAACACACAACTTTCCTCTAGTTCTTAAATGCTTCCTCCCCCCACTATCATGATCCCAATTCTACCTTATAAATCTGGCTAGACCAGAGGTTGTACACTGGTACAGATAAGAGTTGGAAACACAGGGATTCCAGGATATATGACCCCTTCAGGACCAGTGGTGAGAGTGGCAATACCAGGACAGTGAAGGGAAGGAGGGGTAGAGAGGGGGAACCGATTACCAGGATCTACATATAACTTCCTCCCTGGGGGATGAACAACAGAAAAGTAGGTGAAGGAAGACGCCGGACAGTGTAAGATATGACAAAATAATAATAATTTATGAATTATGAAGGGTTCATGAGGGAGAGGGAAGTGTGGAGGGAGGGGGGAAATGAGGAGCTGACATCAAGGGCTCAAGTAGAAAGCAAAGGTTTTGAGAATGATGATGGCAACAAATGTACAAATGTGCTTGACACAATAGATGTATATATGGATTGTGATAAGAATTGTACGAGCCCCGAACAAAATGATTTTTTAAAAAGAATACAAAGAGAATCCATAGAGTGGAAAAAATTTTTGACAAAACAATGCACAATGGATTAATCTCTAAAACCTATAGAAAAGTGAAACACGTTGATTAAAAAAAAGATGAACAACTCAATTCTAAAATTAGCAAGGAACATATATGGATGTTTTGCCAAAGATGACATATAAAGGGTCAACAAATATAAGAGGAAATGCTCATGATCAGTAGCCATCCAGCAGATGCAAATCAAAACAAAGATGAGGCACCACCTTACACCGACAATGCCAGCTAAGTTCAATAAAACAGAAGATAACAAATGCTGGAGAGGCTGCGGAGAGATTAAAACCCCTACATTGCTGTAGGGACTATAAATATTAACCACTGTGGAAAGCAATATGATACAACAGCAAACAACTGGAAACAGGAATTCCACATGAACCAACAATCCCTCCGTTGGGTATATAGCCTAAAGAAATAAGAATCATAACAGGAACTAACACACACCCTCCATATTCAAAACAGCACTGTTCACAATAGTAAGAAGACGGAAATAACCCAAAGGCCCATCAGCAGAAGAATGCATAAACAAACCATGGTACATACACATAATGGGATACAATGCATCACTTAAAAACAGTACCAAAACCATGAAGCACCTCATGATCTGGGTGGAACTGAAGAACATCTTGCTAATTGGAATTACTCAATCACAAAAGGATAAATATTTTATGAGATCACTGTTATATGTGTGTGTGTGTGTGTGTGTGTGTGTGTGTGTGTGTGTGTGTGTGTATGTAACCAAGATAAACACATTCAACAAAGAGAACAGACTTTGGAGACTGCTAAGGGTGGGAAGGCAAGAATAAGGAACCCAGGTGGCATAGTGGTTACACTTTGGGTTGCAATCCTCAAGGTCTGCAGTTCAAAACCACCAACCACTTCTCAGGAGAAAGATGGAGCTACTCCCATAAAGAAGTCTTAGAAATCCACAGGGGCAGATCTACTCTGTTTTATGGGATGGCTATGAATTGGCATGGGAGTAAGTTGAGTGAATAATAGACTGGGGATGGGTGTTATCTTTTGTGTAATGGATGATATTAACTCACAAGAGGGAAAAGAGTAATCAAGGAATGGATAATGGGTAAATTTATAGGGAGACTGATTAATAGTTTAAACTATTGATTACAAAGTTGATGACCTGAAATGTAACCCCTAATTTATAATAAAAAGCAAGTAAAAACTCCATATCACTAGGTTCTATTTTGTTGAGAAGACAAGGTATTGTAATGAAATATCTAAAGACCTGGAATTAAAAACCAAAAGGAAAGAATGTGATAGGCATTTCTCAAGTTGAAAGTACTGAAGAAAAAAGGTTTGCATTGCAATATTTAAGAATTGGCCAACTGATGATATCAGACGGATCTTAGCTGAAAGCAGAGAATGCTGGAAAGATGCTTACTTGTTTTTTGTTTGTTTGTTTTTATTATGTAAGAATATTCAACTGTGTATATCATGTTAAATTATGATAACATGGTGAAGAATGGAAATTTCAGGACCCTTATTTATGTTCATGTGGAAACTGTATGTAGACCAAGAGGCAAGTGTTTGAACAGGACACCAAAATACTGCGTTTTAAAATTAGGAAAGATGTGGGTCAGGGTTGTGTTCTTTCACCTTGTTTATTGAATTTGCATGTTGAGCAAAAAATCTGAGAAACTGGACTATATGAAGAACACAGCTTCAAGACTGGAGACTAATTAACAGCCTATGGTATACAAATGACACAACCTTGCATGCTACAAATAAAGAGAACTTAAAAATCATTTTATTGGGGGCTTCTACAACTATTATCACAATCCACACATACATCAATTGTGTAAAGCACATTTGTACATTCGTTGCCCTCATCATTCTCACGTCTCCCTTCACCCACTTTTCTGTTGTCTGTCCCCCAGGGATGGGGTTATATGTAGATCCCTGTAATAGGTTCCCCCTCTCGACCCCACCTTCCCTCCACCTTCCCGGTATCGCCACTCTTACCACTGGTCCTGAAGGTATCATCTGTCCTGGATTCCCTGTGTTTCCAGTTCCCATCTGTACCAGTGTACATCTTCTGGAGTAACCAGACTTGCAAGGTAGAATTGGGATCATAATAGTGGGCATGGGGTGGTGGGGAGGAAGCGTTTAGGAACTAGAGGACAGTTGTATGTTTTATCTTTGCTACACTTCACCCTGACTGGCTCATCTCCTCCCCGAGACCCTTCAGTAAAGGGATGTCCAGTTGCCTACAGATGGGCTTTGGGTCCCCACTCTTGCACTCCCCCTTATTCACAATGATATGATTTTTTGTTCTTTGATGCCTGATACCTCATCCCTTAGAAATCTCATGATGGATCACACAGGCTGGTGTGCTTCTTCCATGTGGGCTTTGTTGCTTCTGAGCTAGATGACCACTTGTTTACCTGCAAGCCTTTAACCTCAGATGCTATATCTTTTGATAGCCGTGTAGCATCGGCTTTCTTCACCACATTTGCTTATGCACCCATTTGTCTTCAGTGATCGTATCGGGGAGATGAGCATACAATGATATTATTTTTTGTTCTTTGATGCCTGAAACTGACCACTTCAGCACCTCGTGATTACACAGGCTGGTGTGCTTCTTCCATATGGGTTTTGTTGCTTCTGAGCTAGATGGCCGCTTGTTTACCTTCAAGTCTTTAAGACCCCAGGCGCTATATCTTTTGATAGCCAGGCTCCTTCAACTTTCTTCACCACATTAGCTTATGCACCCGTTTTGTCTTCAACGATCGTGTCGGGAAAGTGAACATCATGAAATGCTAGTCTAATAGAACAAAGTATTCTTGCATTGAGGGAGTACTTCAGTGGAGGCCCAATGTCCATCTGCTACCTTAATACTAAACCTATAAATATATGTACATTAATGTATTTCCCCATCCTTATATGAATATATTTACATATGTACATGCCTTTATTTAAACCTCTATAAATGCCCTTTGCCTCCTAGCTCTTTCCTCTCTTTCCTTTTCTTTCCTCTTGTCCCACTATGATGCTCGGCCTTCATTTGTGTTACAGTAATTCCTCTCAATTACACCTACACTGATCACGCCCTACCAGGCCTCCCACACCCTCCTCACCACCTATTTGGATCACTTGGTGTTCCCTTGTCCCTGGGTTTTTAAACACCAACTTCCTTTCCCCCCCACCTCCCTCTCTCCCATGTCACCCCGGAACTGCAGGTCCTGTTGTTTTCTCCTCCAGATTGTTCATCCAGCCTATCTTATTTAGACAGACCTGCAGAGATAATAACATGCACAAAAACAAGACAGAGCAAAACCAAGCAACAAAAGAAAACAAAACAACAAAAAGCCAATGACAAAACAAAAAATCAACACAACAACAACAAAAAAGAAAATCTCGCAGTTAGTTCAAGGACTATTTGTTGGCCTTTAGGAGTGTTTTCCGGTCAAGTCTGATGGGGTGCCAAGCCCTGGCCCCAAAGTCTATTTTTGGTACTCCTGGGGACTTCGTTGCTCTGTTCCCCATGCTGTTCTGTTGCACACCCTTAATGTTTTGCCTCGGTGTGGTGGGATCAGACCGGGCAGAATTCCCACACTGTGTCTCCAGTGTGTCCCCTGTAGGGCTATGGGTCAGTGAGACATGTCGTGTCTCATAGTGGGGTCGGCCATATGGTCTTCTCTGTGGATTGGCTGCTCTGAGCGGGAATATCGTCCTCAAGGCTTGGTGGGCCAGGATGTGCTCCACTCTCTCTTCCTCTCCCTTCATTTGCTCCCGTGTGGTCTGATCAGACATGTCCCTCTCCCTGAGCTGCAGTTTCAGTGCTGTCCTCTGAACTAAATTCTTCTGGGGGGAGGGGCAGCTGTCCACATAGTTGGGATTGGGGCTGGCCCCTCAGACCTCTCCAGGCACACCTGTTCTAAGCTGTATTTTCATTTGCCTCATTCTCCAGTAAAAGCTGGAGAATGAATGAGGAGAAACAAAGAAAACTTGAGATCTTTGAATTAAAGTATTGGCGAAGACTAAACCAAAAACAGCCAGAAGAGAAAACAAATCTGTCTTGGAATAAGTACAACCAGAATGTTTCTAGGAAGCATGGTGAGATTTTTGTTTCACGTTCTTTGGGCATATATATCATTAGGAAGTACCAGTCCCTGAAGGTCATCATGCTTGGTCTACCAGGGTCAGTGAAAAAGAGGAAGACTCTCTATGAAATGGATTGACACAGTGGCTGCAACATTACGCTCAAGTATAGCAACAATTGTGAGGATGATGCATAACCAACCAGTGTTTTGTTCTGTTTTAAACAGGGTTGCTATGAATTGGAAAAAGACGCCAGGGCACAAAACAAAAACAACACTAGACTCTGACTGCTATTATTAATCCCATTTCTATTCATTTTGAACCTGGTCAATTCTATCTGAGAAGGCGTGTAAGAACCTCATTGAGAAGGAAGTGAAGGAGTCTAGAGAAATTTTTAGCTTCTATTTTAGTAAAGTAACTATGTCACTGGCTTCACATCTTTCTTGAAGCCTAATGCTAATTCTGTACTTAAACCCAAACCCCAAATTCAAATTTCACACATATATTGTGGATCAATGTGTTTTAATTTTTGATTCCTCTCCAAATTTGTTATTTCAAACTTCAGATTTTTTCCTTAAAGTAAATGTTATGAATTGAATTGTGTCTCCCCAAAATGTGTATTGAAATCCTCACTCTTTTACCTGTGGATGTGATCCTATGTGGAACTATGGTTTTCATTTTGTTCTATTAATACGGTCAGATCAGGGTAGTGTAAGCCCTAAATTGAACCCCTTTAGAGTTATAAAAAGAACAGAATAGACACAGAGACATGCATGGAGGAAAACAGCTGCAAATGGAAAATCATCAATAAGCCAAGGAATGCCAAGAATTGCTCGTGTGGTAAAGTGAAATTTCTTAATATGGATGGCTTCTCTATGCAATTCTCTGAAACTTCCACCAAATGATAGGGTGTGACTATGCAAATAGGGAATGTATAACTCTAATAGAGCAGATTATTCAGTTTCATTACTATCCCTTTAGCTCGAAGGATGAGCCATGTTTGAAGCAGAAGCAGAGAGAAACAAACTCTGAGGACCTTAGAAGATCACGTTCAAGATCTGTCTGAAGTGGCACAGCCCACTGAGACCAGATGTATCAGAGACTCTGGCATGGAGACTCAGAGAAGCAAAGCTGAGACGATGGGGTACCTTCTCCTCATTTGGTCCCAGACTATGGAACTGTGGGACAGATTGACAGGCGGCTGGCTTCCTGACCTGTGGAGGCAAAGGCCAAGGGACAACATGGCTGAGAGTCTGAGGACTGGAGAGAGTTTGGTTGCTCACTGAGGAGACCAATGACTTTATCCTTACTGTTTGATGATCCTGACTTGAGGTAACCTATTGACTTCCTTAATAAACTCCCTTAATTATGAGTACTGTCTGAGAGTCTTGTTTGGCCATTGCAACGAATTATGGAACCCAGCATAGATATAGACTGGTGTGTGAGGAATATTTGGTGCTAGGATAGGTAATAAAGGATGGAGCATGGAGGCATGCTTGACTCTTGCCACATGGCAGTGGGGAAACCAGAAAATGTCAGATGCATTGCCATTTATTGCAGCTGGCTATCATTACAAACTCTGAGAAAGGCCTAGAGAAAGAATTGTCAAGGAAGAAACCTTTATTTGAACCATGAGCCTCCAGAACTGTAAGAAAATAAATTTCTGTTGTTTCAATGTATCACTTGTGATATATCTGCCATGGTAGTACTAGGTAATTAAAACAGTGAACATAATATCAATTGATTTTTTTTCTTTGCCTGCTACTTTGTAAATGCTTCAGCTGGTTGCAGCCTGTGTTAGCCTGGGTTGACTAGAGAAACAAATCCAGAGACACTCATCAGTGTATAAGAAAAACTTTATTTAAAAGGGTAATTATATATTAAGAAAACATCCAAGCCCAGTCCTGATCAAGTACATAAGTCCGATATTAGCCCATATGTTCGATACCAGTCTGTAAATTCTTCTTCAGACTCATGCAACACATGCAATGACACCAAGTTAAGAAAGATCACAGGCCAGTGGGGGGAAGCCTTGTGGATCCAGTGGCAGTGGCAGCATCTTAGTGCAGGTGTGGGTCTCCACGTGGCTCCTCCATTTTTAAGGCTCTGGCTTCCATCACCATAGCTCCATGTAGCATGTCAACAGGAATACCTTGCAGTGAACAGGAATACCTTGCTGTTAAAGTCTGTACGTCCCACCTCCAATGAGCTGTTTATCTCCGTAGCACCTCCAAATTAGGTAGTCAAGCTATGGCCTGAGTGACAGGCTAAACTCTACCCCATCATTCTTAATAGTCTCAAGTTGACACCAGATTATGTAACTGCTACACATCCTCATTGTGCTTAAATATTGCCAAAGAATCAGCATTTATACCTCTTGTTACCTGCAAAGTAAACTATACCATTTGAGAATATAGTTGCAAACATATTGGGCTTATCAGAAAGTCAGCATTAGCATTTATTATTAAAAATGTTTATTATATAAAAGTTTTAACTCATATTTTATTGACTATGCAAAGGCATTCAACCAGGTGGATCACAACAAAATATGGATAACAGTAAGAAGAATGGGACTGCCAGGACACTTTATTGTGCAAGTACATGGATGAAAAGGCAGTTATTGAAACATAATAAAAGAATACTGCATGTTTTAAAATCAGGAAAGGTGTGCTACAGGGTTGTATCTTCTCACCATATCATATCATCTATATGCTGAATAAATAATCAGAGAAGCTGAACTATACAAAGAAGCACAAAGTTTCAGGATTAAAGGAAGGCTTATTAACAGCTTGTGATATGCAGATGACATAACTTTGCTTACAGAAAGCATGGAACACTTGAATCACTTGCTAATGAAGACCAATAACAGAGCTGTCAGTATTAATTACAACTCAGTGTAAAGAAAATCAAAATACTCACAACTGGGCAAAGAGGAATCATGATAAATGGATAGAAGATTGAAGTCAAGGATTTAATTTTAACTGGATCCACAATCAATGCTCATGGAAGCAAGCAGTCAAGAATTTAATCAACGTATTGTTTTTGGATAAATCTGCTGCACAAGATTTCTTAAAAATGTTGAAGAGCAAAGATATCCATTTGAGGACTAAGGTGTGCTGTAAGGCACAATAAATGAAAAGGTTCTTCAAAAGATATTCAGGGAGTCTCCACTCTGCACTCACCCACCTTTACAATTATATTTTTTGTTCTTTGATGCTTGATACCTGATCCCTTCGACAGCTCGTGGTCACACATGCTGGTGTGCTTCTTCCATGTGGGCTTTGTTTCTTCTGAGCTAGTTGGCCGCTTGTTTATCTTCAAGCCTTTAAGA
>NW_022103942.1:2372256-2379398 GCF_000313985.2 Echinops telfairi | reverse complement strand
CTCCCCGAAACCCTTCTGTAAGGGGATGTCCAGTGGCCTACAAATGGGCTTTGAGTCTCCACTCTGCACTCCTCCCCTTATTCACTATGGTAAGATTTTTTGTTCTGATGATGTCTGATACCTGATCCCTTCGGTACCGTGTGATCGCACCAGCTGGTGTGCTTCTTCCATGTGGGCTTTGTTGCTTCGGAGCTAGATGGCCACTTGTTTACCTTCAAGCCTTTAAGATCCCAGATGATATTTTTTTTTTCAACTGTTGTGGAGTTATTTCTTTATTGAGAGGATTGGGGCACACCAGGAAATGTCCATTCAATTCTTCCTGGGCTGGTTTAAAAATTTTTTTTCTTTGACGCTATATCTTTTCATAGCTGGGCACCATCAGCTTTCTTTGCCACATTTGCTTATGCACCCATTTGTCTTCAGGGATCGTATCAGGGAGGAACACACATTATTTTCTACAGCCCACACCCAGAAACCAGACTCATTAGTCACACACCATACAGATTTACTCAGAAACACGTATCAAAAAATCATGTATAAAATGCAAATTAAGATATTATAGACCCGGTATGCACGAACAGTACAGAAACAGTATATCAGAGCTTGAAGGCTTACTGGAATCAACCATAGAACTACCACAAATAAACTGAGAAAAAAGTTAGAATTTTAAAAAAATCATTCATCTGGGTACTATAATAAGCTTAACATTTGTTTCCTTGAAATTTTTAGAATTCCTTCTATCATGATAGGCCTTAGGAGATAACTTAAAAGATAGTGTAATAAAATGAATGTACCGAAAATTGAGGATTCACTCATGGAGGTGGTAGATTAAAATTTTAGAATTATCTTATGTTTCTGGAGTTAACTATACAATAATAATCAATATGCTATTCTGATAAGATAGATATATAGCTTGTTCAATAAATTGTCTTGGAGTTAGCATTTTTTATGCAACACAGTCTGCATTTTAGTCTAGCCTGGTAATCAGTATCCCATGCAACTTTAGCTCTAAGATATGTCTTGGTATTAATCACCTCCTACTGCATACTCACAATTTTTACTATTCCTATTCTCTCACCTTTGACCACTGTCAACAACTGTGAAGAGTCTGAAATTTTACTCTACTTACAAGCTAATAAGTTATCCTGCCACAGGTTCATGGATACACATAGAAGACACAATCCATCTGGGTGAAAAACAAAGAACTTTATTATTCCTTGCACAGGAAGATGCATACATTTTATGTTTGCATCTGACTTTGCCTTGAATTTCCAGTAGCAGCACTGAGCATCCTAGGTGGAAGCTGTGTGCACAGTTGGTTTGTGTCACACCCAAGGAACTCTGAGCTTAGAAGACCCAAGCCTTTTATAATAATCTGCAAGTGAACATGGATTACCTTTGCTTTGGAGGAAAACATTTATATTATAATAGACAGAAAACAAACCTTCTTTCTAGATTGGAAGGAGACACTAATCTACATGTAAAGGCTGTCAGCTGCTTGCAACATATACAGAAGCATAAGAGATCCATCATTTCCTCTTCCAAAGTATTACGGTATATAGTCAAGTATAAGCTGACCCGAATTTCTGCCGAGGCACTTATTTTACCACAAAACTGCATTAAAAATGTGCTGAAAAATCTGCTTATACATGAGTATATACGGTGACCCCCAAAGCACCCACCTTCAAAGTAAAAAATTCATCAGAAATGATGTCACTCAAATGGAAGAGTCAGGAACTCCAGCGCTCTGTTACAACACAAAATAACTAAATATCTTGGGGGTGAGGTGGAGGTAGAATCAACTTTTTATAAACCTTGGAATCTAATAAAAATTTTAAACAATAATCTGGGAGTTCTTGGAGGTAAAAGCTTGCTCCCCTAGGATCCTCACTCTCCAGATTGGGGGAGGCTATGCGGCTGATGTCCCATGTTCCTAGTACAGCTTGGTGGCATCAGAAGTGGCAATATGAATTGTGGTTTCATGTTAATCTGTCTTGCGACTCCTTGTGGGATGGAGTGAAAGGTGCCTCTGTTTGGTGCTCCTCAGAACTTTTCCAGCAGTCTACTAGGTGGCATTTTCCTAAAGCCTTTAAAAATATATACTAGCCTCTGCAGACTAGGAAAAGAAATATCTGACAGGATAAGCATTATATAGACAGAGAAATCTAGGAAATAAGAAAGTAGGTGTGGTGGTCACATAATTTCATCTCAACTTGAAGTGTTGGGGTGGAGTCTAGCCTGTCAATCCAGTCACAGCATGATGATGCCTCCTTGTGGGCGTGAACTCCTCATAAGGCGGGTTCTAGGAACTCCACCCCCACCCCTCGCCCCACCCCACCCCCTGCGCCTTCACCTTCCTACTTTTGAGCACTCAGAGGGCTGCCAGAGCCACTGTCATTGGATTCACGGGACTTAGCACCCATGGGCTGGTGATGTTCCTGCATTCTGCATCATTGCAGTGGCTTCGTGAGTCTGAAGAAGGATTTGTGTACTAGGCTGGGATGTTTCCTTGATAATGACCTCTTGATATAAAGTTCTTTCTTGCACATATGAATATCCTTGGATTTGTCTCTCTAGTCAACCAGGCCTAACACAGTAGGGAAGGTGGCTTTGAGGATTTTGAAAAGCTCTTGGGAACTAAGAAAGCCATGTGAATGCCCACCTGAGGTGGATTCACTAATATCAGATAAAATAGGCTTTAAATTAAATACTGCTATAAGAGACAAAGATCTCAAAACTCAAACTCACTGCCACTGAGTCGATTCAAACTCATAGTGACCTTACATGCAGCCTAGAACTGGCCCTGTGGGTTTCTGAGACAGTAACTCTTTCTGGGAGTAGAAAGCCTCTCTTTCTCCCAGAGAGCAGTTGATGGTTTTGAACTGTTGATCTTGTGGCTAGCAGCCCAATACATAACCACTACAGCAATACAGAGTCAATTCATCAAGATGGTATAACAATTACAAATATATGTTCTCCTCATAATAGAGTTCCAAAATATATGAAGCACATTTATACAACTGAAGGGAGAAACAACACTTCTACAATAGTAGCTCTAGGCTTCCAGACATGACTTTTAATAATGGACACATCTAGACAGAAAATCAATAAGGAAATAGAGGGTTTTAAAAGCATTATAAGCCAACCTAACAACATACAGAACACACCACCCAACAACAACAAATGCACATTCTTCTCCAGTTCAGGTGGATCCTTCTCTCGGATAAAGCAAAGCATAAATCAGGTCACAAACAAATCTCAATAACAGAAAGCAAAAAAAATATGAGGTACTGACACATACTACAACGTGGGTGAACCTTGAAAATACTATACTAAGTGAAATTACCAGACACAAAGGGGAAATTATCACATTATTCCACGTGTATGCAATATCTAGAATAAGCAAATTCCTAGAAACAAAGTCATTTTGGAATTACCAGGGACTGAGGAAAAGGAGCAGCAGGGAATTATTGGTTTGGGTTTTAGTTTATTTAATTTTATTTTGTTGTTGAGAACATACACAGTAAAACATACACCAACTCAACAATTTCTACATGTATCCTTTAGTAATACTGATTACATTATTTGAGTTGTACAACCATTCTCACCTTCCCAAAGTGTTTCTCCCCAATCAACCTTGAGGTTTTCATTTAATTGTATGACTTGCTGATGTCCATTTGATCCCATATAGACAGTTCTGAACATAGCATAAAACTGTAGGGAAACATTGCCCCATTCACTTGGGTGAAAAGATTTTTGATTAAACCTTGAAAGCATGACTGCTTGAATGTGCCAGGTGAACTTGCAACAAACACTGAGTGAAAAGGAGATTCCTTGTAACAAACAAAAGGAAATCCTCCCTTCGGTCAGAATGCGTTTATGAATGTGTTTACATGCGAGAATGTTTTAATAGTTTGAGAACATCCTGAGTCAGGAGTTGTTATGCCCCCATAATTTCGTGTATTTGAAACTCTGTAAGTGTCCTCCTTTGAGCTGTTAATAAAACCAGCAAGTAGGAAAGTTCTGAGGGGGTCTTCTCTCTCTTTTCTTCCTTTCCTTCATGATTCTATCTTTTTTTTTAAAGCAGTTTTATTAGCACTTCATCTGCACGTCATATAATTTAATAATTAAATCATATCAAGAAGAGTTGTACAATTATCACCACACTCAATTCTCCAAAATATTCTTCTTTGTACTCATTGTTAATCATGTAATTTTTTTCTAATTGTGGCAAAAATATACACAAGAGCCCCAAATACTTTAATTTAAAAACACTCAAGTCTACAGCTTCTACATGTATCATTCAGTGCCATTGATTATACTCTTTGTGTTGTACAGCCATTATTTATATCCTTTTCCAAATTATTACACCACCATTAACATAAGCTCAACGTTCCCCAAGCAACAACTCTTTCTCCTTCACACATGATAACACTGGTCAAATTAGTTTCATTTTCAGTAGTTTTCTTGATGATATAATATTTACATATAATGAACTTCCATGGTTAAATCACTTTTAAAAACAGTTGTATATACATCATCACAATCAATTCTAGTGCTTCCTCCCTCCTCCTGCAGTCATTGTTTCCCAAATCCCCTCCCCCCTCTACATTCCCATAAACCATTGCATCCGTTATTATCTCTATGCATCTACTCCTTCTGTGTTTACAAACTAGGAAACCCAACAGAAACAGTAAGAAACAAAAACAAAATGGCAAGAAGAAAATAATAACACAAAGATAAAAAATACAAATAAAACAAAATAAAGAAAAGACCACCATCAATATTTAAAAGGCCAGAGAGGAAATTTATTTCCTGCAACAGGTGAGAAATACTTCAGCCTAGAGTAAATTCAGATTGGATCAAAAGGGAGCTCATCTGACCAAGTATCAAATTATACCATGTTTCAATGCACCATAATTTGAGTTTACAATAATCTGTCTGATAGTGTGTTAGTCTGGGTACTTTAAAGAAACAAATCCACAGAAACTCATGTATAAGTGAGAGTTTTATATAAAGGTTAAGTGTGCATCAAGAAAACATCCCAACCCAGTGCTGCCCAAGCCCACAAGTCCAACATTAACCCATATGTCCAACACCAATCCACAAAGTCTTCCTCCATCTCACAAAACACACACAATGATGCCGACTGCAGGAGGAAAGCAGAGTCAGCGAATGTGTAATCATCTCAGTGCTGGCAGGGGTCTCCACATGGGTGCTGCAGCACCCAGGGCTGCATCGGGGTAGGTCCATGTGGCTTCTCCTCAGGGATGTCTTGCAGGAAGTGAGCCTTGCCAGCTAAAGCAGGGAACTGGCTAAGGAAGCTGCACCCTGGTCCAACCATCAGAAAGCAAGAGACCCAAGAACTAGAAAGGCGAGGCTCACCGAGCCATTTATCCCTCCGCCCTTCAATTAACCCCACATGTGTTTATCAGCCAGGTTGGCACAATAAACTAACTACCTCAGATAGTATAGCTGTCAGGGTCCCTTGTCTGTGGCTAGAGACAATCTGCCAGAGGCTTAATCTGACTAGATAGTCTGCAGATGGATTTGGAGTTCCCACTGTCCTCCATAGCCTTCTACCCATTGGGTGCTCACAATTTAAGTTCTGATGTGTTTCCCTTCATCATATTTGGATTTTGTAATTGTCATTCTTGGATCACACTGGCTGGTGTGCTTCTTCCATGTGGACTTAGTTGATACCTCATTTAGATGGCTACTTTTTGAATACAGCGTCTTTAAGACCCCAGACACTATTGTAATTGATAGCCAGGCACCATCTGCTTTCCTCACTACACTTTGCTGTAGCACCCTTGCCTTCAGTGATCATTTCATGAAGATGCATGACTCAACCTGTGCCTTGAGTAGTCTCAAGTTGTCTTAGATGGCTCGAGAATGATAGCAGATACTTTTATGAGTTAAACTAAACTAGTGTTTGTTTTTAATAAAAGTCCAGATAATATTTTTTGGTTTAAAATATAAAGATTCTATCTCTGGACAATAATTTCAGAGGTTCATCCAAATTTCATGACTCCAGGAAGCCAAGAGTCCAAGAAAATTAGAAATTCTGTTCTGCATTTCCTTCCTTTTGATCAGGTTTCTTCCACAGAATCTTTGAGTGCATTATTGAGTAATTGTAGCAAGGCACCATCCAGTTCTTCTGTTCTCATAGCAAAGAAAAAAGTTGTTCATAAGGGCAATCAGCCACACATTCCATATCCTTCCATTCCTGCAAAGAACAGAAGCACTATATATCACTTAGAACAATAAACTATATTATATGAAACTATAACACTAAATCTCCAAAGAAATCAAATCCCATGAGGTGTTTAGGTGCACATAAACAGCTTCAGAAGCTATTCCTTTTTGTGTGTCTTTTTTATGTCTATCACACAACTTTGCAAATCAACTTTTCACAAACAATTTATTGGTAGCAATAATAATTGGCTACACAACCCTACCCTTAATCAATATATTTCTATCATCATTAACTCCCTTTTTCCTCCTCTCTCTTATCTCTGGTAAATATTTAATAAACTAAAAAATATTTATAAACTTTGTTCTCTATACATTTGCATTTTCATAAAAGTGAGGTCATATTGTCAAATTGTTTAATGGGTATAGATTTTCTGTTGGGAACAATAGAAAAGTTTTGGAAATAGTGGTGATAGTGACACAGCACTGTGAATGTAATTATTGCTTAGAGTGATTAAACATAAAAAACTTAGTGCCATCACATCCATTCTAACTTATATTGACCCTGTAGGACAGGTGAGAGCTCCCATGTGAGTTTCTGAGACTGTAACTCTTTATAAGAGCAGTAAGCCCCATCATTCTCCCTCGGTGTGGCCATTGGTTTTGAACTGAAGACCTTACATGATTCAGCTGCAAGTCATTGTTCACAGGGTTAATTGTGAGGGCAATCCTAATGGGTATAAACTGTGTCATTTCCATTGGGCCTCCACTCAAGCACTTACTCATTGCAAGAACACATTGTTCTATTAAACTGGCATTCCAGGATGCACACCTTCCCGAATCGATTGCTGAAGAAAAATGTGAACATAAGCAAAGGTGTTGGAAAAAGCTGATGATGCCCAGCTACTATAAGATATAGCATCTGGGGTCTTAAAGGCTTGAAGACA
>NW_022103942.1:2355580-2371359 GCF_000313985.2 Echinops telfairi | reverse complement strand
TTCAGGACCAGTGGTGAGAGGGGCGAGGCCTGGAGGGTGAAGGGAATGTGGAGTAGAAAGGGGGAACCGATTACAAGAATCTAAGTATTGCCTCCTCCCTTGGGGATGGACAGCAGAGAAGAGGGCGGAGGGAGACGTCAAATAGTGTAACTTATGACAAAACTATAATAATTTATGAACTATGAAGGGTTCATGAGGGAGAAGGGAGTGGGGAGGGAGGAGGGAAATGAGCAACTGATATTAAGGGCTAAAGTAGAAGGCAAATGATATTAAGGGCTAAAGTAGAATGATGAGGGCAACAAATGAACATATGTGCTTGACACAATGGATGGATGTATGGATTGTGATAAGAACTGTACGAGCCCCCAATAAAATAATTTTTTAAAATGTGTCATTTCATAAGCAGAAATGGAGTGGGGATCTTGCTACCAGTAAGAGAGCGTGGTCAGGGGTGGAGCACATTCTTTGTATATCTGAGATCCATGTGCATGGAACCTCCTTGATTCAAGAGACAGCTGTGACACCAGAAGAGCAAAAGCAGAACAAGGAGCTAGAATGGTGGACTTCCCAGCTCATAAAGCAAGTAAATCTGAGTTCTTCCGGCAGGAAGTTGGCTTGCAGAGTGAGATGCCTCTTGGCACTTAAGTGGAGGAGCAAGGTTCACTCAGCCATGGATCTAGAACTGAGTACCTTTGGACTGATGCTTATGGTAGAGTGTCATGCCCTTTGGATATTTATTTGCAACCCTATAAAAGCTGTGTAACATTGCATGAGCAGGGCAGAGGCCAGGCAAAGAGGCCAAGGGTCAGAGAGAGGCCTGCCTGTGGGCATCGCAGAGATTTTCCTGACTGAAAAACTATATCTTGGGTATGTCTCATCTGACTTGTAATTTGTTAATTTCCCTAAGAAACCCATAATCATGATTATTGTTGATTGCATCTGTATAGCTATACCAATGAATTAATGAACCCACTTGAAAAGTAGAGAGAGCTGTGAGAAAAACAAGCAATGGGTTTTTAGTGGGTGGTAGTAAAAGTAACAAAATAGGTTTGTTTGTTTTTTAATTCCAAGAGTAAACGTTTTTTGGTTCATGATGCCTCTTTTTTATGTGGTTTAAAAATCAATGCACAAATCAAAATTATAAACCTATGTTAATGGAACCCATTATCTAAAGATGTAACTTGTGACTAAATCAGCATACATGAGGAAGAGACAAAGTCACAGGGGACCCAAGTTTGCATATATTATTGAAGAGAAATTGGCATTAATTTGAAATGTATGCCTATGAATTAAGATATTAATTATAATCCTAAGAGGAAACACTAGGAAAATAACATAAAATATGTTGTATTTGTTAGGTGCTGTCGAGTTACCCAGAAACATCAGGAAAACCAAGATTGTTTGGTGAGAGTAACAAAAACTAAAAAAATCTTCGACAACTTCAAGCTTATCATGATGTCACCTGTTGATCCAGTTGTGAGGATTTCGGTATTCTCTATGTTGAGTTGTAATCCATACTGAGGGCTATAACCCTTGGTCTTCACCATTAAGTGCTTTAAGTCCTCTTCACTTTCATCTGCATATGCAGATGCATATGAGATATGCCATCTGCATATCTCAGGTTGTTAATAAGCTTTCCTCCAATCTGGATGCCACGTTCTTCTTCATCTAATTCAGCTTCTCTGCTTATTTGCTCAGCATACAGAATGAATACGTATGGTGAGAGGATGCAACCATGATACACACCTTTCTTGATTTTAAACCATGAAGTATTCCCTTGTTCTGTTTGTACAACTCCCTCTTGACCCATGTTCAAGTTCCACATGAGCAAAATGAAGTATTGTAGAAGTCCCATTATTCCACAGGTTATCCATAGTTTTTATGGCCCACAGAGTTCAATGCCTTGGAAGAGTCAATAAAACACAAATACCTTTCTGGTTGTGTTAGGCAGGGTTCTCTAGAGAAACAAAACCAGGACACTTATGAATATATATATACTGAATATATATATATATACACTTACTGAATATATATATATATATATATATATATATATATATATATATATATATATATATATATATATATATATTCAGTAAGAAGGAATATAACAGCTTTTTAGCCCACACACAGCAGTACAGAGGGCTCAGGGTTCAGTTCAACTCATTTCCATGGAATAGCTAATATACTGGAAGTCCTTTAACTCACGTGGGCTGCTGGATCCAAGGTCAACGAAGCAGACAGTGTAGTCCTACCTTTGACAAGGAAGAGAGAGCCAGAGTCTGCCCACAGGCACCAAACAGCAAGGTGGCTCAGCAACTTAGCCAAGCAGGCCCAGATGGGATATCAAACTCAAGTAATGCAAGGCGACAGGATCCACCAACCTCAAGTGATATACGCATCAGCAGCGTGGCACAGCAGGTCTCAAAGGAGCCTCAAGCTCTAGCGACGGGATCCCTGGCTTGGCTTGGCCCATAGGAAGTGTAGTTCACAGGTTGAGGCAGAGAACTAGCTAAAGAAGCAGTACCCTGTCCAATCACCAGAGAGCAAGAGAGAGTGGGGCAGGCCTTGCAGAGCCATTTATCTCTTCGCCCTCCAATCAAACTTCGACCTTACTATTCCCACATGCTCGTATTGGTCAGGTTGGCACAAGAAACCTAACTATCACACTTGTATTTTCTGCTTTGAGGTAAGATCCATCTGTTATCAGCAATAATATCCTTTATTCCATGTCCTCTTCTGAATCCAGCCTGAACCTGTCAATGTACTGCTGCAACGTTGTTGGAATACCTTCAGCAAAATATACAGAAGGTCTTTGGCTCTTTTTGGCTTCTATTCTTCAGTTCCCTCCAATAATCTGTTGATCTCTGAATTGTTTTATGTTAGACCAGGTTGACTCAAAAAACAAATCCAGTGACACTCATATATGTGCATCACAGAGATTTATATCAAGAATTATATATCAGGAAAGCCTCTTAACCCAGTTCAATTCAAGTCCCTCTTCAGGCTCGTGAAGTCACATGCAATGATGCAGAATGCTGGAAGATTACAGGATGGTGTGTGAAAAGTTGTGTGAATCTGAGGTCAGTGGAAACAGGACAGGGCTCCAGCAGCTCTCAGGTTAGCCAGAAAGAAGGAAGGTCAAGGCAGAGAGGAGAGGGATAGAGGGAATGAAAGAGGGAGGGAGGGAGAGGGAGAGAGGGTGGGGTGGGGGTGGGGAGAGAGAGAGAGAGAGAGAGAGAGAGAGAGAGAGAGACTGCCAGAGAGCTCCATATCTTGGTTACACCTCCAATGGAGGTCATCAGGCTGCAACCTGATTGACAGGCTACACTCCACCCATATCTTCTTACAGGTGCCCTGTTGGCACACACACAAAATCTCTAACCCATGTCCCCAGAATGGTTCCTTCTTTTTCTTGGAGAACAACATATGTTTGCAACTAAGTTGCAAATTTTCTGCCTGTAGAATTCCAAGAGACAAGCAGCTTTTGTCTAGTTTCTGTCTCTTTTGGTATAAATTGATGGAATTGTTGCTCTAGTAGTTGAACAGATCCATCAATCACAGCTTTAATCTCTTTAACAAAAGATTGAATTCCGACATCCTTGATTCTTTAGTTTGTAGGGAAGGATTTTCCAGATATTTAAGTTCTGGCTTCATTTTTGCACAATTAGTCTATAAGTCCATTTCTTTTCTCAATTCTACCATAAACAGCAAGGAGAACCCCTTTAAAAATCTTGCTTAGAAACCTCCTCAGCCAGTTATCCAAGTTCATCACATACAAGTTCTACCTTGCATAAAACATTCAAACATAATCCAGACACATTCTTTGCTACTGTGGAAAATAGAACATATTCTCTCCAGTATCCAATTATATGTTCATCACTTCCTTTTAGCATATTTAATTTTCACATTTTAAGCAACATTCTGTTAATGGCAATAGAAGCTTTCACAACAGTTCTCAGTGCTTTCTGAGCCCTCATCAAAATTACCCTTAATTGTCCATAATTCTATCAAGAGTCTCTTTAAGGCAATCTAATGTCTTATTAGGAAGCAAATCAAAATTCCTCCACTACTCAATTCTATAGCTACTTGGCCAACTGACTAGAAGAGATCCATATTTGTGCCCATTCAAAAGAAAAGTGACCCAACAGAATGCTCACACTTTAGAACAATATCACTGATGTCACAAACCAGTAAAATTTTGCTGGAGGTCATCTAACAATGGTTGCAGAAGTACATTGACAGTGAGCTGCCAGAGGTTTAGGCAGAATTGAGAACAGTTGCACAGATTGCAAAAAGGACAAAGTGATCCGTACTGGAAGAAGTAAGGCCAGAGTACTCCTTAGAGACAAGGATGACAAGACTTCATCTTACCTATTACAGGAGAGACCAGTCTCTGGAGAAGGACATCATATTTGGTAAAGTTGAAGAACTGTATAAAAGAAGGCCCTCAATGAGATGGATTGACATAGTAACTGTATTAATGGTCTCAGACATAGGAACAATTGTGAGGATGGTGTGGGACCCTGCAGTGTTTTCTGTTTGGGATAGTGTTGCTAGGGAGTGGAGCCTACTCAATGGCACCTAACAACCCAATTCCAATACCATTTCCATATCTTAGGTATTTAGTACTGTAAAACCCCATTCTTCAGTACCAAATTCTATCTTAGCTAGTGCTAAGAAACACCACAAATTTATGTATTCACAGCTAGCAGGTTAGAAATAGAAATTCTGTGCACCGTGTCTAGGGAAGCCTTTATCTCAATAGTTCTCAACCTATGGGTCTAGACCCCTTTGGGGGTCGAATGACTCTTTCACAGGGGTCGGCAATTCATAACAGTAGCAAATTGACAGTTATGAAGTAGCAACGAAAATAATTTTATGGTTGGGGTGTCACCACAAAATGGGGAACTGTATTAAAGGGTCGCAGCATTAGGAAGGTTGAGAACCACTGATCTAGTTGATTCTGACTCATACCAACCCAATTGAGTGGGCTGTAAAACAGCTCCTAATCTCTTCCCAGAGAGAAAGATGGGGCTGTCCACTCCCATAAATAGTTACAGTCTTGGGAACTCACAGGGGCAGTTCTACCCTGTCCTATAGGGTGGCTATGAGTCAGGATCTACTGGATGGCAGTGAGTGAGTGAATCTCTTCTGAAAGAAATTGATTTCATTAGTGATAGATAAGCTCAAAAATAAGAACACTCAAAAACATTAGGGGGGTCGAGGTGAAGGAAATTGAGAAGGGATTCTTGTATCTAAAGAAGATGTATTCTAGATTGTAGGCTGACGAGTTGTTAGTCGTCCTCCCAGAGTCGACACCAATATGAAATACAAAATATTTCATCTAAGAATCTATAACTTGATTAATTTGTATGCTTTAGGAAATTGTTATAAACTGAGGCAGACTAGCCACTGCAACCCCATGTTGACTTCTGAATGACCTCCCTCTCTTCTCCTCCCATCTCACAAACCCCATCTCACAAATTGATTTTAGAATATACTCTTATGTTCCCAGGATCAGAAGGTTGTAATTAATAACATTTTGATATTGTAACCAGGATGTTACTATTCTTATTTTATTAACCAGGATGTTATCATCAATCTTGTGCCCTGAAATGCTCACTTATTCTAAAGAATGAAAACATTAATTTTGCTTTCTGCTTTTGTCATACCTGCTCACTCTATAAGAAAGTTTCTGATAAATGGGTTTTTAACCTATATAAGCTGGCCATTATTTCCACTCGGGACTGCAATAAAATAATCACTTTTAGTCTGTAGTAGTCTGATTATAACTGAATAAAGACACTTCTAAATAATCAAGACATTATAGTGACTAATTTATTTGAACCCTCAACAAAACTATAGAGCAATTAACAATCAATTGGTGGAGTTAAACACCTGAGCTTTACCGGGGAAAAGGCATAAAAGAAAATTAAGATTAATACTATCATTCCAGGGTGATTGTGGATATACCCAAAGTTGTGACTCCCAAAGGAGTATCAGAAACTTAACATTGTTGGGTGGGAAGAGGTGATAGACTTCACTAAAATAACCCAGAAAAAAATGCTTAAACAAATAAAATATAACAAGGCCTGAAGGGAGGACCCAGTACCAAGAGTTGACACAACATATTTAAAGTGTCCTATTTCCAACAAAATATGAGATACACAAACAGCAGAGTGTTACCCATGCACCAGAAAAGAAGCAGGTAGCACAAATTTCCAGGAGAGTGGCCAGATGCAAGATTCCAATGGAAAATATTTCTTAGTAACCAGGATAATTATGTTCACAAAATTAAAGGAAACACCGATTTTAAAGTAAAGGATGGTATGATGATAATGGTACATTAAACAGAGATTATCAGTCGAGATAGAAATGTTTAAAGAACCAAATGGAAATTCTGGAATTAAAAAATACAATAACAGCTATAAAAATTCCCTGGATGGGCACAACAGTAGATTTTAGGGAGCATCTGGTCCCCCAAGCAATGAGGCAGTGTACCTACCTAGTTCCCATAAACTATATAATACCTCCTCATTAGGATACCTTAAAAACCACCTCAAGTGGTGGATTTAGTATAGATGGGATCAGTTTCCCATGTAGAAGGTAGAAGGAGAAGAACACCAATTAATCCCTTCCATATAGTAAGGTTCTATAGTAACCACAAATTACCAGAGAATCCTACATGAATAATTAATGAACTTTATTGGATCAAAAAGAGGAGGGAGTGGTATTCATGTCTGTATTGGAGAGAGCAATTGCAGTTCTGATGGTACCAGGTGGGGCACCTCGCCATTGAAAAAAATTGCTTAACATTGCTTGTAGAGAATCCCAAAGAGAAAATGAACCAGGTATTATGTTCCTAGCTAGGCATTTTTGACCTAGTTTCTAACCAACCCCTAGTGACCCAGACAACTCAGACATTAGACTCTATTTTTCTGAGGTATACAACACCCTTCACAGACCACACCAGAAGGACCCAAATTGGAAACCCCACTGAGTGAACTGGGCTTTTCCTTAAATTCACTCATAGAAGAACCAAGGAATGGAAATATTCCTTTGATTTTAAGTTGAAATGCCCTAGTAGGCAAAGCAATCACTAGCCTAAGCGTAGGGAACTGGTGGTCATTAGACTTTGGTTGGGTTTGAACCTGTTGTTCTGAGGGTGCCCAAGGAATGGCGAGCCTGGAATAATATATATTTACTGATTTCATGCTTTGTTTACATTTATGTGACATGTGTTCATCTACCAGGCATGCTTGTGCCTTTATAAATGAGTGTTATTGAAAGTATTTATATAGATCTAATCCTCATGGTATGTGTAACTAGTGTCCAGTCACCCATGTTTTGAAAATATACAAGTTAACAATTCATGTATTGGGGTCTAAAATGTCCTACATGGGTATAAAGCCCTTTTCTCAAAAGTGCTTTACCATTGACTAAAATGGTAGTCAATGAATTCTCTTAAGCCTCATGGGGATGATTCATGATGCACTACAATAAAATGACAATGTCTCTAAAAGTGAACCAAGTACTCACAGAAACTAAATAAATGAATTTTGAGTTCTTACTTGATCATAGCCCTAATATATGAAAAATTGGTTCTTATGACATGGCTTGACCTGGTTCTCCCCTTCATGAGGAAATAATCGATGGTATGGGTGCTATAGCAAAGTGTAGTGAAGAAATCAGGTGGTGCCTGTCTATTGTAAAAAATAGCTTCAGGGGTCTTAAAGATTGTCTCAAAACAGCAGCCATCTAAGCGAGGAGTCATCTAAGTGCACGGAGAAGAAGCACACTAGCCCATGTGACCAAAGGATTCTAAATAATAAATCCAAACTTGGAGGAGGAAATGGTGCCAATGCCTGTATCAGGCTAAGTTGTCTAGAGCAGTGGTTCTCAATCTTCCTAATGCCTTGACCATTTAATACAGTTCCTCATGTTGTGGTGAAAGTCAACCATAAAATTACTTTTGTTGCTACTTCATAACTGTAATTTTGCTACTTTTATGAGTCAGGTGACCCCTGTGAAAGGGTCATTTGACCTCCAAAGGGGTTGCAACCCACAGTTGAGAACCGCTGCTCTAGAGAAACAAATCCAGTGACACTCATATATGTATACGAAAGAGCTTTATGTCAAGTAACAATTATATATCAAGAAGGCATCCTAGCCTGATCCAACCCAAGTCTATAAATCCAATGCTAATCCCTAAATTCCTCTTCAGACTGAAGTAGCTGTAGGCTGGATGACGACAAAGGGTGAAATAGAAAGCAGGGAGATCACAGGCCAGTGAGTGTAGTCATATGAATCCAAAGTGCCTGGAAGCATGACAGGGCCCCCATAGCTCTCAAGATCAAGTCCCAGTGAGGAAGAAATGGCAGAGAGAAATAGTCTCTGTTTGATCCTATGCAAAAGGCCACTCACCTAAGGAAGTGTCATCAAGCTACCACTTGACAAGGTTGAACTCCGCCCCTAGTCAGGCATGTCAAGTTGACATACCGGTAATTAAATATCAAAAACTCAAATTCACTGCCATGGAGTCATTGATGACTCATTGTGACCCTATCGGGCAGGGCAGAACTGCCTCTGTGAGTTCGAGACTGTAACTATTTACAGGAGTAGAAAGCCACTTCTTTCTCCCGAAGAACTGCTGGTGGTTTCAAACTACGGACCTTGCAGATCGCAGTCCAACTTGTAACCACTATGCCACCAGGGATCCTCATCTTACTACCACAGCACCTAAATTCGATTTTTAAAAAATGTTTCCTAAACATTTTAACATATAATAAAGATGAAAGAATTTTACAGTTACCCATAAGCTTAGATTCTACCAACAACATTTTATTGTAGTACTTAATTTTGTCGCATAATATATTCATTTATCATTCTTCTATTGATTCATTAATCATCTCTATTTTTGCCTTTTTACAGTACACTTGTTAAATACTTCACCTTGTATATCATCAGACTGGTTTGAGAGTGGGAAGTTTACATGGAAGCAATCATTTGTTAAAGTAAACACTGGGTCTGCTGAAAGCTATGGATGATAGTGGTAGCCTAAAATTCATTTGCAGAGTTCCTACTTGGATTGGGGCCCTGGTGAATCCCCAATGCCCATAGATAAGGAATGCTACAGTTCCAATATGAGACAAAGAGCATTGTAAAGCAAAATGTAATAGCTGTAGGGTGGAATGTAACATCTTGTAATTTGCTCCCCCTCTAGACACAATGGGATCTATTCTAAATTTTTAATGTTCTTTGCTTTCTCTTAGATTGAGGTCTTTCTCTGATTTATATCGTCAGTATTGCTGAGTCATTGCTAGTTCTTTGACTTTATTTTTTTTGTGTTTCTCTGTATAGGGAAACCAAGATGGGTGGATTTATGAAGACAGTAGCCGGATTAATGATTTCTTGGGGGTATGGAATTGGGGGAAATGAGTACACATCTATGGGTATAAGAAGGAAGCAAAAGGTTTCAAAGTTTTTCCAAAGTTGTGTCGATGATTGCAAAATTTCTTGAAAATGATTGAAGTATTATTGAAATGTATGATGTGTTAATTATAGCTCAGTAAAATAAATAAATAAAAGGCACCAGTCACCTAAAAAAATGAATGAACAAACTTGAGGATAGACCAAGAGATTATTCAAGCCAAAGAATAGGGAATAAAATAAAATGAATAGAGCCTCAGGGAAATATGACACTTAATAGCATACCAATGATAATGGGAGTATCAGAAGGACAGAAAGGAGAAGAAAAAAATCATTCTTAGCTATTTTCCCAAAATGGTAATAAAATTTTAAGTCATCCATATTTTCTCCATTATACTGGGACGTAGTTGCTACTCATACTGTAGTTAAGCATTTAGTATCTAGAGCCAGAAAAACCTGAACTGAAATCATGCCTTAGCTACTTATTGCTGGAAAAAGCAAGTTACTTAAACTTCTGTAAACATGTCTTTCAATAAGATGGGTGTGGTAGGAAGAACGCTAAAATAATTTCCAAGATCTCCCTCATCCCCACCACCAAGTGTCAAAGTCCTCCATAACCCCCAGGACTATGAATAATGATGGGTTTTACTCTAGCGATTACGATATGTTACATGACACAGTTGACCTCAAGGTAGGAAGATAAACTGGGTGCACCTAAATCAATCACACACCAAAATTTCTGGTGGCAAAAGAGGATGTTAGAGTGAAAGCACTGGAATGATTTTACATGCTGTTTCCTTCAGTTTGGGCCTAAATTTAGGTGAGAAGTAAGGAGCCCTGGTGGCATAGTGGTTGCCTATTAGTTTGCTAACCACAAGGTCAGCAGTTCTTAACTACTGGCTGCTCCTGGGGAGAAAGACAAGGCTCTCTATTCTCTTAAAAGACTTAACAGTCTCAGAAATTCACAGGGGCAGGTCTATCCTGCCCTTAAGGTTGCTAAGAGACAGCCTCAAGAGGCTAGCAGTGAGTGTGAGGTCAGAAATAGGAGCCCTAGGGGCATGGTGAGTTATCTTTGATAAAGATTTACAACTTTGGAAACTCACTGGGGAAGTTCTGCCCTGTCCCACAAGATCTCTAAAGTCAGAATTCATTCAACAGTGCTTGCAGTGAGTTTAGTTTTGGGTTTGAGGTGAGAAATATATGGCCATACATGCATTTATCAAAAGTTTCCCACACTGGAGCAAGGGTTCACCAAAGTGCTTTGAAACTGTCTTTAAAAGCTGTAAATCTTGTTTTTTACTGTTTTATTACAGAAGATATTTTCTTGGTCACACAGTAATTGCAAATGGGAATTTCGAGTTAGGAAGTGGGAGCTCTTTTCCAAAATTTCTTATCCAAATTACGACTTGAAAAGTTACGCTCCATAGTGTAAAGGAGCACTTACTTTACCCCAAATCTTTCTCATATTCTTTAAAACTTTCTTTTAATTTTTTTCTTTTTAATTTCTCATATCCTAAGCAATGAACTACACCCATTTATACCGACACACACACACACACACACACACACGAATCAATATGCCTCAAAATCTATACATACGTTAGCATCCCTGCCTTTTTTCTGAATAAAAAGTCCTTCAAAGAGAGTTGGTTTTTTTTCTTCCTCTCCCTGGAGTCTCGTAGTGGTTAATATGCTCAGCTGCGAACCTAAAGGTGGGAGGTTTGAAGTGGTTTTAACCACTTGCCGCATCTACTTCCCTAAAGATTACAGTCTTGGAAACTCTTGAGATTTTTGACAATGACTCTCCTTAGGTTTCCTCTTCCAAACCTGGCAGCTTATGTCTTCCTATGGGGTGGCAACTCAATAGAATTTGGTTTGGTCAATGCTGCTTTATGTTGTTTAGAATCTAGTTGCCCACCAGTGCGCTCTCCACTCCTACTCCCACCAAGCATATAGCGCCCAAGTCTATATATACATACTCTCTTTACTTTCCCAACTACCTTGGCACCTTCGCGTTAAACTTCCTTAAATCTGTTGGTTTGCAAGCCTGTGCTTCCTAGCCTGCAGCTGTACCTTCGCAGCTTTAGCAAAATTATAGTAGGCATTTCCCACTCTTAATAAAGTGAAACTAAACTAAAGGTCTCTATAACGAACGCCTGAATTTTTAATTTCAGGGAAAATTTTTCTTGTTGTTTATATTCTTTACTTTCATAGTAACAATATAAACATTAATATATACATTTAATTAAATGTTATGAAAACGTCGCGCTCGGCGTTACAGGGCTAGAGCAGCGGTTGTCAACCTTCGTTGCTACTTCCTAACTGTCGTTTTGCTACTGTTACGAACTGGGCGATATCTGTGCAAGGGTCGTTGGCCACCCCCAGGTAGAGCGAGAACCGTTGGTCTCTAGATTCTAGATCGTTGGTGAAGGAGCTCCCTGTTGCCATGGTGAAAACCGCTGTTGCCATCTTTAGTACGATGGACGACGGCTCCACCGAAGAGAAATTGAAGCGCCGGTAATTCTCCAGACGAAAGCTTTCCAACTAGCCTAGACCCGCCGGAGTCTAGCTCGTAGCCCTGTTATTATCAGGCGACAGCTAGACGCGGCGGGGGTGAAGGCGCTCAAGTACGTGAGAGAAGGACGCCAGGGCGGGGCCAAGCGTGCGCCTGCCTAGAAGCTCGGAGCTCGCGCTGGACGCAAGCGTGCTCGGCGCAGAGCTCAGGCGGAGTAAGGAAGTACGCTCAGCGCACCGGAAGCCACTTGGAGAGAGCCATGGCGGGTTTGTCTGTGAGGGACCCTGCGGTGGACCGTTCACTGCGCTCTGTGTTCGGTGAGAAGTTTAAGGGTGCCCAGCGGCGGGGAAGGGCAGGAGGAGTCAGGGAGCGGCGAAACATGCCCCCCCCCAGCCACTCTGCCATCTTCTGAACCCGAACCGGTGGTGGGATCGGGCGTGGAGCCCGTTTAGCTTATCCTCTGGGCGGTCAGCCTGGTGGATTTATGGGCCAAGAGACGCTTCCCTTCGTCCGAGGTCCCGCCGCCTTTCTGCGATATTGTTGAGGGAGTTGGGCGAGCGTTCGTCCCTCTGCTTATCCTTCTTGAGATCCAGTTATTTGGAAGCGAGGGCGCATGCTGACAGCCGTTTACCGCCCCATAGTACTTCTCACCCCCTATTCCGTGGTGTGGGGTAGATATCCTTGTGTCTTCCCCTGCCCCAACCCCACCCCAGCCCCTTAAGAACTTTCTTTCCTTGGCGTGTTACCAGTAACAGTTTAGTGATAAAGAGTAGCAGCCACCTGGTGCCCTAAGGTGGGTTATAAATGAATGAATGAATGAACGAGTAAGACCTCTTAGAAGAATTCTAAAAAGGATTGATAAACTCTGAGTAAAAATTTGCCAACTGAAATAAGTTGCTCTTCTAAGGATTTATGGTGCTTTTTAAAGCACCTTTTGAAAAGGGTCACAACTAAACAAGGCAGAATAATTTTTATAAATTCCCTCAACTTCATTCGTGGACTTTCACTTCTAAATGTTCTGTGTGTGTCCACATGTGGACATTTGAACCTCTTTTAACTTTGGGGGAGTAGTCATTGGACGGGAAATAAAACTTTGGGATTTTCACTCAGGTTAAGCAAATTCTAACACTGGGACATCAGTCTGAGAACTAACATTTAGCAGTGCTAGCAGCTGTTTTATTTAGTCTTCTCAGTGGTTGCTTTTTGTTAGCAGACACAATTAAGAATCTTATCAGGAGTACCATAGAACTAGGATTTAGAGCACTCGGTGTTTTGAGAGATCTGCTACATTCTCAATGATAAAATTAGTTTTATTTGCTTACTTTCTCACAAAAGCTCTATGTTGCAAACTCAGAATTTGATCTTCCCTTCCTTAGTGGGGAACATTCCTTATGAAGCTACGGAAGAACAGCTAAAAGACATCTTTTCTGAGGTCGGACCTGTTGTTAGTTTTCGGTAAGAGCCCCATTCTTTTGCTTCTTGATGGGGGGAGTGTAGTTCTTAAAAATTGCCACAGCATTGGCCATTAGGAATAATAAGTTGTCTTTTTTTTAAGTTGTGTTTTTTAATAGTGAGCTTTTAATGTGCATTAAAAAATTAACTGTATTGATATGTAATTCACATACCATAAAATCCATACACATTCTTATCTAAAAGATGTGTATAATTTAAAGTGGTTCAAGGGGTTTCGTAAGGCAGTGTCAGAATTACATGGTTTGATGCTATCGTGAGCCAAATTACAGCATGGAGATGTTAGCAGGAACCCTGTATGTGTGTGTAACATTTGTGTCCGATACTTGGTTCTGTTCTCCAGATTAGTATATGACAGAGAAACAGGAAAACCAAAGGGTTATGGCTTCTGTGAATACCAAGACCAGGAGACAGCCCTTAGTGCCATGCGGAACTTGAATGGGCGAGAATTCAGTGGTAGAGCACTTCGAGTGGATAATGCTGCTAGTGAGAAGAACAAAGAAGAGCTGAAGAGTAAGTATAAACCCAAGTTGTATGAAATACCTGCTCATAAAGATGTAACAGTGGAGATTTTCTTTTTAGGGTATGCTCTAGAATATGTGATGGTTCCCCACACAGTATCTTTCCTTGACTGACGAGGTACCTTAATTAAGGAAGTCTGTACTGTATATACTCATGTATAAGCCAAGTTTTCCAGCACATTTTTAATGTGTTTTTTGTGGCAAAATTAGGTGTCTCTGCTAATATTCGGGTCGGCTTATACTCAAGTATATATGGTGTCTTACAGATAAGAGATAAAGTGGACAATGAAAGTCATCCTTACTGTTTCCAGAAATTGATTTCCAGTTAAAGATGACTTTATTCAGGCTCACCATGCCATCAGTAGGTATGAATCATGTTTTTAGTGTTTATATTCTTAGACCACATTGCCAGATCTATAATTGGTACTAAGCCATCATCCATCCCCTCTTCTCCATGAAATAATAGAACTGAAAATTCAATTTTGGAATTAGCATCTTCTATTTAAAACCTTTTCTTCTGTAATGTTTTATCAGGAGAAATTCACATGCCTCATTTCCTACACAATCATAATCTCCTGTTTTGGAGTGAGAATATAAATTATACTCTGTCACTTCCATAGAAACTAAGGTCTTGCAAATCACCTATTTCTGAGCTCCAGGGAATTTTTAAGTTAGCAGCTGGTCCTGGAAAGTAGATACTTAGGGAGGAAGATGCTTTAACTCTTTATTTTTATTCCCTTAACTCCCCAATCAGGCCTTGGCACTGGTGCACCTGTCATTGAGTCACCGTATGGAGAGACCATCAGTCCTGAGGATGCTCCCGAGTCCATCAGCAAAGCAGTTGCGAGTCTTCCACCAGAGCAGATGTTTGAGCTGATGAAACAAATGAAGGTGGGAGGATGTATTGGTTTACGAACAAGTACAATCATGTCAGATTTTTAATGGGATGATTGATTAAATGGAAGTGGGTTCCCTGAGCTCCAAAAAGGTATACCTGTAGACCATCATTTCCTATTCCTTCAATATTATGTATACACAGTGTATTTTATGTACTATGCGAAAGAGTTCCCTATTTTTGTACACAGACATACCTATAACACGCAATCTGACAGAGTTTTGTGGTCCATGGGAATCAAATATAAATTATTAAAATATGGTTGGTGCGTTACCCCTAAATAATAGTATTAAGGAATCTAAAATGCCTCTTCCTACTCTTAGCAGAGCCCTGGTAGTGTAGTCGGTTACTTGTTGCTAAACCACAAGGTCAGCAGTTTGAAACTACCAGCTGCTCTGTGGGGGAAAGATGAAGCTTCCTACTCCTGTAAAGGTTTATAGACTTGGAAATCCACAGGGTCGCTATGATTTGGAATTGACTCAGTGGCAGTGAGTTTGGTTTGGAAAGCTCTTTTCACTCTTGCCTGACGTGGCCAAGCTTTTGTATACTATGCAAAAACCATTGATAACTTGAAGAGCTTTTGGAATATTACTTTTCTCACATGGGGATGGCACTAAATCACTATCGACCTCTAAGGAGTAAGTAAGGAACTCAGTAATGAAACCTGTATATCTTCTCAGCTTTGTGTCCAGAATAGTCCTCAGGAAGCACGCAACATGCTGCTGCAGAACCCTCAACTGGCGTACGCCTTGCTGCAAGCACAGGTGGTGATGAGAATTGTGGATCCGGAGATTGCTCTGGTGAGTTATTCTGGTTCTTTTTTTTTTAATCATTTTACTAGGGGCTCATACAACTCATCACAATCCATACACACATTAATTGTGTTTTTTTTTTTAATCATTTTACTAGGGGCTCATACAACTCTTATCACAATCCATACACACAT
>NW_022103942.1:2346580-2354267 GCF_000313985.2 Echinops telfairi | reverse complement strand
TCCCCACCAATTTGGATCGCTTGTTGTTCCCTTGTCCCTGAGTTTGTGAACACCTCTTCCCTTCCCCCCCAACTCATGAGTTTGTCTTTTTACTTTTTAGAAAATCTTGCATCGCCAGACAAATATCCCAACGCTGATGGCAGGCAATCCTCAGGCAGTTCATGGCGCTGGTCCTGGACCAGGATCCAGTGTGCCAATGAATCAGCAAAATCCTCAGGCTCCCCAGGGCCAGTCTTTGGTAGGGTTTTATCTCTTTATATTTCCATTATCTGCCTTAGAACATTATTTAATTCCATGGAGGCCATATTAGAAGCAGAATGACGAGGAACCATTGATGAGAGAGAATCATTTTTATTTCCAAGCATTAACAAAAAAATCCATATTACAGAGTACATGGCAACTAAATGACTACAAATTCCGTCTACTCTGTGCGCGTGCGCGTAGGCCTCACATTGTGGTTGGCACTCCAATATTTCATGTGCATTACCTCACTTCATTTATATAGTTGTTGTGTGAAGTTAGTATCTTTATTGCCACACTTATTGATGACAAAAGTAAAGCTAATTTTCCAAGCAGGCCATAAAACCCTAAAAACTAGAAAATGCAATGCTGATAAACTTAAAAACAGAAATTCTGTATAAAAAAGAAATAACCAAAGACAAAGATGAATTGTTAAAGAGAATTTGTTGCAGGTGTTATCGAAAGCAGGCTACTCACCATAATGACGAGCCCTTACTCAGATTATTTAGGACAATGAAAAATTATAAACATTCTAAATGTGCAGTCACTAGAAGAAAGAATCAAGTACATTTTGTTTATCCATTGGAATACTCTATAATTGTTAAAATTATCACACACATCCATCAACATGAATAACTCAAAAACAATTTTGTGTGGCAATTAGATGGGATAGGATATGTAGTGTCGACACAGATAACTCAAAAACTTGAGTAAAGTAAACTTATTTTACCATTCAGAAGTAAAATAAGTGAATGCTAGAAGCATTCCAAAATGTAGGCTATATATATTTTAGTGTAGATCTTGACAGCATATTGAGGAAGCTGAGCAAAAGAAGATAGTTTGATGATTTATATAAACATTTAAAATGTCCATCAGAATTCTTAGTGATTATTTAGGGAGGAAGGGAGATGGTGTAATTGAAGAAGACCATGTCGGAGACTTCAATTGCGTAGCGATAGAGGGTTACGTAATTTTCTCATCTGGTTGTTGTGTATATGATTTCTATATCTGAGATTTTCCTTAGCAAACAAGGCTTCTGGTAAATTAGTGCTTGGTAAAGTAAAAGGACAACGAAAAAGAAGCACCTTGATGAGATGGATTAACACAGTGGCTGGCTGCAACAGTAGGCTCAAACAACAATTGTGAGGATGGCACAGGACTGTGCAGTGTTTTGTTTGGTTGTACATAGGGTTACTATGAGTCAGAACCGACTCACTGGCACCTAACAACAAGCTAATAAAATCACCAGTAACCCAATAGAAAAAATGGCAAAAGACATGAAACTAGTTCACAAAAGTAGAGATACACATTGTATAAAATGTTTCACCTCAAAATAGGATACATGTAAAGAGCGATGTACCCATTTCTATCTATCAGATTGACAGGTAAGCAACTTGGGTTGCACAAAAGTATAGGGCAGCCAGACAGTAAATATTTGGGGATTTGAGGGTCATGCTGTTTGTTAGAACTGTTCAGTTCTGCCCTTGTGATGTTGAAGCAACCTTAAATGATATGTAAATAAATAGGTGTGTTTGTGCTACAATAAGATTTTATTTTTAAAAGGCAGATATAGTCTATGGCCCATTCTTTAGCAGTTCCTGCTATAAATAAATAATGAACCTTGATAGTGTTATGCATAAATGTACAAAATTATTGACTTACTGTCCTCCTTGCAGAAAAAAATGATTCAGTGCCCCCCATAATCCAGTGTAAAGTGTAGGTATTTGCTTTTGCAGCACCCCCTGAGGGAGTTGTATGGCCCATTTTGGGAAATACTGGTGTAATGCACAGGTTCTCAAACTTGCTTGACATACCACCTTCTTTTTCAGAAAAAAAAATTACTCGGTGCCCCCCTGGCCATTAAAAACTATTGTAGTATAGCACATTAAAGTACAGACAACTGCTTTTGCAGCCTCTCTGGATCATTCCAGTATTCCCCAGGGGCAGTATTTCCCACTTAGGAAACACATTGGGCTGTTACATGTACAGGGTTCCAAGCTCAAACTCCAATTTCCCTGGGGGAGAAGGTGAGTCTGTCTGCTTTCATAAAGATTTAGGGTCTTCTAAACCCTAAGTTGCACATCTCCTCTGTCCTAGAGGAAGACTAGTGGTTGAAATCAATTCAATGGCAGTGGGTTGGTTTGGGATTTTTAAAACATTGGAAGTAAACTGAGGCTGGATGAGGTTTATTGGTTCAAATTAGCATAATTGTAAGGGACAGATGTAGAATTTGATCCTTGCTCTGTCTTTACCTAGTTTTCTCATAACTACCTCATTATAGGGTTTCCTCTTTTTTATTTTAAGAGTTTTGTTTCTGTTCAGTATTTCTGAGGATACCCAGCAGGTATTTTTTGGTGGGGAGGGGGTAACTTACCTTTCATTCTTTACTGAACTCTTCTAAGAGGCTGCTCAGTTCTTTGGGTAATACACAGATGAAAAGGTGACATTCCTTTTCTTTCAAGGAACTTAAATGTAGCATTGAAAAAATTCTTTATGTTCTCTCAAACCCAGAATTAAGTCTGGTTCTGAGACAGAGATGAGAAACGATTGGTCAAATAATTATTTCATCTAAAAAAACTTAGACTGCCAGAAATTATTTCAGAAGTAGTCCTGGCCTTCTCTTCTCCAGGGCATTTTTTAAACTCTTATTACCAGGTCCTAGTTGTGAAGTCAGGCACAGGCACTACTGTTGCCTTGTCCCATAGATAAGACTTGGTGATTTCAACATTGCATTTCAAGAATATGCTCCATCTGAAACCACGATACGTATAACCAGATTCCTCACACATATGTAATTTGCTTCTGTGGAATTCACGGTATTACAAAACTAATGCTACATATCTAATACATTACAAATGTAATGCTATACCAAAAAGATGTTGGGTAAAATACTGCAGAGTTTTCAATTTGCAGTGGATTTTGAAGTCACAGGCTTGGTATATTGAATCTCTTTGCAGGCAGGTACATACTCTGGTTCTTCTCTTTGTCAGGGTGGAATGCATGTCAATGGTGCACCTATGATGCAAGCTTCTATGCAGGGTGGAGTTCCAGCACCAGGGCAAATACCAACTGCTGTAACAGGACCTGGCCCTGGCTCCTTACCTCCTGGAGGTAAATTTCATATAGAGTACTTTGCTCAAGTGTTACTACAGCAAATGTCCCAGGATACCCAGATTATTATGTGGCAAAGGGATTTGATGAATGATAAGGAGACATCTAAAAAGTTTATATTCCAGTTGAAGGAAGTAGTTGATTTTCTTCTATACAAATTCTATCTGATTAATAAATCAGAGAAAGTACAGTGGAAAAGTGCAGTAAAATTTCCTAATTAAAAACAGGAAAAATGGAATGAATGGAAACTTAATCAAACCAGAAAAAAAGATAGGGCAAAGGGAAATGTAGACAAGGTAAGTCAGTGGAACAGTAAGATGGAAGGAATAAAACCAAATATAATTGTCATTCCACTAAATGTATATGGACTGAATTCTCTTAAAATCCAGGCTTAAGGTTAAAAAAGTATGAATAAAACAGACTCAGAATACATGGCCACATTTCTTATCATATATAATACACATAGAATTGTTTCAGGATAATCAGACTAAATGAAATTTTCAAAACTACGTGTTCACTCAAAGTATATCTATAGGCAATTCGTAGAGCATTGTCATTGTATTTATAATTTTACTTTTCAGTAGTTATGATTGAAATATTCCTAAATTTAAGTAATTAATGAAATAATGATTTTTCTATTTTTCAAAAACAGCCATATGAACACTTTGAAAAACATGGCTAGGATAAATAAATAAATAAAAGGCATGGTTAGATATCAGTATTAGTATTTTTAATGTGACAAACTTCTTTGTTGTTAATTTATATCATATGACTTAGAGTGATTACTCTAGGAGGGATAATAGGAATCTCAATTCTGTTTTGTAAAGAAACTATCGTGAATATTCGTATAAGCCGAGTTTTTAAAATTAATTAACTTATTGTTTTATTTTTAAAAGACTTTTATTGGGGGCTCTTACATCTCTTATCACAAACCATACATTCATCCAGTGTGTCAAGCACCTTTGCACATATGCTACCATCATCTTTTTCAAAGCATGCTCTTCCCACTTGAGCCCCTGATATCAGCTCCCCATTTCTCCCCCTCCCTCCTCCGTCTACCCTCCCTCACGAACCCTTGATAAGTTATAGATTATTATTTCCATATCTTACATCATCCTCAATCACCCTCACCTACTTTTCTATTACTCATCCTCCTGGGAGAGGGTTCTAGGTTGATCCTTGTGATCTATTCCCCCTTTCTGCCCCTACCCTACCCTAATCCTCATGGTATCTCATTGTTGGCCCTGAGGGGTTTATCTATCCTGGATTTCCTGTGTTTGTGGGCTCTTATCTGTAGCAGTGTGTGTGCTCTGGTCTAATCCGATTTCTAAGGTAGAATTGAGGTTATGATAGTGGGGTGAAAGAAGCACCAAAGAACTAGAAGAAAGTTGTGTGTTTCATTGGTGCTATACTGTACCCTGACTGGCTAATCTCTTCCCTGTGACTCCTCTGTGAGGGGATGTCCAGTAGTCTACAGATGGGCATTGGGTCTCCACTCCATGCCCCCCCAATTCACATTGGGTATGATTTTGTTCTGGGTCTTAGATGCTTGATAACTGATCCCATCACCACCTCATGATCACACAGTCTGGTGTGCTTCTTCCATGTGGGTTTTGTTGCTTCTCAGCTGCATGGCCGCTTCATCTTCAAGCCTTTAAGATCCCAGACTCTATATCTTTTGAGAGCCGGGCACCATCAGCTTTCTTCACCACATTTGCTTATGTGCCCATTTTGTCTTCAGCGATCGTGTTGGGAAAGTGAGCATCACAGAATGCGGGATTGTTAGAACATAGTATTCTTGTGTTGAGGGAGTACTTGAGTGAGGCCCAATGTCCATCTGCAGCCTTAATTCTTAACATATAGATATGAGTACATAGTTCTATTCCACTCTCGTTATATGTATATTTACATATATATATGCCTGTATCTAGGCCTCTATAATAATGTCCTTTGCCTCCTGTTTCTTTCCTCTATTTCCTTTTACTTTCCTCTTGTCCCACCATCATGCTCAGCCTTCATTCAGGTTTAGTAATTCCTTGCTGCTACATTGCCCTTGATTGAGCCCCACTATGCATCCTACGACCTTCCTACCATTGAGTTTAGTTCACTTGTTGTTCCCTTGTCCCTGGGTTGGTTCTCCACCCCTTCCTTTCTCCCACCTCCCGTTCTCCTATACCCCCCCCAGAACCATTGGTTCCATTCTTTTCATTTCCAAATTACTTATCCAACATATCTTATCTTGATAGACATGTAGATACTTTAATAAGTGCAAAAACCAGGCAAAGCCAAATAAAACAACAAACAAAGTCAAAACCGACAAAACGATAACAACAGAAAACAAAATAACAGTAACACAAAGAAAGCCACTAACAAAAATGGAAAAGCCTATGAATAGTTTAAGGTCTGTTTGTTGGCCTTTAAAAGTGTTTTCCAATCGTGTCTATTTTCTTTATTTCCTGGGGATTTCGTCACTCTGCTCCCCCTGCTGCTCTGCTGCATGCCCTCAGTGCCTCGCCCCAGCGTGATGGGGCCAGACCGTGCACTATATCCGCACTATGTCTCCAGTGCTGTCCTCTGTAGTGCCATGGTTCAATGAGGTATGCCGTGTCCTGTGGTGGGGCCGGCCCTACAGTTCTCCCTATGTGTTGTCCTCTCCGAGCAGGAACATCATCCTTGGGGCTTGGTAGACCAGGATGTCCTCTCCTCCTTCTCCATCCCTTTGCATTTCTCCCGTGTGCTCTAATCTGTCGTGCCCCTCTCCCCAAGTTGTAGCTCCAGTGCTGTCCTCTGAAGTGCATTTTTCTGAGGCGGGGTGATTTTCCACATAGTGGCCTCTCTGGTGGTTCCCTGGTACATGCCAGTATGTTGTATTCATGTTTTGGCGCATTGGGTTAAAGGCTGGTCTTTCTCTCCCTCTCCCTGTGGTGATATAAACAATACACTCCCCTTGGGTGGGTTAATATAAGCCAAAATTTTCAGCACATTTTTATGCAGTTTTTGTGCTAAAATTAGGTGCCTCAGCTGACAATCGGGTCAGCTTATACTCGAGTATATACGGTAGTCCCTTTACTAAGTTGAAATTTCTACAAACTCAGGAATTTCACGTATCCTATACTGTTACAGGAAATTATCTTTCAATGAAAGAAATATATTCTGTATTTTGTACATTTTTGAGTTATAGGTGCCACACTCATTTTAAAATGTCATGCCTTGTAATATGATTATAGTCCATGATATGTATGATTCACATGAGTTGAAAACCACCCAGGGTGGTCTATGAGACAAGTTTACTTAAAACATAAAGAAATTTATAAGATGTATAAAAGAAGTATAATTCATATGAAAAAGTATAGGGAAAGCCCTGTCTGAAGGAAAATTATTATGTTGTTAAAAAAGATAACACTAAATATTACTTTTAAGAAATTAGAAAAATAGAAAAGCCAGAAGTACCCAAGACAAAGGGAGTAATAAAAGTAAAAGTTGAAAGTAAATTTAAAGCAGTTAAGTAATTAAACTTTCAGATGATTTCTTTGCTAAGCTTGTAGCATTTATAGTTCAGAAGTTATTAAAACTTGAAGTACCACTAAGATTTTTCAAGCCTCAAGTTGCAATTTCAAAAGATACTCTGGGCATTGACATTGAATACCCTGATGTCAGATGGATCCTGACTGAAAGCAGATAATACCAGGAAGATGTGTACTTGTGTTTTATTGGCTATGACAAGGCATATAACTAGATCCTAACAAAATATGGATCACTTTTAGAAGGCTGGAAATTCCAGAGCACATCATTTATATTTCATTCTTTTTTTGTATAGGGTTGCTATAGGTCAGAACTGACTGGCACCTAACAACAACAAAAATTTTAAGGTATCCTACAAAGCTCTGGCTATCGATATGAGAGAAAGCTACCTAGTGGAAAATGTGTAGCAAACATGAGTAGATACTTCAAAGAGAGTCCACCACATGGCCAGCAAAAACAAACTCATTTCTAGTCAGGGGAGTAAATAGACAATGAAATTTCACTCTACTTACATGTATTAGAGTAAAAGAAATTTAAAGAGAAATGATTCCTGATATTGGTAGAAAAGTGGTACTCATATATCACTAATGAAAATGTGAAGTTTTCAGCTTTTCTAGAAAGTCATCTGTCATTGTTAATATTAAAAACTCATACACATTTTGACCCACAAATTCTTACGGAATCTGAACAGTTCTATTTTTTTTAATCAATTTATTGGGGCTCATACAATTCATCACAATACATAGGTCAATTGTGTAAAGCACACCTATACATTTGTTGCCCTCATCATTCCCAAAATTCGCTTTCCTCTTGG
>NW_022103942.1:2320736-2345029 GCF_000313985.2 Echinops telfairi | reverse complement strand
GTGTGCATAAGCAAATGTGGTGAAGAAAGCTGATGGTGCCTGGCTATCAAAAGAACAGTTCTATTATGTAATATTATAAGAGGGTTTCCAAAAGTTTGTGGGAATATTTTATTATCGTTGACTTGCTTTTTTTTTTTTACAAATTGTAGTACCCATAATAAAAGCAGTTATGCCCCATAACTCTTTCTGCCACATATGTCTTGAGATCCTAAATCTTTATGTGTATTGTGTTGGTAAATGGTCTGGATATAACGTAGTATGTTATTGCTAGAAGAGAGATTTGGAATCATGTCGACTCCCAAACTTCAGTGTGTATCACTAAAAGTACTATTAAAACACTGATTGCTCGTAACTCTTACCCCAAAAGTTTCTAATTGAGTAGGTCTGGCATGGTGCCTGAGGATTTTTATTCTGCTAAATTCCTCTTCTGAAACCACTGATGTGGCCCAATTCTGTCATTTCACAGATGAAGAAGCCTCAGAATATATTAATTGTAGCAAATCACTTGTTTAAAATTCCAGTTACTTGGCAGCAGAGCCAAGATTAGCTTCCAGTTCTTTGGGTTCTCAATCCGTAGGTTCTTGGTGCGTGGTATTTAAATGGAATAAAGGAATATCAAGTGTGCTTGCTTTTTTATAAACATTAATGAACTGCAAACAATTGCACTTGCCTTTTCTCTCCATTTGTAGCATACATTGCCTCTCTGAAGAAAAGAGAATTATGGCAATGTGGAAAAGACTAGACCAGAAATTCTGGTGCATTCGTTTCCAAAGCATTAAAGTAAACCAGTGGTCCGCAACCTATTAGACTCAGTGTCCCCTTTTGATAACATACTTTATAATGACTCATTATTATTCTGAAATGATATTCACAGGTTGTATTTAATGTGATTTAAAAGAATCAATGTAATGCTCAAAATTGTAATATAAAGAAGAAAAAAGATATTTAGAAACTTTTAATGTGTTTTATAAGATGTACGTTACTAAGAGAGGCTTGTACCCATACATGAATCCCATCATGAATCCAAAAGCTAAAAATGAAGTATTGTGTTTGGCAACTCTTATCAGAAGTGCTGGTCACATAATCAAAACTGTATTCACACATTTTCAAAATCCTTGGGAATAATACTGCCTCCCATGAAAATCCACTGGATAAGGAAGGGATATTGTTTTCCTGTATTGCTGAAGAGCTTCCTGCCAAGGTTTTGGTAGCGAATACGATTGAAATTTTCGTATCTAATTCACTTTTTTGGACACACATAAATTATTAGGAAAACAATTGCTACCTAGTCTACTCCAGCTCACGGTGTCCACATGTGTATAAGAATTAGAACTGAGTTTTTTAGAAATAGATCACCAGGCCTTTCTTCTGAGGTGCCTCTCAGTAGACTCAAACTGTCAATCTTTTGGTTAGCAGCCAAGTGTGTTCATAATTTGTGCCACCTAGAGACTGCATAAAGTAAAGTGGCAAATTCCATCTTCTGTGTAATTGCATTGTTTCATGATAGGATCTTTGTAAACTTTGCTTGTGGGCAGAGCGAGCAAATATGTAAACTCACCCAGTGTCTTAATCTGTGGTCTCCCTTCCCCCCATCCTCTTATTTTCAAGGGGGAATTCAGGGCCAAGTTATGCCGGGAAGTGGACCAGTATCCTTGGAGTGGGGACAAGGTATATAAAAATTCTCTTGAAACATTTTGTGTACAGAATAAATGGGTTTTCTATTCAACAATGCATTTTGTTTTGTGGTGTAAACTGTAGTTCCCATAATGCAGCAGTACTTACTGCACTTCTTTCTGGGTGTCTCATTTCATTTCATTTCATTTCTCCTTTCCTGTCCCTTCTTGCCTTCTGAGCCTTATTCTTGGGCAATTGATTCCCTTTTGATCTATTGGTTGATTAGTCCAAATAATCTCTGTTGTGATTATTTACCTTATACTGAAAAACAAAAATCCCATGGCATAGAGTTAATTCCGATTCATAGCAACCATATGGGACAGGGCAGAACTGCCCGTGTGGCTTTCTAAGACTAATTCTTTACAGGAGAGTAGAGTACATGGAATGCCTGGTGGTCTTGAACTGTTAACCTTATGGTTAGCAGGCCAGAGTATAATCATTGTGCACCCGGGCTCCAGCCTTTTACCTTATGTTGTTGTTAGGTGCCATTGAGTAGGTTCCACACTCAATGTGACCCTATACACAACAGAACTAAACACTACTCAGTCCTGCTTGTATCATCCTCACAATTCTATGCCTGAAGCCATTGTTGCAGTCATTGTGTCAATCCATCTTGTCTAGGGCCTTCCTCTTTCGCGTCCCTTTTCCTTTGTGAAGCATGATGTCCCTTTCCAGAGATTGGTCTTCCTTTACAATATGGTCAAAATATGTAAGACAAAGTCTTGGCATCCTTGCCTCTAAGGAGCACTCTGGCCATACTTCTTCCAAGACAGATGGGTCTGTCCTTTTGGGAGTCCATAGTACTTTCAATATTTTTTTCCAGCACCACAATAAAAATGCATCAATTCTTCTTTTGTCTTCTTTATTCAAAATCCAACTCTCACATGTGTATGAGGCAATGGAAAATACCCTGGCTTGCGTCAGACTCACCCTATTCCTCAAAAGTAACATCTTTGCTTTTCAGTTTTCTAAAGAGGTCTTAAGCAGCAGGCCTAATGCAGTGTGTCTTGATCTTTTGACTACTACTTCCATAAGCTTTGATTATGGATCCAAGCAAGACAAAAATCTTTGACGTCAATCTTTTCTCCTATTGGTCAAGTTGTGAGAATTTTACTCTTCTTTATATTGAAGAGTAATCCATAGTTAAGGCTGCAGTCTTTGATTTTCATCACTTTATAGGCCTGTCTTACTGTTTGGTTGAAACTTTAGCCATGGCAGGGAGGTAAATAAATATTAATATCCAATTAATGTGGGTTGAATATAGTACTTTCATCTTTATCTACACTGTCTAATATGGAAGGCACTAAAAAACTTCTTGCCATTGAGTTGATTTTGACTCATAGTGACTCTGTAGGACAGAGTAGAACTTCCTCTGTAGATCTCCAAGATTCTAAGCCTTTATGTGAGTAGAAAGCCTCATCTTTCTCATGAGAAGTAGCTGCTGGTTTCTAACTACTGACTTTGCAGTTAGCAACTCACTATGCCACCAGGGCTCCGTAACCACTAAGGAGCCCCGAAAAGAGGCCCAGTGGTGCTGTATAGTAAGTGCAAGGTCAGTGATTGAAAGCTACCAGCTGCTCTGCAGGAGAAAGATGAGGTTATGTGATCCCTTAAAGATTTACAGCATCAGAAATCCTATATTGCAGTGGTTCTCAACCTTCCTAATGCTGCGATCCTTTAGTAGTTTCTCATGTTGTGGTGACCCCCCCCAACCATAAAATTATTTTCATTGCTACTTTATAACTGTAATTTTGTTACTCTTATGAATCGGGTGACCCCAAAGGGGTCACGACCCACAGGTTGAGAACCACTGCTATATTGGGTCTCGGTGGTTGGAAAATCAGGTAAATGGCAGTGGGCAGGAGCCATGAAGGCATTATGGGTTAGGTATTTGGCTGGTAACCACAGAAGTTAGCTGTTCAAACCCACCAACTGGTCCTTCAGAGAAAGCTGAGGTGATCTGTTTGCATAAAGATTACAGTGTCAAACCCTATATAGAGTTACTATGAGTCAAAAGAAACAGTGGTAGCAGGGATTTTTTTTCTTGTTTTCTCAACAGCTTTATTGGCACATAATTCACATATACAATTCAATAGTCATATTAAAAAAAGAGTTGTATAATCATCACCACAATCAATTTTAGAACATTCCTTCTTGTACTCGTTTTTATTAGTTCCCCATTATCCCTAACCTCCCATACCCCCAAGTTACCATTAATCCAGTTACTGTCGTTCTCGATTCACCTATCCTGGGTTTCATATACAGAAAAACAAAGACTATACTTTCAGGGATCATTTCTATAGTTCATATACAGAAAAACAACAACAGCAACAATATCAAATCAAAAACAGAAAAGCCTCAATAAGCAAAAAGTGATAAAAAGTAAAATAAGCTTAAAATGATTCAAAGGGAGATCAAATGATAAAGTGTTAAATTTTAAACTAATTGCATATGCAGTATTCTAATTTCCAGTATACTCTGCATGATGGCAAGGTTGTTCACATCCCTGATCTATGGGCAGAGGGAATTCCCTGGAAGCTTAGTCCATGTGCATTGCCCCTTTCATTTTTTTTTTAACTGAGACAACTTTAAAATGGAGATAAATTTGTTTTATAAATAATAAGGTATTGCATTTTTGTCCAGCTATATCTGCCAATCAACTTTACAATGCTGTCTGATAATAAAGCTGTTCACATCCCTGGACTGTGGTCTGAAGAGATTCCCCGGAGGCTTAATCTATGTGTGGGCCTTACACATGGATTTTAGGCTTCCACAATTTGAGCTCTAATACTTTCAGATTGGGAGGTTTTACTTTATGCTGTATACTTCCATCTTTATAAACAACCTTTTAAGTAGTGTGGTAGCACCTTACTTTTACAGGTACAGCTGGAAGCTCCAAATTTTTAAGTCACTTAGTTAAGGAAATAAATAAATAACTGCTATGTGGTAAACGTGGACTGGACTTGGTCTTCTCTTCCCAGTAGTAAGTGTCAGAGCTTAGGATTCAGAAGCTTCTTGACTTCATAGTAAATCCATTTTTGTCACTCCACACTGACTCTATTAACATCCCCAAACCTTCTTCAATGCTGTGTGTTCTTAATCAATTTGGTCGCTCTGTGATGAGAAAAGACTGCACATCAATGGCACTGAATTATACATGTAGAAGTTATGGGATTGGAGAATGTTTTGTTGTATGCATTTTTGCCACAAGCAGAAAACAAAAATTACATGAATAACAATGAGTTCAAGGAAGAAAAAAATGTTCTAGAATTGAATGTGATAATTGTACAACTCTTCTTTTAAAAAAAATCATTTTATTGGGGACTCGTACAACTCATCACAATTCATGCATACATCCATTGTGTCAAGCACATTTGTACATTTGTTGCCATCATCAATCTCAAAACATTTTCTTTCTACTTGAGCCCTTGGTATCAGCTCCTCATTTTTCCCCTCTCCCCAGGCCCCCTCCCTCACAAACCCTTGATAATTTATATATTATTATTTTGTCATGTCTTACTCTGTCCAACATCTCCCTTTATGTACTTGTCTATCCCCCAGGGAGGGGATTGTATGTAGAAACTTGTAATACAGTTCCCCCACCTTCCCTCAACCCTCCTGGTATCACCACTCTCACCACTGATCCTGAGGGGTTCATCTGTCCTGGATTCCCTGTGTTTCCAATTCCTATCTGTACCAGTGTACATCCTCTGGTCTAGCCGGATTTGCATGGTAGAATTGGGATCATAATAGTGTGGGGGGGTGTAGAGAAAGCATTAAAGAACTAGAGGAAAGTTGTATGTTTCATTGTTGCTACACTGCACCCTGACTGGCTTGTCTCCTCCCCGCAACCCCTCTGTAAGGGGATGTCCAGTTGCCTACAGATGGGCTTTGGGTCTCCACTCCGTCCTCCCCTTCATTCACAATGATATGATTTTTTTGTTCTGGGTCTTTGAGGCCTGATACCTGATCCCATCGACACCTCGTGATCACACAGGCTGGTGTGCTTCTTCCAGGTGGGCTTTGTTGCTTCTCAGCTAGATGGCCACTTATTTATCTTCAAGCCTTTAAGACCCCAGACACTATATCTTTTGATAGCCGGGCACCATCAGCTTTCTTCACCACATTTGCTTATGTTCCTGTTTTGTCTTCAGTGATCATGTCGGGAAGGTGAGCATCATGGAATGCTAGTTTAATCGAACAAAGTGTTTTTGCATTGAGAGAGTACTTGAGTGGAGGCCCAATGTCCATCTGCTACCTTAATACTAAACCTATAAATATATGCACATAGACCTATTACCCCATCTTCACATATAAATATATTTACATATATACATGCCTGTATTTAGACCTCTGTAAATGCCCTTGGCCTCCTAGTTGTTTCCTCCATTTCCTTTTACCTTACTCATGTCCCACTATCATGCTCAGCCTTTATTAGGGTTTCAGTAATTCCTCTCAGTTACATTGCCCTTGATGAAACCCTACCAGACCTCCTACAGCCTCCTCGGCATCAATTTTGGATCACTTGTTCCCTTGTCCCTGGACTCGTTAACACCACTTCCTTTCCCCCCAACTCCCCTCTCCCATTTCCCCCCAGAACCGTAGTTCCGTTGTACACCTCTTCTTGATATAATTGAATTATTGACTTGCATGATGTGGATGAAGTGCTAATGAAGCTTAATAAAAAGATTGCACTATGTAAGTGTAGAAAGCCTTAGCATATGGCTTATAAGTAAAATCCATTTTTTAAAAACGGTGTATTAAGGCATAGTGACCTTTACACTATGCGCCTTTTCTAAGGCATTGCACACTGAAGCTGATCATTGAAGGTACCGAACTAATCCTATGTTTTGCACAAATAGCTGGCAGCAGGACAAGCCCCTGGCCTTATACCTCATCTTTAAAAGCCTATGTTGTTGTGTACTCAACCTCCACCGCTAGCCATCATCAAAAGATCATTTATATACACCCAAAATATTTTTTGCATTAGTGAGAAAAGATTTGGATTTCAGTCATACTCTGCCCATCATTGGGCCTTTATTCGAATCGCTCTTTTATTTTTAATAGTTTTATTGGCATATACTTCACATATCATATGATTTGATTATTCAGTCACATTAAGATTTGTGCAATCATTCAGAACATTTTCTTCTCATACTCATTTCTTGCTGCCCATTTTCCCCTATCCTCCCCTGCCATGTCCCTAGGCCATTATCAGTTGCTGTCCTCTTTACATATAGCCAGCTGTCTTGGATTTCATGTACAGAAAATCATACAAAACAGACAGGAAGCATACAAGCAAACAAATTCAACAGAAAACCTTCAGTCAAAAAGAAAGCCGAAAATACTAAAAACAGAAACAACTTAGAATGGGTCAAAAGAAGATCAACGGTGATAAATTTTAACCTAACTACTTCATCCATAATCAGCTTTACAGTGCTCTCTGTCTGAAATCAAGGTTATTGACAACCCTCAGTTATGGGCAAAGGGGATTCACTGAAGGCTTGTGGGATCCCTGCAAGGGGCTTTTGGGCATATATTGTCATCTATAGCCTTCTGTTAACCACGTCTTCAGACTCTACGTGCTGATACTGTTCCCTCCTTCATATTTGGATTTTATTATTTACAGTCCTTGGATCAGAACATACAGGCTGGTGTGCTTCGTCCATGTGGACTCCGTTGATGCCACACTTACACATGATGGCTTATTTAAAGACAAGCCTTTAAGATCCCAAACACTATTCTTTCTGATAACTGGGCGCCATCTGTTTTCTTCTCCACATTTTGCTAAAGCTGCCATATCCTCAGTGATCTCTATATGAGGGTGAGCAGCAAGCAGGGCATGTTAAAAGAACTGATTGTTTTTAGATCAGGGCTAGAATTAAGTGTGAACCCAAAATCCATGCATGTATCTGATTTATATGTTTCTGGTTCACTTTAGAGACCACATGATCATTTTATGATAAAGAACATTATAAGATAACTTCTGTTGATGGTTTCATTAATTTAACCAGTGATACACAATTTGCTTATTACTTTTTAATGATATATAATTTTAAATAGTTGAGAAAAAAAATTATACAAGTACAGGCTTGTTTCAGACTGAAATGCATGAATTGTTGACTTGTACTGATTAAACACTTAAGTTTACATAAACTGTGTGTGTGCGTGTGAGAGAGAGAGAGAGAGAGAGAAGACAAAACTTTCAATAGCACTCATTCACAGAACTTCCATAAGACATCTTGCTACTAGTTATCCCTACACTTAATGGTGGTGAGTTTGGTTTCCTTTTGGTTTTTCTAGTCAAAAATTAATAAAAGGGAACGACTCCTGTTTTGAAGGTATATCAGAGATACCATCATAAAGAGACAAGATGAGATAAAGTTTTTCCTCCCACCAAAACAAAACTCACTGCCACTGAGTAGATGTCGACTCATAGTGACTGCACATTTTAGGGTAGATCTACCCTGTTGAGTTTCTGAGACTGCTAACTCTTAGTGGGAGTAGAAAGCCCCATCTTTCTCCCACAGAGGTTCGTGGTTTTGAACAGCTGACCTAGCAGTTAGCAGCCCAAGTCAGTCACTGCACTACTAGGTCTCCTTTCAGTACTCAGCAAGGGAAGTAAACACCTTTTAATTTGTACTATTTTTCTTAACTTTTCCTGGAAATCTTATGGATCAACATGAGACCACTGAATTCCTCAATTGAAGACAAGCCTTTAAGGTCCAGCAACAACAATATGCTTGGCAGTTCCAAACCTCCAGCTGCTCCACAGGAGGAAAAACTGGGCTTTCTACTCCCGTAATCAATTACAGTCTCAGAAACCCATAGGGGGTCATTATGAATCAGCATTGACTTGATGGCTGTAAGTTTTTAGAATGGGTAACAGGGATAGTTTGAATATAGAAATTCAAAACCATCCTTTAATTTTACTTACATATATGCTTAATGGTGTCGCAAGGAAACGTGGGGGCAAACAATCATAGCAGATGTGAAAATTGACAAAAGCTGCTGTTTCTGCCCAATAAATCATTGGCCTTCAAGTTTTATCCTGGAAGCTATTTTGTCAAAGTGGAGCTAGGTTTCAAAGATCCAAAGGAACTGATATTGTTTAGGAAGATTTGGTAGCCTGGAGCATGCTAATGAACTCTTGACTATTTAACGGACAAGTATAAATCTCCAGTCCCTGTTCATGTATATTTCTGCATATGCATGCAAGCTATTTTAAGTGCCTGCTGTTTCTCCTTTTGAACTTACTGCTTACCTAGGAACCTTACAGCACTCGCCCGTGGGACCCGCCGGGCCTGCATCAATTGAGCGAGTTCAAGGTACCCATTGTATCTACGAGTTTCCTTTTGCTTGTGGTGTTCAGGGTGGGACATTTGAGGAAAAAAGAGAGCTGCCTGGCAGTCATTCTCAGGTTCAAAACTCAAAAGAGTATAGTGTTTGGGGGTTTTTTCCCTCATTTTTTTCCTATTGGGGTCACAAGCCTAAGATTGACCTCTTTACACAGGGCAGAGACCATGGATGATAATGGGCATCTGTCTGAGGCTGTACTCTCTCCCTTCCGATGTCAAGAGGCTTGGATGGAATAGTAGACTGTTCACATATGCCAAGACCCTACCTATTTTGTGATTTTGGCCCTTGAACAGTAAGATTGATTGTAAAGAAAATCAAGAGCCTAAGTCTTCAAATTGCAGTGCTAATCTTTGGCAGGTTGCACCTCAGTTTTCTCTTTGTATAATTCCATCCATACCTCGGACATGGTACAAATTCTGCCTGCACCCTGCTTCTGTTCTTGAGCCGCAAGAAGATTCTGTTGTGGTGAGGCTTCACCCACTCTCAGGTGTCCGGGTTCTATTGTCAGTGGTGTATGACTGGTCATTTCTTGTTTCCTCATGTGCCCTTCACAGCAGTAACTTACTGTTTGTTTCCCTGTCAGTGCCGATGCAAGACCCCAGAGCAGCTATGCAACGAGGACCTATGCCCGCCAATGTTCCAACTCCTCGAGGTCTGTTAGGAGATGCTCCAAATGACCCACGTGGAGGCACTTTACTTACTGTAACAGGAGAGGTTGAGCCTAGGTGAGCACTAAAGTAGAAGGAAAAGATTGGAAAAGTTTGAGCATTCCCTTGCTTTGAAATGAAGCCTTTCGTTACCAGTCGTACCTGTTGGCCCACTTCAAAAGATCAATAAGATCACTAAGCACCTCGAGGGCAGAACTGACTGTGTCCTCAGAAAGTCTAACACAGATACCTATGTGAGAAAATGTGTGTTATTTAACAGTAGTAATGCTAATAGCAGTAATCATAATTGGCATTAATAGAGTATGTATGTGCCTGTGATGCTACTTTAAGTGCTTAGATTAATGGTTCTCAACCTTCCTAATGCTATGACCCTTTATTACAGTTCCTCATGTTGTGGTGACCCCCCAACCATACAGTTATTTTCATTGCTACTTTATAACTGTAATTTTGCTACTGTTATGAATCTGGTGACCCCTGTAAAAGGGTCGTTTGACCCCCAAAGAGGTCGCGACCCACAGGTTGTAAACCACTGACTTAAATCACACAACAAAGCTTTGAGGTATGGTTTACTATTCGTCCTATTTTACAGATGAAGCCACTGAGGCATGAAGTAGATGTGCCCAAGATCACATAGCTATGAGTGATCAAACGTAGATTTGAAACTATACAATCTGAATCTAGAACCAATATTCTTTCTCCCTATAATGTATTGCTTTATTTATAGATAGATAGCTATGCATTAATTTTCCCCTAATTATGAGTGCCCCTACCAAGTAGGAAATTATAGATTCTGTGAATGTATGTCTCTACAGCTTTTCTTCAACCTGTTTGGTTTTATTATTTTGTTAGCATCAATTCTTTGGTTGTACTTAACTACCCTCCTGGTTTACTCCCTTTGCATTGTTCTCTTTTAAAATAAAACCTTTTTCTCCATCCCTAGAGGTTACATGGGACCACCCCATCAAGGTCCACCCATGCACCATGTCCCTGGCCACGATACCCGAGGCCCACCCCCACACGAGATGAGAGGCGGTCCATTAACAGACCCCAGACCTTTAATGGCGGAGCCGAGAGGACCTATGATGGATCAGAGGGGTCCTCCCTTAGATGGCAGAGGTAAGAGTCCCCTTCACAAGGCTAACTGGTATAATGTGGGTAATGACCCTAACTGTCCTAGATTCTAAGGTGAAAAGTGCTGGGGAAATATAAGCAGGCTTCCAAAAGTTCATGGAAATGGTCTGTTATCTCTTAATTCCATTTTTCCAAAACTTTCTGAAGCCCCCTTGTAGGGTTGGCAAGGATTTCGAGGGTTTATTGGCATATCTGAGAAACCTTGTCATGGTTAGGTGGAGATGTGACTGGAGGAATAGATTTCTACCTTTCTTAACCTATTAGTAAAGGTGAGTGGCATTATAATAGTTTTCCTACAACTTCCTCTGTAGGTGTAAGGGATCCCCGAGGGATGGATGCTCGAGCGATGGAAGCACGAGCCATGGAAGCTAGAGGATTAGACCCTCGTGCAATGGAGGCCCGAGCGATGGAGGCCCGAGCGATGGAGGCCCGAGCGATGGAGGCCCGTGCGATGGAGGCCCGAGTGATGGAGGCCCGTGTGATGGAAGTCAGAGGAATGGAAGCCAGAGGCCTGGACCCAAGGGGCCCAGTCCCTGGGCCTAGAGGCCCTATGCCTGGTGGAATCCAGGGTCCTGGGCCAATGAACATGGGGGCTGTTGGTCCTCAGGGACCGAGACAGGTATATATGACACTGACCTTTAACTTCTATATGAAATCTCATCTATTCAAAAATTGGATATTGAGTCCAATGATCTGATTTGGCTGTGTCTTAAGCTTTTTACAAAGAAAAACCTAGCATTTCTTAACCTTAATTTTCCGGTCACTTAGCACGGTCATTTTCCAGCCACTAAGACTATAATCCAAAAGAGTAACTATATGCCATAAATTCAGTAAAGATTCCATTCTTTGTTGCCCCATATAGTCATATATGATAAAAAGTTAAATTTTATAACAGAACAATGTAAGCAAAGGACAAACTAGGAGCTCAGTAAAAGCAAAAACTGAGAAAAACAACAGTGTAGTGATGCTAACAAGATAATAAAACACACCCACTCACCCTCCCACGCATATGCCAAAAAAAACAAATAAACCCATTGCCATCAAGTCAGTTCCGCCTCAGTGACCCTGTAAGAGCAGAATTGTTCCTTAGGATTTCCAAAACTATAATTATTCATGTGATTAGAAAGCCTCATCTTTCTGCCATGGAGCCATTGGTGGGTTTGAATCGCCGACCTTATGGCTAGCTAGCCAACCCTACAACCACTAGAGTTCCTCTATAAGACTAAATAGGTTGGAAACAAAAAGCTATAGAGACATACGTTCACATCAGATATGTTCCCCCAAATACTTGCCTGGACCTCACCTCGAACGTAATTTTAAAAACCCTTTTAAAGCTACCCATAGGTGTAAACTCTCCCCCACCCCCCATGATTCTTATGTATACTAATTGAGACCCCGCTGGATTAGAGCATGCGAAGAGCTGTGATTGGTCATTTAGACAAATTTAGGTTTGCAGAAACCTATGTTCATTTACTAATATCACAGCCTGATTGAACGGTGGACTCTAAATTGCAGTTTGCTAGTGCTCATCTTAAAACAATGGAATTGAACTCTTGTCTCTCTCTTATCTGTACTTGGCCCTTTCCCACTCAGAATGTGGTCTAGCCTTGGATTGGATTGTCATCCCCTCCCTCTTCCCCCTAAGTTGGTTGTGGGAAGGTGGTATATGTGTATCTTACTTGAGTTCTTAGATGCTGCTAACTCCTTCATTTCCCTCTAGCCCCTCCACTGCCCCTGTTTCTATGTCTAGTATATAATTTCTGCCTTTTTTCCTTCTCCCCTCTATTTATGCTTATTTTTCCCCAAGTGTGTGTGTGTGTGTGTGTGTAAGAGAGAGAGAGAGATTAATTTCGCATATCAGACCTGAAGTGGAACATGAAAATTAGGCCAAAAAACTCAGATGATTTGTACAAGTTCAAAGAAACCAAACCAACTCCACTGCCATTGAGTCCACTCCAACTCATAGCAGCCCCTATTAGAGTTTTTTGAGCCTATAATTCTTTATGGGAGCAGACATCCTCAACTTAATCCCACAGAGCGGCTGGTGGGGTTTGTTTTTTGTTTGTTTATTTTTAATCATTTTATTGGGGGCTCGTACAACTCTTATCACAATCCATACATATGTACATTGTATCAAGCACATTTGTACATTTGTTGCCATCATCATTCTCAAAACATTTGCATTCTACTTGAGCCCTTGGTATCAGCTTCTCATTTTCCCCCCTCCCTCCTTCGTAAACCCTTGATAATTTATAAATTATTATTTTTTTCATGTCTTACATTGACCGATGCCTCCCCTCACCCACTTTTTGTTGTCCATCCCCCTGGGAAGGGGTTATGTAGATCATTGTGATTGGTTCCCCCTTTCTCCCCTGACCTTCCTTCCCCTTACGTTCCTGGTATGGATACGCTCAATATTAGTCCTGAGGGGTTGATCTGTCCTGGATTCCCTATGTTTCCAGCTCTTATCTATACCCGTGCACGTGCTATGGTCTAGCTGGATTTGAAAGGTAAAATTGGGGTCATGATAGTGGGCCGGGGGGGAAGCATTCAAGAACTAGAGTAAAGTTGTATGTTTCATCGGTGCTACACTGCACCCTGACTGGCTCGTCTCTTCCCCACAACCCTTTTTTAAGGAGATGTCCAGTTGCCTACAGATGGGCTTTGAGTCTCCACTCCGCACTCCCCGTCATTCACAATGATATGGTTTTTTGTTCTGGGTCTTTGATGCCTGATAGCTGATCCCTTCGACACTTCATGATCACACAGGCTGGTGTGCTTCTTCAGTGTGGGTTTTGTTGCTTTCAGCTAGATGGCCGCTTATTTATCTTCAAGGCTTTAAGACCCCAGACGCTATATCTTTTAATAGTTGGGCACCATCAGCATCCTTCACCATTTGCTTATGCACCTGTTTTGTCTTGTCTCAGCGATCGTGTCAGGAAGGTGAGCGTCATGAAATGCTAGGTTAATAGAAAAAACTGGAAAAAAAATACAACAAAGTGTTCTTGTGTTGAGGGACTACTTGAATAGAGGCTCAATGTCCATCTGCTATTTTAATACTAAACCTATAAATATATGTACATAGATCTGTTCTCCCATTGAAATATTTAAATATATTTATATGTCTATATGCCTGTATTTAGACCTCTATAAATGCCCTTTGCCTCCTAGTTCTTCTATTTTCTTTTACTTTTTTCTTGTCCCACAATCATGTTCAGCCTTCATTTGAGTTTTAGTAATTCCTCTCGGTTACATTGCCCTTGATCAAGCCCTGCCAGGCCTCCTACACCCTCCTCGCCATGGATTTTGGATCATTTGTTGTTCCTTTGTCCCTGGGGTTGTTAACACCCACTTCCTTTCCCCCCTCTCCCCCTCTCCCATGTCCCCCTGGAACCATGGTTCCCATTGTTTTCTCCTCCAGATTGTTTATCCCGCCTATCTTATCTAGATAGACCTGCAGAGATAATAATATCCACAAAAACAAGACAGAGCAAAACAAAGCAACAGAAGAAAAGAACACTGGAAAAAAAACCCGAAGACAAAAAAAAGAAAACCTTATAAATAGTTCAAGGTTTGTTTGTTGACCTTTACAAGTATTTTCTGGTCATGTCTCATGGGGTGCCACACCCTGGCCCCACAGTATTTTTGGTATTCCCCAGGGACTTCATTGCTCTGCTGCCAGCATTGTCCCCCATAGTGCTATGGGTCAATGAGGGACATCGTGTCTCTTGGTGGGGCCAGCCGTATGCATTGGCTACTCCGAGCAGGGATATCATCCTCAGGACTTGGTCGGCCAGGATATGCTCCACTCTCTCTTTTCCCCTTTGTTTGCTCCTGTGTGTTCTGATCAGACACATCCCTCTCCCTGAGCTTTAGCTTCAGTGCTGTCCTCTGAAGTGAATTCTTCTGGGGGGAAGGGAGGCTGTCCACATATTTGGGATTGGGGCCGCCCCTCAGGCCGCTCTATTGGTTCTCTACTTCATTTTGTTATGTTACATTCACGTCTAGGAGCACCAGGTTGAAGTCTATCCCTCTTTCTGATCTTGTAGTTAGCAGTCGAGAACATAACCTAACAGCACCGCATTCCAAGTTCACATTAAAAAGGAGCAAATCAAGGAAAATGACTCACTGCTATCAAGTCAATTTTAACTTATAGCGACCCTATAGGACAGGGTAGAAATGCCTTTGTGCATTTCTGAGACTAATTCTTTACAGGAGTAGAAAGTCTGGTTTTTCTCCCTTAGAGCAACTGGTAGTTTCAAACTGCTGACCTGGCTGTTAGCAGTCCACTAGGGCTCCTAAGCCAAAGAACAGAGCCTACAATTTTTTCACTGAACTTTTTTGTCCTGTTATCTGTAGTATGTGTGTGTCTGTGTGTGTGTCTTTATTCACCCCACTTTATATGAAATTGGATTTTTCTTGTATGTGACGACCCTATTCTCTATTGTTTTTCAAGTGATGCTTTAAGGATTTTGTTTGAAGTCAAGCATGAGTGTAATTGAACTCTGCTCTTTTTAACTGGAGGCAGTCATGTTTCTTGGTCTCTAGTGAAATAGATTTGCAACATGTTTTTTTGTGAAAAGTTATAAAAAGTAAATATTGGGCTAATAGTAATCTTTTCCCCAGACACTTTCCCATTTCCTTTCTACCTCTCAGCATTGTGATCACCTCTGCCTCACTTGTGGGATAGGGCCCTTTGAGACACACTACCCATGGCTGATTGAATACGAGGTTGGCAGTATCCCTGGGAATGTAGTTTCCCTAGTGGACCAGCCTCCATTATCTCTTAGAATCTGGTGGTTTTCTTTAGGATTTCCATTGAGAACAAGTTTCCAGAGTGTTCCCGGTTTTCCCTCTGCTTGTTTGGCTGACTTTTGCTTGATTTGATAATCCAATGTGCTATATGATATTTGCTCATAAAGCTGAAGCTGTTGTAAGTAGGTGTGTCTAAACTTGCTTGTTAATCTCTGGTTAAAGCCTACCCTCTGTCATTGCTAATTGGAAATAATCTCCAAAGTCATAAATTTGTTGGTTGTATTTTTTCCTTCCATATCCATATGCAGCTATTATTTGGTACATTGCTAACACTGGATTGTGGTTACCCATATGTGAGAAGTTCAGAAAAATCTCTCATCGCCTTTCTCTGTACACGTAGGTCCCAGTCATGCAGGGAGCAGGCATGCAGGGAGCTGGCATGCAAGGAGGAGGCATGCAGGGAGCCGGCATGCAAGGAGGAGGCATGCAAGGAGGAGGCATGCAAGGAGCCGGCATGCAGGGAGCCGGCATGCAGGCAGCCGGCATGCAAGGAGCCGGCATGCAGGGAGCAGGCATGCAAGGGGCAGGCATGCAGGGCGCTGGCATGCAAGGAGCAGGCATGCAGAGTGGCGCCCAGCCTGGTGGTTTCAGTCCTGGGCAGAATCAAGTCACTCCACAGGATCATGAGAAGGTAAGCAGCATGATTCAGTCTCTGTTTTTCATGCTTGCCATGTGGAGGGTGCTGGGTCCTCAGAATTCCTTTGGAAGTGTGCCTTAACTACAACTGCAGAACTCTTGTCATCTGCTTACATGAAAGCTGTGGGCCTGCTCCTATACTTATCTGCTGGCTGTCAACGGCAGCTTACTCAACATTTCACACTTCTGTGCCCCTTCCCACTTTTTCCTGGATATGCCAGCCCCACTGAGCCAAGAGGCCAAGGCCTCTTTCTTTGACCCTCAACAATATTCATCGAATCCCCATATCTCACATATCTTTCTGGTTTTGTTCTGACTTTATGGGGAGCTTGCTGTCTAATGGAAAAACTTGGATAAGGGAGACTTTCAAAGAGGGATTAAAGTCATTTTCTGGGGTTCCATGATAACCATATTAGTCTATAGCAGTGGTTTTCAACCTTCCTAATGCCACAACCCTTTACTACAGTTCCTCATGTTGTGGTGACCCCCAACCATAAAATTATTTTCAATGCTACTTCATAACTCTCTTTTTGCTACTGTTATGCATCAGGCGACCCCTGAAAGGGTCGTTCAACCCCCAGAAGGGGTCGTGACCCACAGGTTGAGAACCACTGGTCTACAGGAACTTTGGGTTCATGAAGATGTATGTTTCACATCTAATCTTAGGCATTTTCATTTGTACACGTTCTCACTATGTCTTTTCTCACTAGCTGCTTTTTGGTGGCTGTTTTTTCTGGGTGTGAAATACCTCCATTCCCCATTTTGTTCGGCATCTCACTACAGTAGCATTTGGGGCAGAAGCTGGTAGTGTGTTTGTTTGTTTGTTTGTTTATTTTTAAGCTATTATTATTAAAGCACATTACCTTTGTTCTACACAGGCTGCCTTAATTATGCAGGTTCTTCAGTTAACTGCAGACCAGATTGCCATGCTGCCTCCTGAGCAAAGGCAGAGTATCTTGATCTTAAAAGAACAGATACAGAAGTCCACTGGTGCACCTTGAGAGGTTGGTGAGTACACTTGATCACACCGGAGGCAGACATATTGCTTGCGCATTATGGGTATATGCTTTCAGCTTGACCCAACAAGATTATTTTCTCTAAGGTCCTTATTCATCATACAAACCCTTTTTCCTATAAGGATAAGTTCAGGCCATAGAACATTCTTTCATTTGTTGAATTCAGAATAATCTGATTTTAACTGTAGGGTATAGTTGGTTATATATGTTGGACTGCTAATTGCACGGTCTGTTTTTCGAACCCACCAACCACTCCATGGGAGTAAGATGAGGCTGTCTGCTCCTATAAAGATGTACAGCCTTGGAAACGCAGTGATGCAGTTCTACTCTGTCCTAGAGTCGTCATGGGCCAAAATCGTCTTAATGGCTGTGGTTTGTTCATTTTTCTTCTAAGTGACAAACATAAGAAATAACCAATGTAACCAAATTTCTGAAATCCAGAAATGGAGACAGTTAAAAGGCTCAGCTTTCTCAGTCTCATTCTTCGGACATTGCCTCTGAATAGTTTGGTGTATAACCTTCCAGTATTCATTGTATTGTTCTATCATTTTATTGTCTCATATATGGAAAATACAAAGCATGTAAATAAAGTGTACCAATATTTTCATTCCCAGTATTTGTTTTATATTGAACATTTTGATGTTAAACTATATAAGGTAGCAATTATCCACTGTCACTACCAGTTTCTATACATTCTAGACATTGCGGTACATTGCCACTCCTAATTTTTCTTGCTCATTAATCAGGTAAATAGGATCCAGATAACCTGTTTTGGAAAGAATCATGTGACCTAATGATTACAAGTTGTCTTTTAAATATGCACACACACACCCCCGAGTATCTTTGTGTTTCAGAAACAATTCCATGTTATAGAAACTGTTTATAGTTCACATTTTTCCAGTGTCAACTGGAATAATTACCTGTTGAATTTCTACTTTTTTCCATCCATCATATTTTCCTATCCACCCACATGTTATTATTTAATAGTGAACTTATTTGCACATATTATCAGTCTTAAATTGTATTCTGAACTGCCATTTCAGAAAACAGGGAGTCAGTGCATAGTGAGTACAGAGCTTTTATTTGGGGTGATGACAAAGTTTTGGAAACAGATAGTGGTGACTGGTAAACGACATCATGACTATAATGAATGTTCCTGTAATACGCATTTTTAAATGGTTAAAATGGCACATTGTTGTTTATTGTGTGACTGTCATTAAGACATCTGAATGTAGACAGGAAATGACCATACTTTGGGAAGCAGGCATAGATGGCTGGCTGGCTATGCCTTTGATCAGACTACTATTTGAACACTTCATTCCAGACAACCCAGGGCTCTGTTTTCTTCACTACATGCATGCTATCGAACTCAGATGAATAAATAAACCTTTCCTCTCTTCTACTTCTAGTTTATTTATGTAAGCATTCTTACAATGTGCAACAGTCATTACTGTGTTTGGGTAAGAGTGGTCGTGTATTAGGGACCTTCAAAACATCCATGGGAAAATTATATTATCCTTTAATTCCACTTTCCATGAATTTCTTGAAGCCCCCTGGTATTGCTGGAGGTTCTCCCATGAAGTATTCTTGCTTATAAAATAATTGCTTGTCTCAGTCTTGCACATTAACCACAGGCAAAGGTTTTATGTATGTCTGTTGCTTTGGGGTTTTGAACTCAGGTTTACTGGAAGTTGCAGGGTCTTGTGTACCCTTCCGCAGCAGTGATACCTTGAATAGCTGTGTACAGTATCAAAGTTACATGACTGCTAACTCGACCAAAGTCCCCATTCCGTTTTTACCATTTTTTAAACAAACTGTACTCATTTGTCTGTGTATGGTTTATTGCAGGTTTTTAGTGGCCACGGTTTTGTGTATTTGCTAGTACTTTTTGCATATTGTGGCCAAAATGTTGGCTCTTCCTTCATCCTATGTCTAGCTAGTTATGGTTCATCTCGGCCATCATTGACAGACTAATGTATCATTCTCATTAGATCAGTAGCTCTCAGTCAGCGGCAGCATCGTCACTCCCCCTTCCACCCCAGAACATTTGGCAGTGTCTAAGGACATTTCTTAGTTATCAGAAATAGAGCAGGGTGGGGTGTATTACTGCTATTAGTGAGTCCAGACATACTGCTAAACATTCTATTGTGCATAGGACTTCTGCACACACCAAACAGTTATTTAGCCCCAAATGTCAGTGGTGCTCAGGTTGCCTGCTTGCTGTATGGGATGATTGCTTGTGGAAGACAGAAAGCAGAGATCTTGGAAACCTGGCCCTGGTGATTTGGAGTGTTCTTTCGCACACCCTCCTCCCAGCCTTTTTATTTCTTTATTTTTCCTCAAATTTGGAAAAGAGAACTTTGTCACCACTCCTAATGACTCTCTCCTGGCTTTTTACAGGTTTTCAAATACCTGGCCACAAATGTGGAAAATAATTCCATAACTTTGCTGAAATGTTGAAAAGATGGCTTCTGCATCCTAACCCTTGAATGCCTCAAATTGGTGCCAGGTGGAAGATTCTCATCACCTTCTCTCAGAACAAAATCACTTCATTTCTGTTGTCTTACTTTGTATATTTTCTGTGACTTGAAATAAACTTTGAACACAATTTTAGTACACTGCAAATTGATGCACATGACCTTTTTGCTGTTAAAAAGCTGTGAAGACCAAGGGAGAAACTTTTGTTTTCTACCCTTACCACAGTATGGTACTCTTAATGTTATATTGACATAGCTCTGCTCTTACTTTTACATTAATCATTTATTTTTCTTGATGAAAGAATTTGAGAGTTTCTCAGAAGCCGTGTTTTCTAGCTTTTGTTTAGTTGTTTTCAGCAGGAATAAGGCTCTGCCCTTTGAGGACTTGCTAGAACTTCCTTAGGAGTCTACTGGGAAAAAAATAGTGAGTGCTCTGGAGATGTGAAATGGTCAAAAGGCCAACAAAGTAAAGAGCCTAGCCGAGCAGTGTGTTTAGTTTAGAAAAATCCAAATATCAAAGTACATTTTTATGTCAGTAGTAGATCTAGTCACACACATAGTTAATTCAGGTCAGGGTTAAGGCAAAGACGTGTTAGCACTGGTTTCAGTGTGTGCCAACACATAAGAGACTATTGACATCACTCGTCTGTTCTTTAAAATAACAAAAAGTTTTACATGTTCAAGAGGAAATAAAAATTGAATTAAATAAATGAACAAAGTACATTTCACCCTATCTTCCAGGTAATTATTTACAATTTACCCTACAACCATATATATTATGGGAAAACATTAGCAAACCTTAAAATGTCTAGATTCTTCTCATTTATTTTAAGAGGACCAAATGTAAAACACAAACAACCAGATTATGCATTAAGTCTGCCCCTGCCTACTTCCTTGTAGACAGGTATGTGCATAAATAGTGCCACTGGCTCTACCCTATGGGTCTTCAGCCTAGTATTCTCTCTCTTATAGTGGCATTAAAGGGAAACGTGGGTTCTCTCCATCAGACCAACCTCAAAAGGTTGAGATTTGCCTTAATAGTCAAGTTCTACAGGAACTACTCTTGAGCCTATATATTCTCGGAATCCTATCCCTGGGTTAGGATTGTGGTCAGGTGAATTAAAAGCCTGACATAGGCTTAGAGAATGTAATAGCATATTGCTTATATGCAAAGCAAAAGAATACAAAGATAACTTCATGAGAGACATTGAAATTGAGGGATTTTCTACTCTGATGTAAACATTTACAACAAAATTTTGCTGGATAAAGTACTTCATTTTACACTCTTAAGAAGAAAAACTTGATTAAAACAGCTGAGGAACTGTACCCTGATCATCTCCAAGTCAGGATGCTGATTATGAGTAGGACTTATACCATCAATCTTCAGACTTTGCTATGTTGATTTAGATATAGTCACACAGAAAGCATATTTAGACATTGAAAATGAAGCTTTCCCCTTTCAGAACTCCTGTTCTAAGGGAACACTAATACTCCAAATCGAGGTCATTGACGATCTAATGACAATTTGACTAGCAGTTGTCTTGAAAGGAACCATAGCTTCAAGGTTCTACTGTGTTATCCTAATGCCTTCTTAAGCTAAATATAAATAGCTAAAGGCTGGATGAACAAATCAAGAGCACTGACATGCAAATATTTTCCTACAAAAACCCATCAGTCCTTTTTGACTGATGTCCAATGAATAAACTAACGTTCATTAGCTACCACGAGTTCATGACCTCCTTTTATTGTAGTCAGATGAGTAGTAAAAATAAAAATCCTAATCTTTTAAGCCCTATAAGTTTCTGAATAGTTAGAAACAACTACTTGGGCACTTAAGGGTAAAGAAATAGGTGCTATGATGCTAATACAGTAGAAATAGTCTTAAAAATCACTTACATTTTCTTTGAGGACAATGAAAATATTATTTTCTCCCCACTTTTAGGGCCCCAGTTTTCTTTCCTCTTAGTGATTCACTGTGACTACTAAACATCCCAGGGCAGGTAGATGGTTGAAATAAAAAGAATTTTGATGGGAGAAAGAAAAGGAATTTTCCGTACGTCGTTGGGTTAGTAAATCCTAAATTAATAGGTAACTCGGCTCCAAAATGTGGTAAAATGTGAAATCCTTTATCTCTTTTAAAAAGCCAGACACTAATAAACGCCCTTAATAAAAATTAGTAAAGAGCCCCTGTTGACTATAAAGATGGAGTTCCAAGGTTTTGCAGTCATTTCCAGCAGAACAATATACACATAATTAATCTAAGTTCAAGATTTTCTTCCCCAAATGGAGATCCCAGGAAAAGTAACAAAAATTCACCGAGTAGGTAAGAAAATCCTTCATTTTTTGATGAGCAAAAATTGTAAAGCATAAATTGCTGTTCACACTGGGTAAGACCATGTTTTAAATGACAGTAAGAATGTACATCGTTGGTGTTATATGGGGATGGGGTTTCTTGTAATTCTGTGTTCATTATTATTTATGTTTATTATGGTTTGTCATTAATCAATAAATTTTTATTTTAAAAATCATCCTGCTTAAAAATCTGTTGAGATGTGGGGAGTGAAAGAGATGTTCTGAACATTAAGTCCTGGAGATAATACCACTTGTAATCATCTGGGATTAATTATGTGACTTATCAACCACCAACTTTTGAACTTCCTAGGTTGGTGGAGCTCATAAATGGCAAAGTTAAATGCAATTTTTTTAAATTGCCAAGTGTCAAGGTTAGAGACATTTTATTAACTTTTACAAAACCCAACCAGACCAAAAAAGCTGTTACAAGATGCAAAGGACAGGGAAAAAAATGCAAATTACCAGCCTTATTCCGGTAATTCAGAAATTTTATTCAAATAGAATTATACTTTCCTAGAGTTTACAGCAGGGGTGGGGAACCTTTTTTCTGCCAAGGGCCAAGTGGATATTTATAATATTCGCAGGCCATATTGGTCAAACCACTGAGACTTTCTACTGTAAAGAGTTACAGTTTCAGAAACCCACAGGGTCAATTCTACCCTGTGTATTATGAGTTGGCGTGGGCCGAAAGGCAGTGAGTTTGGCTTTTTGCTGGGTGGGGTGTTGGTGGAATGTGATGGTAAAGTAGAAAAAGAAAAGCCCTGGACTAGATGGATTGACAAAGGGCTCAAACAAGAACAATATGAGGATGGCGCAGGCCCAGGCAATGTTTCACTCTTGTTGTCATTATCTTCGTGAGTCAGAACCAACTTGACAGTCACTAACAACAATGGCTGGTACTGCTTCTCTTTGGTGAGGCGTGTGGTATTAGCTGGTTTTGATTTCACAGGTCTTAGACAGTATCAGAAATCCACAGGGATAGTTCTCTGTTCTATAGGATTGGTATGAGTCATAATACTTGATGGCAGTGAGTTTGGTGGTGGTGGTTTTAATTTACTAATGGGAATGAATACATTTATCACTCCATAGTTCAGTCATGCCCAGCAGAATTGTACATTTGCTACCACAATCAGTTTCCAAACATTCCTCTTCTACATGGACATGTCGTAGTCCAGCAGCCATAGTTCTACCTTAGTGAATGAGTGTTATTAAAAGTTTTACTCTATCTCCAGTTCTCATTGTGTAATAATGTCCAGGTACTTAAATTTATAATCTGTACAAGTTAACAATCCATGCATTTTAGTCTAAAAAGCTGTCCTATACATATATACTTTGCTTTTCTCAACAGCGTTTTAAGTTCTATATCGTATCAATGGTACTGTCGATACTATCAATAGAATTGGCAGCCCTGGTAGTGTAGTGGTCACACATTGGGCTGCGATCCGCATGGTTAGCCATTTGAAACCACCAGCAGCTCTGGGGGAGAAAGACTAGTCTTTTTACTCCCGTGAACACTTACAGTCTCAGAAACCCACGGGGTCACTGTGCCAGCATTGATTCGATGGCTGAGTGAGATCAATAGAATTACCATATGCTCCATGGGGGATGATTTATAATATTCCCCAATAAAATTATAATGGCAGGGGCAGCGAAAATGGGGAAGACCCCTTGGCAAGAATTATTAGCTGCAATAATGGGTTTAAAAATAACAATTGTGAGTATGGTGCAGGACTGGGGAGTATTTTGTTCTGTTGTGCAAAGGGTTACTATGAGTTGGAACTGACTCCTTGGCATCTAACACATTTTCATAATTCCATCCAGTAATTTGGAGCGAGTTAAAGAGAAATAGAAGAACCGTTTTTAAACAATTTCACTTCACCTCAGTAGGTCCTATATTCATAAGAAACATGCCTGATTCTCTTTTGTATTAAAATTTGTGTTAGTATTTCCTCTTCTATGTTTGCCTAATATTAGTCAACAAACACATGGTGTTATGTCATAATTTCCATTATTTCAATTTGATAACTTGGTCATATCTGTGTTTCTTTTGAATTGAGCAACATAAAAGCCAGTACAGTGAACCCTCGTTTATCGCGGTTAATTGGTTCTAGACCCTACCGAGATAAATGAAATTCCGCGAAGTAGGATTCCTTATTTGTAAATCA